>NC_133935.1:69345022-69682835 GCF_031877795.1 Strix aluco
AGGAGCAAAATATCTTAAATTAGATCCTCCTCCAGTGGAACAGTAATGGAGAATGGAAGCCACAAACCGAAAGAAATTGGACCATGTCACAAATTCCATGTCTTTTACAGCTGTAAGAAAGCAATCAAATTCCTCTGCACATATCACCTCCCCAGCTGAGTCAGCCTGTATATCCTGGAGGTAGAAAACAATATAAGGAAGCAGAATCTTCACTGCTTTTGATATGAATTGTTTCATAGGATCACTGATCTTGAGTATATCCTGGGGTCTCAGTTTTTAGAGTGATCATACTTATTCCAAGATCACAGAAATGTATTTCTGATGTGCTGTAGCAGTAAAGTGTTGCTATTTAGAAGAAGTCATATATTTTCAAAATCATACCAAACCCACTTGAAAAATTGTGTGCAATTGTACATACTGTATAGGTTTGTCAGTGTCCCTCTCACGTACCTAATGGCTGCAGTCATTTTTGAAAGACTGAACCACTACCACCCTACATTAGTGGAAGGAGGGATTGCATAATCTATGTATTTAATCGGTAATACAGTTGACAGATATATCTCTACGTATATAATGTGCTTCAGGCTGTACTTAAGCATATTCTTCAGTCACTTCTTACAATATAGTTATCACAGTGAAAATATATTACCTGTAGCATATAAAAATCTTTGGACATTGCACTCATTCTTTCTAGATTAAGAGGGAGGATAGCCCTTAACAGTTTAAAGCATCTTGTCAAAATATCACCTAAAGCAGTGGGATTCGAATCTAATTATATATTTGACAGGCTTTAGAAACAAATGGAAATTGTCCCAAGCATGTTGACAAGTACAAGATAAGAAAGGAGAGCTGTCCTTAAATGGTTAGTAGCCAGACTCATTAATTTATTTTAGAAGATTAGATATCAGCTTGGAAAATGCTCACAGCATATTTCTAAGTCATTTAGAAAAACCTGAAAATTAATTTTTGAAACTAAAGTAAGACACAGTTTCATAAAATGCATGTAATGACTTTTTCAAATGATCTTGTGTTAAAGTGAATCCTACAGACATACAGTTCTGTATTATACCCTAAGCTTACACTTGAGGATCACTGACACCACTGTCAGAGACAACTTTAATATTCATCTGGCACGTAATCAGCAAAACTGCAACTGAGGCTTTTCAGAGGAGAAAAGTTCTATCAGCCAATTATCTAGCTAGCTTACCATGCCATTTAGTAATTCTTAGGAGACCTTACAGCTCATCTGCTGTAAACAAAAATCTGAGTCACTTAAAAAAATGGATCTTAACTTTCATTCATCATTCATCACAGAATCACAGAATCATTGAGATTGAAAGGGACCTCTGTAAGTCATCTGGTCCAAAGTGCTGCTCAAGCAGGGCCATCTAGAGCCACTTCCCAAAAGTCTGCAGTCTGTGCTCAGTCACCCTCACAGTGAAAAAGTGTTTCCCAATTTTCAGGTGCACCCTCCTGTGTTTCACTTTGTGCCTACTGCTTCTTGTCCTGTCACTGGGTGCCACAGACAAGAGTCTAGTTCAATCTTTTTTGCACTCTCCCTTCAAGTATTTATATACATTCATAAGATCCCCCTGAGCCTTTTGTTCTCTAGGCTGAACTGTGTCAGCTCTCTCAGCCTTTCCTCATATGAGAGATGCTCCAATACCTTCATTATCTTTGTGGCCCTTCACTGGACTCTCTCTAGTATGTTCATGTCTTTGTTGTCCTAGAGAGACCAGAACTAGACACAGTACTCCAGGTGTGGCCTCACCAGTGCTGAGTAGCAGGCAAGGATCACCTCACCTGACGCTTTGCCTAATGCAGCCCAGGATATCATTTACCTTTGCTACAAGGATACTTTGCTGTCTTATGTTAAACATGGTGTTCACCAAGACTCCCAGGTCCTTCTCTGTGGAGATGCTTCCCATCTAGGTAACCCCCAGTATGTATTTCTGCATGGGATTGTTCCTCACCATGTGCAGGATTTTGCACTTCTTGTTGAACTTCATGAAGTTCCTTTCATCCCATTTCTCCAGCTTGTCGAGGTCCCTCTGGATGGCAGCATGATCCTCTGGTGTATCAGCCACTTGTTCCAGTTTTGTGTCATCAGCAAACTTGCTGATGCTACATTCTGCCCTGTGATCCACATCATTAATGAAGATGTTAAACAGGACTGGACTCAATTTTGGCGCTTGGAGTACAGCACTAGTCACTGGCTTCCAACTAGAGTTTGTGCCACTGATCACCACCTTCTGGGCCTGACCATTCAGCCAGTTTTCAATCACATCACTGCCTGTTCATCCAGCCCCTACATCAGCAGCTTCTCTATGAGGATCTTGTAGGAGACAGTGTTGAAAGCCTTATCAGAGTCTAGGTAGAAAATATCCATTGCTCTCCCTTTGTCTGCCAACCCAGTTGGTTCATCATAGGAGTTTATCAAACTGGTCAAGCATGACTTCCTCTTTTGGGAATCCATGCTGACTAATCCTGATGATTTTCTTGTCTTTCATGTGCCTGGAAATGTTTTCCAGGATTAACTTCTTTATCACTTGCTCAGGGATAGAGATGAGGTTGATTGACCTGTAATTCCCCAAATCTTCCATCTTGCCCTTCCTGAGGATGGGAGTGACATTTTTTTTCTCCCAGTCTTCAGATACTTCTCCCAGTCACCATGACTGATCAACGATTATTGAGTGTCCTCACAATGATATCTGCCAGCTGCCTCAGCACTTGTGGATGTATACCATCAGAGCCCATGGATTTATGTATGCCCAGTTTTCTGAAGTATTCCCTGACCTGATTGTCTTCCATCAAGGGTACATCTTCCTTACTCCAGCCTTTCCCCCTAGTCTCTTGGACCTGGGATTCCCAAAAGCTAATTTTGCTAGTAAAGACTGAGGCAAACAAAACATTCAGTACTTCATATTTTAGTACTTCATAATTCAGGACTTCCTGGTCATAACCAGGAACAAATAAATGGTGACTTTGGGTGACCTTTAAATAAAATTTTTTTTTTAAATTTTAAAAAGCCTTCAAATAGCTGGACAGAAGTGGCTAAGACCATATGAAATTAACCAAACCCAGAATAATTATACATTGAAATAGCCTGAGTGAATTTTTTAGCTATTTTTTAGTACTTTACTGAGTACTCATTTATATGGAACAAGTTTTCCTTCTTCATTTTCATGGTTCCTACAAACCCTGATTGTAAGCATTATTTAAAATCCTATCAAACAAACAATAAAACAAAAAGCAGTTTTTCATGTTTTTCTAGAAAACAATTTTCCCTTATGAAATAATACAGTTTTTGTTTTGGTAACTTAACATGATCTAAGAATCTGTCTGGCTATATTCAAGTTTGAAGGATCACAGCTTTCAGACCATTTACTGGAGGGTCTCTTCAAGCCTTTGCTCCCATTTCTACATTCTCATCTTTTCTTGCGAGAAGACTATGTCTTTGCAGATTTATCTTGAAGTCTTCTCACCTTCTCAGCCTGACTTGATTTGCCATAGTTGATGTTATGAAGAATGGTATGCCCCATAAACCATTTAAAAGCCTGTAGTTCTATATATACACCAGCACAAGAAAAGTGTGGAAAAAGCATATCTTCCTTTTACACTTCACACCTGTAAGGCAGAATCAAGTTCTCTGGCAACCTGAGAGGAAAATTCAAGGGAAAAGATTTTTGAGAGATGCTCAATTAAATAACATGCTACTTTCATTATTTTTGTTCTCATATACATTAAAACATTCCCAGAAAGCCTACTGTGGTCAATAAAGAGTTTCTGTTGTTGTTTTAGTTTGTAACACTAATGAAGAGAAGAAATTACTTATACAAGCCTAGTGTGTTCTCTTTAATCTTCTTTATTTAAAAAAAGAGGGTGGAGTTGTAAACACTTTTTATTTTGAACACAGTATAAACAAATAATGATAGGCAGTTTCTTTCCTCAGAAATTCTTAACTGTGCTAGTCTGGAAATCCACATTTTCATAGAAATTACTCTCTGTTTCATTTTAAGATTAGACCTGTGGCTGCTGAATACTTCAGCTTTATGTCAGCATTAATTTGTCTTTGACAGATGATTACAGGACTGAAGTACTATTCTGTTAACATTACCACTCAAAGAGTCATTGATTTGTCATTTTCTCCAAAGAACAAATTATGTCAGTTCATTCCTCTCCTATATCCCTTGCTTTCTGTCTCTGAAGATTTTATCTTCAGTCCGAAATGTTCTTATCCATGAACTGAGGAATTTATGAAGTAAATACAAAAAGTAATTTTAAAATCATCACCCATAATTCTGATTTCCTCCTCTTCCTTTTTTTTCCTTTTTTTCAGTGATGTTGATGAAAGCCAAAAGGTCTGATTTTTACCACTTAGAACTAATACCATAAAAGTTCATGAAAAACTGCTTCTTTTTACAGCACCTAGGATTTCCAGATTCCTTCTTGGTAAGTATTGGTCAGAGCCAGGATTGATGCCCTTTTGCAATAATACAGTGTGTATTCAGCCCAGAACACCCAAGAAGAAATTTCTCCTATTTCAGAAAACCAAGCATGCCAGCCACTCTCGTGTCTCTGTTTATAGGTATATTACAAGGTTTCCAAATGTTACCAAGGTTTACGAAGTTATCAATTTATTTCAGACAGTGAGAAAATTATCACTTCCTTGAGGAAAGTTTCATCCAGAATCAAAATCTTGAAACCCACAGAAAATATTCCAGTGGCTAGTGTGAGGGGGAGATATGACAACTCACCAGTGGGAAAATATGAAAAAATCTGCCTCTCACACAGGTACTGAAGTCTGGTCTCTGGTAGCTAGATTCTGGATGAGGTAAACCGACCCTTTTATATTTTTAAAGATATTGTAATAGCTTTGAGAACTATTTAATTTGCTACCGAATCCTCCTAGATCTAAGCAAGAAAATAAACTCTATATTTCAATTAATAATTCATGTATAATTTTGGAAATAGTATGTTCTGTAGACTAAATAAAGTCCCTAGAGCCCAGAATACTTGTATTATAGTTAGTCTGGTGTATCCACTGTGGTTGTATTTAGTATATTTGGAGATCAGTCTGTAGAGAAGCTGAGAAAACTCAGAAACCTTAAAAAATGAGTCAGCATTCAGATCATGCATCTCTAATTGTTTATATTGTAGGCTGAGAAGAGTAATTAGGATTGAGCCCTATGTGAGTAATGCGTGTTGATTACTGTTAGCTGACCAGTGAGATGTGAAGGACAACCTAGAAGTTGGCAACTATGATTAAAACTGATAAGTTTGATTCCTGCCAAGAATAAAAACAGACTAGTTTGCTATCTTCAGACAGATTTGTACTGAAACTGATGTATAAGCATATGGGTTCGTATGAATAAATAAGTGGGAATCATGGTGACCATAATTATGCTTGAGTTATTTCTTGATTGACTATATATATCCTTCACACATACACACACACTCACACTGAGTATTCTTTCTGCTTGTTTCCTAAGCTATTGACAGCATTTTTGAATGTGGCTTTATTAAAATCATCACTTTGAGGAAATTATAAATAGTCATGCTTTTGTTTCTTGTCAGACAACAAATGGGGGGAGAGAATTGACTAGATTTAGAACTTTTTCTTAATAAAAATACTATTTTTCATAGATTATACATAGTTTCTGCGGTCTGAAAAAACACAGAAAGGTATTTTATCCACAGGAAAGATGCAGTCAATGAAAAAGATTAATTCCCAGTTTATCTGTTGGAGTTTGTAACCTGAGAAAATATCAGATTATGATTTAAATAAGGAGTATTTGTAGTTGCTTTCTTTCATGCATATATTGAAATAAGTAAAGGAAAAAAATGTTGGGGGAAATAAGGATACACAGATATTACTGTAGAATTTGAGACAAATATGGAGAATTACATGAAAATTGGTTTAGGAGATTTGCAATACTTAGTTGTCATTGTTAAAGAAGGTGAACTGGTCATACTGTACTTTGGGTTCAGAATTTTGAATAATTTCCATAAATTTTGGGATATATGAATGGGAGCTTCATAAATATAAAAAGCAAATTAATTTATTCATAACTAAAAAAAGACTGGACACTGCTATGGTCTAATGAAGAATAACTTAGAAGAATCTTGTCTGTAGTAAAATTAATACTTCTAAATAATTCAGAAGAATAGAAAATCAAAAGTGAAGCTAAATATATATTTTCTATAGTACTTTTAGTAGCCAACAGCACTTACCTCAGATAATTTCTTTTCCTTGACTAAGCTGATAGAAACTGCACTTTGAGAAAGGCAAGAAATGGATGTTTGTTTTCTACTTCTGAAAACAGTTCAGTTGACTTGCATTTTAAAAAACTATTTTTTTTTTTAAAAAAACTATTTTTTTTAAAAAATGTAGTTTTCCAGATACTAATCTCCCAAATTGGACATTTAATAACCAAATCTCTCTGAGAAAAAATGGAGAAATACTGTGAGATGTAAGTGTTTATTACTGCCCATACGTAAAAATAATGTGCATTTTGTAGATGAAGGAGGAATAGCAAAGAAGAGGTAGCTGGTAATTTTAATCTGCTTTGAAGTGATGATTACATCCAGTGAAGACTCAACAAGAATCATATAACCTAACTAATAACGAGAGAGAGTGAAGCTTGAAAGCTATGTCCAGATTGCCAGCACAATGACAAATTCATCATAAATCATGCAAACTGCCGACTAGACAGCAGAAAAAATCTGAGTCTGAGCATTTTTATATTTCTTATGTTAAGGAGCTGGTTCTGATAAAAAGATGTCTCTCACTTTTGTCTTTCTCTAGAAAATATCAGAAAGCACTAACTTAATAGAGAGAAAATTCAGGGGTGCTTAAGGGCTGATTATTTATTGTCTACCTTGGGATCGTATTGTTAGTTTATACCAATGGCCCTGATACAGATGTCCAACACAAAACATAACTAGTATGCTTGGTGAAGATTTATTTTCTAGAATGAATTGAGATTAACAAATCATAGAAATTGAAACTAATCTACAAGCGCTTAATTTGCAAAGAGTAAATATGAATCATATAACGCACTCAAAGTAGATGTTTATAACTCTGTGCAGCTAAAGAATATGTCCCTTTCTACATTTGAACTACTGGTGACATGTTTATCACAGTATGTGTGAATATATCTACATCAATGTTTATCTGTCTTTTCTATGGTATCTCCCCTAAAAAGAAAATTTCAAATAAGCTTAGGATTTGCTATTTCAAAGTAATCCTCAAACTCTGAATATTACCTGTTATTCCTAGGCAACATGCAAAATTCCTGTGTTTGGTCTTTAACACTTGTTTTGGAGGTAGGAACTATTCTTAAATAGATACTATTTTCCTGTTGTAAACTGAGTATTTTGTAACATGTACTTTTTTTGCCTCATAATAGGGCAGAAAGAGCATTTTCAAATATTCCTAGCTGGTTTTGGAATTAAAGTTTTATTTTCTAAAAAAAGCATTTAGAAATATGTCCCTTCAGTGTTTTCAAAAGGGCAAGGAAGCCCTTTTCAAACCAAACCATTTACCTCTTGGTTTTAGGTGGTTTTCTTTTTTTCCTATTTTTGGGGGGAGTGGTGGTGTAACTTTTTTTGTATTTTAATATTTTTATGTATTCAATCCTTTATTCCTTTCATTTTTTCTTCTGGGTTGCCTTCTGTAGAACGTGTCTACTTTCATACCATCTGCTGGCCACAAATGGACCTTACTTCTAAAATGTATTTTCTTTTGTGGATTGGGCCCATTCATAGTTTAAGGTTAATAGTTCTGCTACTAAATCTTTTTTTCCTGAGATCTGTCTGTTGGTATCTGTCTACAATGAACCTTACTACTTGTGCTTTTTTGATTATTAAATGACATTTGTATTAATTCATTTATATAAAAATGTAAGGAATAAATAGAGCTGACGCTCATTTGATCTGGACAAAAACAAGTTTTGAATTTTCGCATGAAGTGAAAATAACAAATTTTGATTGCCTAGGGTAATATTTAATTCATAAGAACACAAGTATTTCTTTTTCAACTTTAACTCCACATTTCTGAGACTATAGTCAGAATGGTCTTTCGATTTAATTTTTTATGTTATATTCTTTAAGGGTCAAGGCAGAGGTCAGAAATTATTATACTCTACATCATTATTTCAAAGAGTAATACCTGGTCAGATATGTCTTATTTGAGTCAGGTGGTCATAATTTCTTAAGATTAAATAATAGTTTCATATATCATTAACATATATTTTAGATTTCTAAGTCAGGCTGATATACTACTGATGAGTAAAGAAAAACATTTTTCTCACAATTCAGGTATTACTGTAGTTACTATTAAAGTATATTAATCAAGATATCTGGATTTTATCTGTTTTGTGGGAAGAATATTTTTTTCATAATTTCATGTTCCTCTAACTAAAATATAAACCCACAAAGAACAAAATTATTTCTGGTAAAATATGTAATCTAAAAATCATGGCAATCAGTGTGCCAATTTATATTTTAAGCTTGTCAGAATAAGGATATTTCTACATTAAAAAATTGATTCCATATTTCCTTTTAATATAAAAATATGCACTAATATGTGGTTTCACTTTAATAAGCAAGGCATTAAGTGCTTACTGTGGTTATTAAATGGCTCACTTATAAAATGAGTTACTGAAGACTATATAAAATGGAAATCATAGTAAGGTATGTTTTTTATCAATTCAGTAATTACTTCTCCTGCTGTGATGAATTCTAGATATGATATCATTGATGAACCTGATTAAAATACTGATTATGCATAAATAATAGAAGGACAAATTCATTATAAACTAATAATCTAACATCAAATATTAAATTTCATTATAATATTGATCAGAATATCCTTTATGTTATATAAAGAAGTCTGCTCTCCCTCAGAATAAAAAGCTACAAGAATAACACAGCTGGATGTGCTCTTACAGGGATAGTTCTTCTTTTGACTTAGGAACATATTAAAGTTTCTGAGTTATAATAGTAATTTTTCCATTAATGTTAGCTTTCTGTATGCTTTCCATATTTTCATTCAAAATACACTGTATTAAAACTACAGATCACATTGTCCGATAATTATTTACAGAGACATTGATGACATTTTGAATTATAGATTTCTTTGGATAAAAACCTTTCAGGGTAAATAGAAAAATAGCAAAAGATTATGTGGTGGGTCTAGCATGGTGAATTATAGTTTCACTTTGTCAGCTATAGAAATAGAATGAGAAGAACTTTGGTTTTAATCCTAGTTTTCACATTAAATACTCTGTAAAATATTTAAAAATTATACAATTTAGTGTCTATCTAAAAGATCAGATTAAATCAAAAGAAGCATGTGGTTCAGTATCCTCTGTCAGTAGCAATGCTTAGAAAAAGACTAAAAGGAAGTAGACATCTTTAAAGGGAGCTGACCTCATTAATATCCGCTGGTTATAAAATACTTGTGCCTTAAAGACTTCCAAATCCAGAGTTACATCCAAACTACCACACTTAGTAGTCACCATCCTCCACAACAGTTGAAATCTATATTTTTTGCCTTCTTTATCCATACTCCAAAAATATTTTCTATTTCTACATTGCCTGAAAAAGCCCCCCCCCCTTTTTTTTTTTTTTTAGTCTTAAAATTGTCTTTTAATTTCTTTGCTCGGCCCTCACAATGTTTAAGATGTGGGCTTATAATGAATTTCTGCAGTGTTATGTTTCTTATGTTTCTTTTATTTATTCCAAATATCTTTCCTCAAAGTAGCAAACTGCATCATTTTGACTGCATCTGAACAAAAAGATAATGATTTAAAAAAAAAAAAAAGATCTAAGTAGAATTCTTCCATAAAAAGAACTTACAGGTACTTAAACGCTGTTATTGTGTATTTTGTGCACCATTTACATTTGTATAGAAATTTGCATTAAACAATATCATTTTTTGTATGTCATTTTATACTCTGTTTACTCAATATCATGAAACTCTGATGAAGTTTTTCAGTCATTTTATAGTACTAGTCTTTTTAATTCCACTTTGAATACCTCTGTACCATCAGAAACCTTTGTTGCCTCACTATTTAATTCCATTTCCAGACATTTATGACTGTATTGTGCTGCGGTCATACTTGGGATCCTTGCTGATATCCTAGATTTACTGTGAAAACTGACCTTTTTTGCTATCTCTTCTTTGTTGTCTTAAACCAGTTAGTAATCCAAGGAAAGATATCCAGTTACGGCTTAGTTCCCCATGATAGGACTTTTATAATGTTTTTCTAAATCCAAATGCATTGTATCTGCATGTATAACTCTTTCAAAGAATATTGGAAAAATTGTGAGGTACGATTTCTCTCCAGAAAAACCATGTTGTTTCTATCCTTATGCAAAGTACTTATTTGTGTCTGCTGATTGCCTTACTTACTATTGGTTCTGTCAATACCTTAGAATGCACCCCATTAACTATGATTTTTGCCTTTACTGGTAAAGGATCACAGACTCTGCACTGACACCATAGGACAGGTCACAGAATCACAGAATCACAGAATCATTCAGGTTGGAAAAGACCCTTGGGATCATCGAGTCCAACCATCAACCCTACTCTACAAAGTTCTCGCCTACACCATATCCCCCAGCATCTCATCTAAACTACCCTTAAAGACATCCAGGTTTTGGCTGGAGCTGGGCTGAGCTGGTTTCAGCTCCTGCCTCAGGGCCAAGTGCCTGTTGCCTCCCCTGCCTGAGCCTGAGCTCCACCAGTGTCTCCATGGGAAGGGTCTGGCAAACCCAGGGAGCCACTGCCCAGCAAACAAGAGCCCCAGGGAGGTCTGAGCTTGAGGAGGCTGTGGGGACATGGTCACACTCAGATGGGAGCAGCCAGAAGGCATCTGCATGGGGTAAAGAAAAGTATAAAGTAAATTCAAGTAAAGGTTCAGGACAGGGGAGGAAGCCTTCTCCCCCACCTCAGCAAATTTCATACTCAATACCACCAAGGACCTCAGGATGGTGGTGGCATGTTTTCTACACTTTGGTCTTCCTGCCAGGAGCTGAGCCTGTCAGCTTCAGCATCCCCAGGGACATTGAAGGTATAGGCACAGTACCGTGCAAAAGAGGTAGATGCCAGAAAGGGGCAAAGGGATTGCATAACAGGTTTAATTTATTAATGAGTCTTTTATCTGTATTAATTACATAATTTGCATTACTAGAGTCTTAACACATTAACTGGACTGCCAATAAATTCCTTGCTCTACATATATGGTGAGTTTCTTCTTGCTCATAACAAGATTTTGAATGTAACACATACAGAGATCAGACCTGTGACCTTTTTAAAAACTGGCATTGCATATCATTTAATTTCTCTGATACCTAGCCTGTTTAAAGGAATAGCTCTGCTTCACAGTAAGCAGCTAAGCAATTTCATATTTATGTTTGCCTGAAATTTGATAAATGATCCAGTGTTAGAACAGATCTTAATCCTTCAGATACTTCTAGGCTATATAACTGAAAATAACATTGTGGAGTCAGTGATCAGATGACTTTAATCTTTCACAATAGTCCTGTAGGAAGTGTTAGGGTTTCAAATGTACATATAAAGATGCAGCATGGGTCAGAAAATGAAAAAAGTCTGCAGAGACTTAAAAGTTGCCATTATACCTTGGTCAGACATTCTACACCTCAGTGACTTCTGCTGCTCTTCTGAAGCATTTGTTTTCAAACATTTCATTTAAGCCTTCTTTTAGAATGAAGGGATCTCAGAGGGGAAAAAAAAAGAAAAATAAAAACAGATAATGAGGAGCAGTGGCACAGTAGTAGGGACTAATTAATACGATGTGTTCATAGCATAGTAGTTTAGGAACGATGTATATAGACAGTTTCAGTGGAAGCTGTAGAAAATCCTGAGGTAGGTAGACGGATAGTAGGATGAATGCAAATGTCTAAAGACAGTACATATAGCATTCTTATTGGGTATCTGTTTTACAAACTTGATCAAGGGAAAAGACTAAAGTATGTTCAATTTTAAGGAGATGAGTAATCCCACTGAAATCAATAGGTTCAATCATATGTTGGAAGTTCAGTGTGCATTGTCTTCATACTATAGGGATCAAAAGAGTAATTCATAGTCTCATTTTTGTTACCCTTTTCAGTGAAATGCTTATTTAATTATTTATTTATTTAAACTTGGCTAATGATGCTGGAATTTTAGAGTTACTTTTGTTGCCAAATACAACAGGGTTTTTTTCTTTAAAAAATCAGATCTGGTAGCTGAAGGCTTAAAAACATAGTAATAGCTGTAACGCTGATTAGATACAGTGTTTGACAAATAGCTGCAATACTATCAGAGCTCAGCACTTTATTAAACAGAGATGTAAGGCTGATGTCCAGAGACCTTTTAAAGTCAAAAAGAAGTAATGCAAACATGGATCTGTTATCAGATTATGATTTTATATTCTGATTCACAGACCTCTGTTGGTTTTCAGAGGGTTTTGACTGGTTGGTTGGTTCATTTTTTTAATTACTATTGGTTTAATATTATTTTAAAATATTAACAAATACAAAAATGGATGTGTACTCTTTGTTTCCCAAGATCACATCTACAAACTGTTTCTAAAGAACAGACAAACACCTACAAACAGAGGGAGGTGAAAGCTCCAAAACTGCCTTCTTTTCATCTCAGCTTTCTGTAATCCTTCCATCCCCTGCCCTCTGTTATCCCTGTTGCTGTGAGGCTAGCTTATTGCACTCAAGCTGCAGCTCTGAGGACAGACAGATTGCGATATCCTGCTCATAAAAATGATAGTATTCTTATTCCATTCACTTCACAACAGAGGAAATTGGTAAATACAAGGGCAAACTGTCATTTCCCAACATTTTAAGTGTCTTTTTTATATAGCGCATAGTTACAAAAAATTTTGAACAGCACTTCAATCTACGGAGGAAAGCTGTTTTAAAGACCAATACAGCACACAACACTTGTGAGTTACTAAAAGTGTTGCTATATGTTCTTTTATATATGTCTGCCTATCAAGACTGCACAAGCATCAGGTTTATTAATTAGTAGCTGTACATGCACCACAACTATTGATATTTCACACATAAAAAAGAAAATAAAGTTTAAATTAGTGGAGAATATCAGTCAGGTTGTGTTATCACTATATCAGGATTTCGCTAATGCGCATGACCTATTTCTATGTATTCACTACTTCTTTAATAAGTAATACAGAGACTAAATGGCAGCTGAATAGCCTGTTGAGAACAACTAACTTAAAACAGATGGCACTACAAATAAGACTCTTAAAGGCTTTTTCCTTGTTTGGGATTTTCACCTTCTTTTTTGATTTTGCCCCCCGGGTAAATTAAGGTCTTTACTGATAGATCTAAGATGTCCCTGACATTTGATTAAGCAAACTTCATATGGAGATTTTATTAAATTTCAGTACCTGTCAGAACTGAACAGAAGTTTCTATTGGATGTTTTCTCACCATGTCTAGTGTTTAGTCTAATCATATAAAGTGACTGATAGCTCAGCAACTACAAAACCTGAGAAAGCAGTACAAGCACAAAGATCTGAGCTAGTAACAGCTTTGAAACATTAACCCTAAGGGCCAAAAGTGTGATCTCCAAACAGGATGGTTAATTTTCAAAGACATCAAGAAATATGGGAAGTAATTTCACTGAGCTGTATATAGAATAAATTAATATATGTTTTAAGTACTTGAAACATCTAAGCACTGATCCTTCAAGAAGCACTGTGCATTAATGGAGGCTGATAAACTTAATTGACATATTGTATACATGGGGACATTTGCCCATCAAGACATCAATGCAAATTTGAGGCCTTACGTGTGTGTAAAAATATCAGTGAAGCATCTTCTTACACTGTAATTGAGGCTTGAGAGACAAATCAGTGTTGAAGATGTGTCCATCAGGTAAGTTCTACTCTAAGGGGAACACAATAGTCCCCAAGCTGTTTGGAGTTTTAATTCAGCCATCCGTTCCAGTGTTACATGAAGCAATAATTTTTGCTGCTCCTTTAGACAGTGCTCAAAGATTTCATCAGTGGTACAGATATGTTCTTTTTAAGTATCCATTTGCATGCAGAATATTTTAGAGGTGCAGAATGATTGACAGGAAGATTTGCAAAGTTATTAAGTACAGTCCTAGGACTGAAAATCTAACCATGTTCTTTTTTTTTTTTCTTTTTTTGTGAGCAATAAATATGCCTTCTGGTTTATAATAAATATTTCTTATAAGTAAAAAGAAATATGTATCTATATAGGAGTCTGCCTTTATAGAAACTTGAAATACAGTTTATTGTACTGATGTTTAACAAGAAAAACTGGAAGAAAGCTGCTGACGCTGCTCTGAAAAAAACAGCAAATAGAAGACAGTGCTGTATCAAAATTTAATAACTGAAACAACTTTAGTGTTGTTTCCTTGAAACAGTTGTTATGGTGGGTTTTTTTCTGATCATTTCACTGCAGTTTTCTGTGCCCTTCAGAACCTGAATAACTAAGATTTCAGGTTTTTGCAGCTACTCTTTTTGGGTTGACATCAGCCATACTGCTCACCACTTAATCTTAATTAAACTGATTTTGAAGCAGTTGCACACAACTCACTAGCAAACATCTGATAAATGCTAGTTTGAATATTTTCAATGGTAGCTTGTCAAATTCTTAATCAAATGTGTCAGTGTAGCTTTATATAAGTGCAAAAATTCAAGGAATTACCTATTTTTTAAACTTATATTCAGCCATAATGAAAATATAAACAGGTTAATTTAAAGGCACAGAGTATTTTCAGGTGAAAGGCAGGCAACAAAAATCATTAATAAAATAAAATCTTCTGAGCCATATGTATATGGTAGAACCATGCTGCCCTAAGATCCTTAACAGATGTGTTACTCTCCAGATGGCGTATCTGTCTCAGTCTTAGCACTATTTTACCGTACAAGTTTTGACTCTGTTGTAGATAACAGGAGGCTATCATGCCTCAATGATAGTCGTTTTGCTGCAAAATTTTTAGTCTTATAATCCACATTAGCATCAGTTTTTATGGTGTAGATTTCATTTTTGACTTTAGTATCTAAGATACAGCAACTCTGTAGATATAATAATACAAATTTGAAAACACATCAACTTAACTGCAAGGAACAAAATTATATGCAGAACAGGGTAAAATAGGAGTAGATCAAACTAACTTTAGGTTCTGCATATCTCATTTGCTCACTGCTGCAAATATTAAGAACAAAGCTTCATTTATGACTTTTGACTCCCATTAATGTCATAGATTTGTTTATTTAGCTATTGTCTCTCCCTGGGATAGAACAGTTGTTACAAATATTACACTTAGATTTAGTTCATGTCCAGAGGCAGAAGAACTTACTTTTTTTTTTTTTTTTTTTTTTTAAATAGGTGAACAAAACTGTAATTCTGCAGATTTTGATGAATCTCAGATACAATGTGACACCTTTGCCCATATCCTTTCACTGGGCTTCACCCGTGTTAATGTTAAATGTATGGACATGAATCATAATTTGGGGATTTAAGAGTAGAAAGATCTTTGGAGGTAAAACAGTAAGATAAAGTCCGCCAACTGTTGCTTACTTTTAAAGAA
Organism: Strix aluco; assembly: GCF_031877795.1. Lineage (NCBI taxonomy): Eukaryota > Metazoa > Chordata > Aves > Strigiformes > Strigidae > Strix > Strix aluco. Next base: position 69,360,632 of record NC_133935.1, read on the forward strand.
CACAGAGTCATTATCAGTCATCAAGCTACATTAGAAAAAAATTTTCCTTCTCAGATGCTTTGACCCAGTGGTTATTCCAAATGCCTAGAGCAAATTTGGGGTACAGAATTTCCTGGGTTTATTGTTTCACATCACCTGTGACTTCAGTAATTTTGAATTTTATGTGTGAAATTTCAAAATCTTAATTTGTTCATATGAAGACATTGATTGATCAAAAGCTGAAAAAACTCTTACAGATATTATAGAAATAGTAGTAATTAGCATACAAATATGACAAGGGTTTTATTTTGTTTCAAAAATTCTCCAGTAGGTATAATAATACACAAAACACAGTGCCTGGTGATTCTGATCCGAGATAATCCAACCCTCAGTAAGCCCCATTACTTCTCCATCTTCTGAAGTAAGTTAAAGGTGATCAGCTATATTTTTATTTTGCATATTTGGAATCAGTTTCCAATTAAAGTATGCCTTGTTTTGCTCAGTAAGTTTTATCTATACCTATCATGACAAGAAAGTATTATCTGCTAGAATATTTAGAAAGGATTAAGACAGAAACTTTAAAAAATAGAATTCTCAAGTCAAAAAATAGGAATGAAAGAATTGAAAACATCATTTACACACTTCAAGAGAGGATATTTTCTCTACAATGTACTTTTCTAGTGATTTATGTTGCCTAATAAGAACCTTTCCACAATCCAATGTCATACAACATGTTACAGGAACCTGGAGACTATTTTCCTGCCCCGAGGTTCAGTATGTTTTTGTCGGTTTTGTTTGTGTCTGCTGTGTTTTGTGGTGCCCCCTGGACTATCCTATAATAACAAGTACTCATTAATTGAAGAGTGCATTAAAGCATACCAGCAGGATAATAAAGTTATAAGATGAACAAATATGAGCATATTAAAAAACGTAAATTTTATTACACTGAAATAATCTCTTCTAAATAAAGCTATTGAATTTTTACCCTGTGGTTGTCCAAAGTCTAATTCTGATCTACAGTGAAAGATGGTTTTTGTTTTGAAAGTTGATTACTATCCACAGAAAGTACTTATTACCACCAGATAGACCATTTTTGTTATTCTTAGAGAAAAATGGTTTTTTGCTTTTAAAAAGTTGTGATGATTTCTAAACATTTATAGTGAAAAATAACAATTGCTTGAATAGGTCTTGTAGAGATAGGTGGCCATAAATATGCCAATAAACTTTTATAGATCTTTTAAAATGAACACGTAAAAAACCCTTCAGAAATGCATTAGAAACCAGCTGTAAAAAAGAATGGATCACTTCTTTATCAGGGTTTTTAAGACTTTAAAGTTTATTGTTATTGATAAAACACATTAAAAAAGTGAGACTCATGTTGTTATCAGTGAAAAAAATGAGCTAAAGAGAAATTGTTAGTATTTACCTGGTCTAAAATTCTCATTCATTTATATATATGTAGGCCAGTTTCAAATAAACATATACATGTTGTATCATAATTTACATAGAACAAAGGAGTAACGTGGCTTTACAAAATATCTGGAGGCAAGATGTCTTTGTATGTTGGACACCCACATGAGCACTTGTCTGCTACCTGACCTTGGAGGAGTAGCTTCCTATCACTAGGAGTCTCTTTTTGCATCCTTGCTTTGATGATCCTGTCTAAACTATAAAATCTGCAGTAAATACTGTCTCTAATATAACAGTTCAGCGTCTTCTTTTGTCTCCTGTTTAAACAAAAGCATCTCCTATTGCATTCAATGAAGAGTGCAACCCTTGGCAGAATATATTGGGTATGCATGTCTACAAGATCAGAGGGTACCCTAGAGGGAAATAGCTCTGAAAAAGAGTTGTGGGTTATAGTAGTTAACCACTTAAACATAGTTCTCACTGCAAAGCTAGAGCTAAAAATGCTAAGTGGTCTTCGGTTATATAAATACATTTGGTATACTAAGTAGTGATAGAGCATGTAGCTTACAGATATTTCTTAAGGGAAGAAAAAGGTCAGATGATGGTTTTTACTCCTTTTTAGCACTTCAATTTTACATATATTTTTTAGAATGGAATAAAATTTATTCTTTTTAATGATGCTTAGGGAAAGAAAAGGTTTATAATTTCAACACTGTTCTTCAATTTTCCTTACTAGGGTAACAGGTGAGATATCAATCATAGTACCATTGTATCAAAAGAAAATATCCAAATTTAATTCTTGTAGGCAGACCTAGTATATCCCACATTTTATAATCATCAGATAATTGAGTGACATTAGAAAAATATATCTGATTATGTGATAATTAAAATAATCCCCACACCAAGCTATTTTTCATTCTTGAAGATTTTTGAAACAGATCTATGAAGACTAAGATTCAGTATTTGCATTTTTATGTGGTTTTGTATGTATATATGTTTCCACATATATAGTGTATATATTTTTATTTAATCAATATATTTTATTAATTTAATACTTGCATCATAATTCTTATATTTGTATTTGATTTAAATGTTAATATTTTATTAAAAATATATAAAATCCATATATTTTTCTAAATACAAATATAAATCTAAATCCACACAAAAATATCAAATAATTCACACTAAATTTTCACTAGTCTTCAGCTTCAGCACATTTTTCAGTGTGTTCATTTCTTTTAGAGCTCCTGTTGCTATTTAAAACCAGTGTTCATTAATTCATTTATTTTTGAGGAAGCTATTCCCTCAGCTTTCAAGGCACTGAAGACCTTATATTGCAATTAATCTTTGGATGTATTAAAGTACATTATCAATAAAAAAAAAACAGAACCTTTGTTATTTCCCCAAAATGCACTTTGCCAGTTCTTCAGTTTTTACGTATCTTGATTACATGACAAAGACAACACAATATTTCTACCTCCAATCTTTGTCTAGGTGACATCGAAGTATTACAAACCTGCTAGATGATGCAGGATATAGTTTTGTCAACATTGTATTATTCTTTTAAATTTTCCATTGACTCCACAGTCGATAGACAAATAAAAGATAACTTTTGTGCTTGTTTTAACATATATAAATATATATATTTTATATATATATATACACAATTTTTATAGAACTGGTCACTTTTTAAAATCCTTGAGATATATCTCAGTTAGGTAATTGCATTCTGGTCAGATCTCTGCTAATCCCAGATAAACAAATGACATGTATGAATTAGCTCAAAAGAGTTCCTAAAACAAGCCTGGACATTTGACTAAAGTGCTATGTCTGACTGAATCGTCACTTTTGAAAGTATTTCTGGATTCTGACTAAACTAGCTGAGCACTTTACAAAATGCAGGAGGCTTCTCTCTCAAATTGAAGGATATTACATCTTTCTCTGTCAGTTATTTTGCCCCTTGGTATGGAGGAAGTTTTCTATAGTAGTACGCAAACTCAATTTGTGAATTCCCCTCAAATGTCAATTAAATGACTCCCATAAAACAAGAGCTACTTATCATAACAACAAATTATTACTATTTTTAAAACTTCATATGCTTGCCTTCAGTGACCTCTGTAATGTATATTTCTCATTCTATTTAGCTTGTTTCAAGAAAACTGAGGAAAAAATTATCTACTTAATTCTATAAATATTTAATTACAAATATAACTGGGTGAAGTTCATAATCACAGCAAAATATTTGAGGGAGAGAATGCAGAAGATGAAATACAGATACATGATTACATTTAATCTTAAAGAGTAAGAGCATTAACTATTTTGAAATAGTTGATAGTTAAGAATAGCAAGTTTACCTTTACTACTCATATTCACTATATAGACTTTTTGTAAAAGAGATGAAAGGGATTAACTGCACTGCTTGTAACACCTTATTTCTGAAGCTTGTGACCTTTTGTTAGGGACTTGTTAAAATAATAGTCCAAGGTAGCTGTTACTGTTTCAGTGTTAAAAACAAAAGGAAATGGATTCAGGTGCTAAACCAGAATACTTGCAAGACTTGATGTTGAATGGTAATTATTTAGATTTTAGGAAAATACAGAAGTCACCATACAGTTTTTACAAGCATATAGAGATATAATAATAATTTTGTCTACAAGATTTGAAGAGACAACTTGCTGGAATATATACACTGCTGAATCACCGTCAAACACTCTTGAAGTGCAGAAATAGGATTTGTCAAAGAATTATCAGCCTAAAGTAGCAATAAATCTGTATGTTGTCTGCATAAAAATTATATTTAAAGCCATTTTAGTTATTACTGTCAATCAGTGCAACCACAGATAGAAAGAAAGAATCTTAGAAGTAAAATTTTAAGGTGGATGTTAGGAGGAATTCACACAAATCCTGTTAGTCATAATAAGCAGGATTTGTGTGCTTATCTCCTGTGCTTTATATACCAGGCTAATTTGTTTCGTAGTACCCAGAGATTTGCAGAGAGAAGATGAACTAACAGTTTCAGACCTACTGCACAGGCACAGATGATATTTACAGGAAACTGATTACAGTCTGGGCCTAGTGCATCTATGCAATGCAGGTAAACTATACAGGCAGGGTATATTCTACACACCTAAAATAGTTGCAGTGACTTTGCATAATACATATGTAGTGAGTTCAACATATCTCTGCACAGTCATTTTATTTAGACCATACGCAGTGGTCACTCATGCTGAAATTTAATAGATCTACTGGAGAAGAAAAATAACTATTCAACCTGACAAAACAGAATTATCATGCTGTTAATGTCTGGAATGTCAACAGCACATTCTTGAGAACTTTGTGATCCTGTTGATTATTCAGTTACTGTAGAAAAAACATTTTCGGTGAACATGATTTCTTGGGGAACTTCAGGCAACCTCTGATTTTCTTCAGGGAATAAATACATAAAAGTCCTGTACAGATTACTTCATACTTTGTACAAGAGTAACTCACTGGTTAGGATTTCTAATATTTGTACTTAAAAACAGACTATGTTTAAAGGAAAAAAATAGAAGGGGTTTTGTGTAATATTTGTGACTGATGCTACCAGTATCATACTATTCTAGTTAACGGGTCTCATCTCTAACATTGTTACATCTTTTTTTTTTTTTTTTCTAAAAATGAAAATAAATGGATATTTCAGAACCTATTATATATATAACTAACTTGTACTTAAGTATTGGACAGACTAATGTGATCATATATCATATCATTGTATCAGGAATAGTGTGGCCAGCAGGACTAAGGACATGATCATCCTCCTGTACTCAGCACTGGTGAGGCCGCACCTTGAATACTGTGTTCAATTTTAGGGCCCTCACTACAAGAAAGACATTGAGGTGATTGAGCATGACCAAAGAAGGGCAATGAAGCTGGTGAAGGGTTTAGAGAACAAGTCTTATGAGGAGCAGCTGAGGGAACTGGGGTTATGTAGCTGGAGGAAAGGAGGCTCAGGGGATACCTTACCATTCTCCACAACCACCTGAAAGGAAGTTGTAGCGGTGTGGGCATCGGTCTCTTTTCCCAAGTTACAAGTGATAGGATGAGAGGAAATGGCCTCAAGCTTTGACAGGGGAGGTTTAGATTGGATATTAGGAAAAATTTCTTCACTGAAAGAGTTGCCAAACATTGGAACAAGCTGCCCAAGGAAATGTTTAAGTCACCATCCCTAGACATATTTAAAAGACATATAGATGTGGCACTTAGGGACATGGTTTAGTAGTGGACTTGAAAGTGCTAAGTTAATGGTTGGACTTGATGATCTTAAAGGTCTTTTCCAACAGAAATGATTCTGATTCTATAATTTTATGATATCTGCCTTGTGTTCTTTCTCATTTAAGTCAAATAAGTTTTTCATGTTTCAGAAGAATGTCCTTTAGTTTCTTGCAAATTTTGACAGTCAATATTAATTCTAAACCATTAAAATGACGTTATTTTAGTATTTAATAAAAGAGGTTTTTTTGGTTTGGGGTTTTTTTTCAGTAAAACACTATTGTCTTAAGGAATATATTATTTATTTTAAATTAGGAAAAATATTAGAACCAGCAGAACTATTCAAACTGTTGGAAAAAAATAATTTTTTGTTCCTTACACAAGAAGATTCCAATACTCATCATGATCATCAAATGGAAAACACACACTCTACTAACTTGAAATTGTACATATATAAACTGGAACTCAAGGTTGTCTGATGAAAAGGAGAGAAAGACTCATAAGAATAAAAAATTATCTAAAAACTTTCAGGTTATTATATTGCTTTAGAAAAATCTATGTTTGTAATTAACCCATTTATTTAAATACTTTTCACATATTTAGTGTAGTATTTCTAAATAAAAAAATTTTTGTTTTAATTTCCTCCATGTATTTTCAGGATATTAAATTACCTTGGCTTTCAGATTATGTAGGCTACAAATAATAGTTGTTTGAGTTGTTTTTTTTTCATAAAATAAAGTGCCCAATAGGGGATTATATCACTGGAAATATTTAAGAATAATCGGTGAGGAGGAAATTAATACCTCTAGAAAAGGTATGGAGTGGCCTCTTGAGATATCTTTCAGTCACAATTTCCTATAATCTGTTTAATTTTCTTCCTTCCCTAGTTTATAGTTGTTACTGTGGTATTAATGTGAAACTACCAGAAACAAGAAGATTCAATGATTGCTATCATGAACCACATCTGAGCTCAGATTTTTTGGGTAAGAATAAAAGTTCATTAAAAACTTACATTACATTGTCCTTAATTGAATGTGGGTTCAGGTAACTTCAACATTATTCAGAAATATGTCTAAATTCATCATGATGTTGTGTGGAGGTTTGATTTTGGCTAGCTGCTAGGTGCCCACTGAGCCACTCTATCAATCCACCTCCTCAGCTGGACAGGGGGAGAAAATATGACTAAAAGCTCATGTGTCAAGATAAGGACAGGGAGATCACTTACCAGTTACCATCATGGACAAAACAGACCTGAGTTGGGGAAATTAATGTAATTTATTGTCAGTTAAACAGAGTAGGATAATGAGAAATAAGAACAAGTCTAAAAAACACATTCCGCCCACCCCTCTGTCCTGATCCAATGTCAGGGGAGGTTTCGATATGATCCCAAGAGTGAGATTAAGACACAGATGAGGTCAAATGACATACACCCAAACCAATTTTTATTTATTAAAAAAGTGAAGAGGGGTAGCAATAGGACAGAATGGAAGGAAAAGAGAGAAATAAAACAAGGATGCAGGATAGGGCTGCAAGAATAGTCACCACCATGGATCCAGCAGCGGCCCGTTGGTTCTCAGACTTCAGTTCTTCAGTAGTGGGTGCACACAGATCTAGCTTCGATGGTGGATGCACACCAAGCAAAGTTTTCTGCTGCCTTTTTAAGTTCAACATATGCACTGATTAACATATCTGCCCACCTTTAGTTTTTTTTTCTCTGGTCCCACAGGTTTTGTTGCACCCGGCTTCTGGGCGGGAACGTTTGCCTCTTATCAGTTCATTAGCAATGCAGGCATGGTGTCTGGCGTACACAATAGAGCCACAAATGGCTACAGGATGGTGTCAGCTCAGTACACCTCTGTCCCTTTGAGGCTTGTCTAAAGAGTCCGACAATGCAACTGCAAAGAAGTGAGGGAGTGCATCTTTCAATACACTCCCGCTTCCCTGGGGGACATCCCCCAGACTGATTCACAGGGCGCAGCAGCTTGTCCTGGAGGTTTGCACAGACACATGCAAGCTTTGAGGCAGTCATATGACATTTCAGTCTCTCACACCCTCCCTTTTTCCAGGGCTGAACTTCACTCCCAACTTCTATACCTCCTGCCCCCAAATGACACGTTGGGATGGGGAATGGGAGTTGCAGTCAGTTCATAACACTTCAGCTCTGCCACTCCTTCCTCCTCACACTCTTCCCCTGCTCCAGTGTGGGATTCCTTCCATGGAATACAGTTCTTCATGACCTCTAAGTTGAGTCCTTCCCACAGGCTGCAGTTCTTCAAGAACTGCTCCAGCATAGATCCTTTCCACAGTGTGCAGTCCTTCAAGAACAAACTGCTCCAGCATGGATCCCCCATGATGCCCCAGTTCCTGCCAGAAAACCTGCTGCAGTGTGGGTGCTCCATGGGCTGCATCTTCCTTCAGGGCATTTCCACCTGCTGCAACATGGGGTCCTCCATGGGCTGTAGTGTGGATACCTGCTCCAGTGTGGTTCTCCATGGGCTGAGGGGGGACAACCTGTTTCACCATGATCTTCTCCATAGGCTGCACAGGAATCTATGCGCCGGCACCTGGAGTACCTCCTCTGTCCTTTTTCACTGACCTTGATGTCTGCAGGGCTGTTTCTCTCACATACTCTAACTCCTCTCTCTCACAGTTGCTATGTACAGCATTTTTTACCTTTTCTTAAATAGGTTATCACAGAAGCACTACCAACATTACTGATGGACTCAGCTTTGGACAGTGGAGGGTCCATCTTGGAGCTTGCTGGAACTGGCTCTGTCCGACATCAGTGCAGTTTCTGGTTTCATCTCACAGTAGCCACCCTTGCACTGTCCACCTAACCTTACACCCCCCTGGTACCAAAACCTTGCTATGTAAACGCAATACACATTGTTAATGAATTTCTTTGTTCCAGAAACTTGAACACATAAATAGGGAAATAAGTTAAAAGAGGTAAGTTAGAAAATGATTGTTCCACATTTAAGGACAGGCATGAGAGGGTGAGGTAGAGCTTCTCTTAGCAGTTAGAGTGCCAAAAAGAGAACAGGGGCTGCTGATCTTCCCATGACAGCAAATAACAGTATTTTCTACTTTCTCTTATCAGACTACTACATGGAATATTGTCCCTTCACCAGAGTCAAATGCTTTTAAGGATTAAGTTGAGAAGTGGACAGAACTTCAATAATGAATCATTTCCAAACAGTAATTTCTCTTTTTCATTATCAGTGGCATACCCTTGACTGACAGCATCCATCTCAACACAAGTATGTTCCCAGAGTTTTTGCACTGTTCTCAGTACAATTCATGCACACAACCTCTAAAGAATGAGACAATGTGAGGACAGGAGTCTTATTTGGTTTCTTATTTTATTGAGCAGTTTTTCAGCCATAACCATAAGCTTTGCACCAGGATCATTCACAGTCTTGCCTGTCAAACATCTTCAGGTGTAAATAATACACCTCTTGCTTGCTTCAGCATTAGCTGTTAATTCACCTCACTGCTATGTTCTAAGTCTAACAAATATGGGGTTTTTTTAGTTTAGTGAGTGCTTGTTAGTACTAATTTAGAGCTATTAAAATTTAGCTCTTACTAGTACTATTTAGTATTGTTAATTAAGTTGACTGATAATTGATCTGCACTGATCTCATGTTGTTTTCAATGCCATTCACAAATACACATGTTTGTTTAGTGTGGGATATAAACCATAATATAAAATTAAATCTCTACTCAGAGACATGTCTTATGACTTACAGTCTCTAAAGTTGCATTGCTTGTTCCTAGCAGAATTCAAGCTTGGCAAAGATCAGTAATAATCTGTTTCTTGTTCTTTTATTTTTCTATGTTTAAAAATAAAGTCTGTTTATGTGTGTCACAACCTAAGGTGTTACCCAGCCTGCTAGTGATAGAGATCCTGACTGTGGGTTCATAAGATTGTATAAGACACAAGGACACAGAAGTTTTATCTTCTAAATGTCCCTACTTAGAGATTATCACAAATACAAAAAAAAAAAAAAAAAAAAAAAAATCACCACTGGTAAGTATACCTATGATTAATAAAACAAATATATATATTCAACTATTAAAAATCATTATCAGAAAACAGTAGTATGGCAGCAATCAAGAGCAACAGTCAATAATAACAACAATCAATATTATTGCAGCAATTAATAACAGGAATAAATAATAGCAGCAACAGTATATATAATATTATAGGTTACTACAAACTTATCACTAAAACAATTTATCAATAACAGCAGATATACTTATGATAGATTACTTATATGAATGTATACAATACTAAGTGCATTAAACAGATCTCAGAAGGAGACCAAACCGTCCCAGAGGGGACCCAACTATCCCAGAAGTGGAAGGACGAACTGAACCAACCCCAGAGGTAGTAGCAGAGGGGAACAAATCCACATCACAGAGTTTGGAGTCAGCCAGGTGTCCCCAGAGAGGGCTCAAGATCTCATAGAAAGTTCATACAGATCTTTATAGCAAAGGGAAAAGTATGTGCAGCACAGGAAGTTCTCAGACAGAGAAGCTCCACTTTGGATAAAAATTAAGTCATTTTTATATTGTAGAGACATAAGAAGGCACAGGATGCTACCACTTCAAGCAGCCAACAGATGCTGTTAATTTCTAGTTTTTTTCACCTGGAACCCAATAGATGATGATGTTTTCTGTTCTACCAGACAAATTTTTTATTTCTCCATTTAGAATAGCCAATGGCAGCTACCAATTCTCACAGTCTCATGATGTTTCCCCCCTTTTTCCAGACTATTATTTAACTTTTCAGACTATAAATCACTGTTACAATTCTCTGGTTTTTGGCTTATTGATGACTCAGGATGTCTCTGCTTTCAGTGTACACAACTGTACTTCAAAGATGCCAGCTGCACTTCCAAAGGATGTTTCTGGTTCATAGGCCTAGTTCCCAGGCTAACAGTTCCCAGGCTGACAGGCATTTTCTCTGTCAGTACTTCATCAGACATATTCTTCTCAGTATTTTTCCATTATAACCAGGTCTCCTTTATGGCTGCTTACATCAGCATGAAATAAAATTTCTAAAAAAGAAAAAAAAAAAAGAAGCATGCGATGATTTATGTACCCTTTATGTATTGAACCAAGAACTTCATTGAAAGTGTTTTGTTCTTACATTTATCTATTACCGATGGAAGAAAATGGTGTTAATAGAACCTTCACTCTACCCTTGTCTTTAAGGTATGATATGCCCTTTTCCAAGACGGTCAGAGACTGTTCTTCATTTCAGGTAATATTTCAGCCTTGGTAACAATATTTCTAGAATGGCCAGCAGAGTCTTCCCTTTTAAAATCAGTTTAAATTCTAGTTTTGAATAATTAGATGATGGTAAATTCTGCCTTACATTACTGATCTCTGAAAGGCATCATAAATAAATGGAAAATATCCCCAAAGTTAGTCCAATATGGACTATGGGAAATATGTCCAAGCTAGTGAAAGAATTGAGAACTGCCTTAAAACAATCATCTATTTCAATAATTTACTTTTTTTTTTTTTTCCCCCCCCAATTAGAGCCTCATAAGGGAGAAAGCAAACATGTGACTGTCATCAGTGGACAGCCTGAAAATATAATGATGCTTTCCAGTCATTATACTACATAAAAGATACATATTTATTAATAATTATTCACAGATGTTTTTGGTGTTCACACAGAGTCTGTAATACTCTTTAAGAAAATAAGAAATATGGAATCCATTCAAACTATTTCTAAGAATAAATGTTGGCAAGCAACCCTCAGAAATTTGTTTGTGGGGTGCCTCAGGAACACTTCTTTTATTAGATATTAGTACATCTGAAGCCAGAATGAAAGAGAATTCTTCTGATAAGACAGCTTTAGAATGTAATGTTGAAGAATCATATAGATATAGATATAGATATAGAGGAATATATCAGGAAATCTCTAAACCACAGCTTAATGAACATCATATACATTCCCTGTTTGGTTATTCGTTGACAACTATTACTGGCTACTCTCAAGCAAAAGATAATATGTTAGACAGATCTTTTTAAAGATACAGTACGATCATTTCAATTCAACAGAAAGCTGCTTTATTTCCCATACTATTTGACTTTTCAATTAATTACATAAATTATTTAAATTTAAAATTTGTCTTAAGTAGGGCAGGCATAAAAACACATCATAGCATAAAATTAAGGGTTCTGAAAAAAATTAAAATAATTCCATAAGGACAAGGTCTTTCACATACTTAAGCAGAATTCATTGAAGTAATACATGATAGGAATGACTGGCTAAATAGAACGTTTACAAAGCTGCAGGGTGTGGTGCATAACAACTTAAAGAGGGGTTAAACATGCTCAAAGTAGTTTACCTTTGCAATTGAAAAAATAGTAAACATCATAGTGAGCTGTAGAAATAAAGACACATGGAGTAGTTATTAATCTGCTAGCAGTAATACTGCCTTACATGAAACACTTTGCCTACTTTGAGCATAGCTCTTCAAGAATGAAGTGCACTGGAGAATGTCAAGAGAAGAACAACGAAAATGACTAAGGACCAATCTAGAAAACATAGTCATTATGATCACTGGAAGGTGTGTGTTTGTTGAGTTTAATGATGACTGATAAAATTGTCTTCAAATTCATAAATAATAGGCATAAAAAGAAGGAATCATAAGTTCTTCATGGAAGACAGAGAAAATGGGGATGACATAATAAATACATTTTCTGTAAAAGTGGTAAAACAGACCACTTTGAAACTATAAGCAACAATAAAACTGTATGTATATGGAAGTATATGTAATCATTAACCATTCTGTTATTAAGTTCTTTAATTTCTGAAGTTTCTGTACTCTGGGCACAGTATTTCACAGGTTTGTACTTTCCTTCCCAAGTGATAAAAGTGACAAAATAGGTCAACTTTTCAACTTTTCTTGAACAGTTTGGGAATGATCAGAAGAAATATGGCATGAAAAGATGAAGTTTTCCTTTTCTTAATCCACTTAGTCTCATGATATCAATAAAACTTTTAAAATAGAATTCTTTAAACATTCAGACTAAACCACCCCAGGTTCGTAATATTAATCAAAATAATAAACTTGTTTTCAGAATTTAACATAGAAGAAAGCAATTATCTTTCAGAGATTACTGTAAACAGTTAAGTCTTACACAGTATTAACTCCACTGTATTCATACTTTTTCTGGCTATTAAGAACTTGCAAGTCTTAGACCAATTATTCTGTAATAGATATTTTAAAATTATGATTTAACATTTAATTCCTGAGGAGGTAGGGAAAAATTTCATTGATATTTCTAGATCAGTTGAGATCAAATAATGTAGAACATTGTTATATACTTAACACATCTCTTAACACACTTTTGTGAAGAGATGATTAGTGAGAGAAAATCTTGTGATAAATTCCTTAGTCATACTCAACTGGAAAAGTAAACATATGCCTGTGACAAAATACACACTTCCATCCACTTAACACTTCTACCAGTCATAAAAAAATGACTACAAATTCAGAACAAGATTTGGGGAAAAAAAAAAAGTTCCCTAATCTCTTTAACATTTCTGTGTATTTTTACTTTAGAATTGAGTAAGTTAAATATATGCTTAAGTAACATGTTAGCTTAAGGGCTAAAAGAAGAACCCTGAAGAATTTTAGTGATGCTTCTTAGTTCATGATATTCCTAACTCTAATATTTTCACTATAATTTCACTATAAGCTATATTTTCACTACAGGCTATTTCACTATTTTCACTGTAAGCAAAACAAGAACTTTCAGTAGGAAAAGATTCTATAAAAGGAAAAAGAAAAGCACTGAAGTGAAAGTGATTAACAGCTGCAAATTAAACTCAAATTATAAAACCAAACATGCAAGGCTAGCTCAGAGGAAGTGCATGTCCATGCAAGCTTTGAAAAGTTTATTACTTAGCTAAAATATTTTAACTGTATACTCCAGCCTTCAAGCACATTGAAAAACCAGAATAAGCATACTTCCCATAAAATGGTATACACTTTTCAATGTACTGATAAAAATGTAGCTGTGCAACAGAGTAGAATGTACCTTAAATCTATATTCAGCATTTAGGAACTGTTAAGTCAAAAAACCTGCAGCTTTATTGACAAGCATTCTATGATCTAAATTTAGTGGCTAACTGATTTTTAATTAACTAGCTGAATTGTATAAAGCAAGTGATCTCATATTGTAAAAGGTTACCTCATGATAGATGTGTTTAATTCCTTTTAGGTATGAAAATTAGATATGAAAAGGTCATAGAAATGCTTAAACATAGTATAATCAGGTAATTAACTCAGATAATTCAGATCATCATTGAGTGATTAAAATTCATGCTAGTGACACCTGATTAAAATAAATATTTTTTGATCTCTACATAATTGCCTGTTATGGTGAAACAACTAGCTCAGTGGATGAGGGGAGAGTTGTGTCTTTGGGGTTTTTTTAGTATGCCATGCAATCATACAAGGGTACACTTAAGAAACTTTTTTTGTGTTGATAACAACCATCGGTTTGAAACAGAGAAAAAGATCAATTTATCAGCAGCCTTCATAAATAAATAAACTATTTTGAAGCTTCTTGTGGTCTTGGAAAGTATCGACACCAGCATCTTCTGTCTTTTCATAATCTCAAAGCTAATAAAAGTCCAGCTGGGGATTCACTTTAATTTGCTATATCAGCCCTCAAACACAGACACTGAGTCACCTAATTTTGTCATAAGACACAGCTTTCTTAAAAAGGTAACCTGCATGAACTTTTTAAACTGTATTTAATACTTAAGAAAAGGGTGGTAGGCCAAAACTGTCAGCACGGCCTGTTTTCCATTTTAATATTAGTTTATGGTTGAAAAATCAGATTTTTTTTTTTTTGCGAATCAGAAATTGAGTTATTGATTATAAAGAAGGAAACAAACTGGGGAAGGTATAAAATGGTAAACAAACTGGAGACTGACAATCTAGCAATTGCCTTAACTTTGTGAAGTTACCTTGCAAAGATGCTTTTCTTTCTTGGAAAGATTCAGAAGGCAAAGGTAGGTACTGGGAGAATGAAGAACAGTCCACTGTAGGAGAAACTCAAGTTCAAGACCATCTAAGGAACCTGAAGGTGCACAAGGCCATGGGACCTAATAAGATGCATCTGTGGGTCCTTAGGGAACTTCTGGATGAAGTGGATAAGTCACTATCCATCATACTGGAGAAGTCATGGCAATGTGGTGAAGTTCCCAGTGACTGAAAAGGGGAAACATAACCCCCATTTATAAAAAGGAAATAAAGAGGACCTGAGGAACTACAGGCCAGTCACTCTCACCTCTGTGCCCAGCAAGATCATGAAGCAGATCCTCCTGGAAACTATGCTAGGGCACATGGAAAATAAGGAGGTGATTGGTGACAGCCAACATGGATTCTCTAAGGGCAAATTGTGCCTGACAAATTTGGTGGACTTCTATGACAGGGTTACAGTGCTGGCAGACAAGGGAAGAGTGACTGATGTCATCTACCTGGATCCGTGCAAACCATTTGACACTGTCCCACACAATATCCTTGTCTCTAAATTAGAGACAAGTGGATTTGATGGATGGATCAATTGGTGGATAAGGAATTGGCTGGATGGTCACACTCAAAGTGTTGCAGTCAATGGCGTGATGTCCAAGTGGAGACCAGTGACGGGTGGAGTTCCTCAGGGTTCAGTATTGGGGTCAGGGATGTTTAACATCTTTGTTGGTGACATGGACAGTGGGATTGAGTGCACCCTCAGCAAGTTTGCCAACGACACCAAGCTGTGTGATGTGGTCGACATGCTGGAGGGAAGGGATGAGCCCTGCAGAGAAGCACTTGGGGGTATTGGTGGGTGGAAAACTGACTATGAGCCAGCAATGCGCTCTTGCAGTCCAAAAAGCCAAGTGTATCCTGGGTTGCATCAAGAGAAGTGTGGCCAGCAGGTCGAGGGAGGTGATTCTTCCCCTCTTCTCCTCTCTGGTGAGACCCCACCTGGAGTCCTGTGTCCAGCTCTGCAGGCCCCAGCATAAGAAGGACATGAACGTGTTGGAGTGGTTCTAGAGGAGGCCAACAAAGATGATCAAGGGGATGGAGCACCTCCCCTATGAGGACAGGCTGAGAGAGTTGGGGTTGTTCAGTCTAGAGAAGAGAAGGCTCCTGGAAGACCTTATAGCGGCCTTCCAGTACTTAAAGGGGGCTACAGGAAAGATAGGGAGGGACTCTTTATCAGGGACTGTAGTGATAGAACAAGGAGTAATGGTTTTAAACTGGAAGAGGGTAGATTTAGATTAGATACAAGGAAGAAATTCTTTACTGTGAGGATTGTGAGACACTAGCACAAGTTGCCCAGAGAAGTTGTGGCTGCACCCTCCCTGGCAGTCTTCAAGGCCAGGTTGGACGGGGCTTTGAGCAACCTGATGTAGTGGAAGGTGTCCCTGCCCATGGCAGGGGAGTTGGACTAGATGGTCTTTAAGGTCTCTTCCAACACAAACCATTCAGTGATTCTATCCTATGTTTCAATTCACATTCTTTCATTTCCTCAACACTGACACTCTTGTTTTTATGCATTTATATCTTTGTTTGCTAGCTTTTCTTTCCAGTAGGAATTAAGTTTCAATGATTTACATATCCCAAATATATCTACTCTGATTCACTTTGTTGTTTCCACCTCTCTCTCCTGTCTTTATCTCTTGTGTTGATTTTTTTCTCAAACCTTTTTAATGTAAATGAAACATTCAGTGCTTGGCCTTAGGGCTGATTCATTGTAAATTAAGCATTCTGTTTTATCAGGGGATAAAGGAGGAATGATACACTATTTTCAAGACTGTTACAATATTTTATAAATCATGTATCATAAGAGGTATTTACGTAGATATTGTGCAATTCAGAACATCCATAACACATTTACTTTTCCACTGAGATTTTCTACTATCTATTAATAACATGCATGACAAATACTAGTTTCAGAACACTCTTTCTATGCTGTTTCTCCTGTTACTGCTTCCTTTTTGGTCCTTTTCCTGCATACCACAATTTTTACCACCCCACCCCTCCCCCCCAAAAAATCCCCAACAAACAAACAAATCATCAAAATTAAATATTCCCTGACGTCTTTCTGAAGCAGAATTTCCTCCTTTACATACTTCCCCTTCCCACACTCATATAATTGAGTTCTAGGAAAGGCATGATCTTAAAACAATGAAAACTTAACTGTAAATAATAGAAACAAACATGGATAAGATAGTCCTATGTATTCAACCAATTTCCCTTTTTAACTCATTTACTTCACACATACTGTAGTCCTTGACTGTGACTATCACCAACCCCACTCAGCCTTAAGACCAATGAGTGGCAAATGCCTGGTCGCAGGTATGCTGCTAGTTCTGAGAAAGAGGTACTTGCATGGTTTTTACTGGAAACATCTGTACTTAATTTAGTGATTTAGCTTTATTTGACTGTGATTATCTAATACTCTCTATAAGCAAAGCCAACCATACTATTTTATTCTTCTCACAAAACTTTCGAAAAAGTGTTCCTCTCTATCTTTTCAGAGAGATAGTACATTATGTTTTGCCACAAAATGTAAGATGAGAAAAGCTTTAAAAACAAAAATTACTTCTCTGTATTTTTCCTACATCATTTAGTAACTTCTTCTCCCAAAGTTCACTATCTGTACAATAATAAGACTTGAGTCCATTGGCTAAACACAAGCACTGAAGAAACTGACATGCCCTAGGACAACCTAGGGTACCTGATCACAGCTGGCAAAAATGGGGTTTACACACTTATCTGGATGGCAGAAAAAGACAAACCAGATAGGCTATCCCTGGACACATCCATATGGCAGTAGACATCTATGTTTAGACAAGTCAGTCCCCTCATTTTTTTCACCTCTTACTGAAGCAGAAAGTTAAAAGTGGAATTTATCATATGCATCTTATGGAAATATTGTCCCTTCACAGAAAAAAAAGAATGAAGAACTAAGCATCTAGTCAGAATAGTTTTTATGTCTATGTAAAAATAAAAACAACTAAAACTTCCTTCTTTTCTCTTTTAAGCCGAGCTTGAGAAAGACTATATGACAATGCAATTTCATTCTTCTTCAAGATTTCATTCATCTACTCCCACCTACATGAAAAGTCAATAGTCTGAAAACAGTGAAAAAATTTGGTATCAAGAGACAATAAAGGAGTTTAAACTACAGGTTTTAATACACTTTTAAAGAAAAATTAATTTGTGTCATTCTTTCCTTTGACTCTAAGCCTTGAATTTGAAGATCTTGTCTTCTTAGATTCCAGTACTTTCACTAATCTACATATTCCTTTATCGATTTTCCAGTGGTTTTCAAGAGGCTTTTTTGGGTTCTGTGGCACAATCTAAAATTCACTGAAACAAAGGTGTTCCTTGAATTTTTTCGAGATAGCAAATACTGCAGAACAAAGAAACGGATTTATGTTTGCTTTAGAGATCAGATCACAATAAGACTTTATCCTTTCCATATATGTACATTGGTATTTCTCCTGATATATACTTAGTCCAAGATGGAGACTGACTTCATGCACATTCTTCTTTGTTCCCTGGAGAGAATGTTATTGCATACACCTCTATTCCTCCTGTAGCTCTAGAAACTCTTGAAAATCCCATCTTGATATATGTTGAATACATTATTCTTATGAACATCAAAACCAGTTCTTAGATCTGTTCTCTTTATCCGGCCAACACTTTCTCCATACATTTTAACACTTCATAGTACCAATAAAAACATTTCTAGTGTATCAGTACTGGAGTTAAACATATATGTTTCAAGCCATACAGAATAATTTCAGAATAACTGATCCCAGAAAGCACTGGAATATATTTTTTTCCACTTTAACCTCAGCCAAACTACTTACAGAAACTTGTCTAGATGGTAAATATCTTTGTGATCAGGGATTCTGGCTACATTCCATGTAAAATTGTGTCTTCAGTCCTTTTCTTTACTTCTTACTTACTTACTTCTTACTTTACTTCTTGCTACATAATATGTTATATCTCCATGGCTTCAAGGAGTATTAAAAAGAAGGAAAAAGAATACACAGGAAAAATCCCCACAAAACACCACAAGAAAATTGAAGGAGTACAATATAAGATGACCTACAGTAGAAACCTCTGATTATTAGTTTGGTATGGATAGAACCTACCCATCACTGTAAAGACAGCTTCATAGGAAAATGTATATTTTTCATTTTGGTAGTGTGGTTAGGGGAACAGGCCTATATTTAACATTTATATTAAATGAAAGAATTAACATTTATCCAGTTGGGAGACTGTGTTAAATTGCAGCTTAATGATCCAGTGATCCTGGTTTATAATTGCTCTTTCACCACTCCAAAATATTTCCTTTAGATAAGCTTTTTTCTTTTTTGCCCCTCACCACTTAAAGACAATACAAATTAAATGAAAAAGTGAAGAACTTATTTCTTAAAGTGCAAAATTATTTCATGATAAAATAGACTAATGTGCAGTCTATTTCTCTCACTTTTTGGATATGCATTGCATGATGAAGAAATTTGTTCCTTGTGAACATTAGAGTCTAAAACATCTGCTGGACAAGAAATATTATTTTTTAATATTTTTATTTACATTACCTTTACTAAGCCAGGTTTCACATTTCATGCTTTGGTGGTTTTAAAGTTGTTTATTGCTCTATTTTTCTTATCACTGGGGAACATGTTGAGATTTCCTGTCACTTATCTGTCTTCAAGGACTTGTGTACTGGACTTCCGTAATGTTTTTTACAGAAGATAAAATGCCTTTGTTTCATGCCACCAGAGAGCACTGTTGGATCGTTAAGATTTGACTTTTTTTCTTTCTAGGCATTAGCTAAAGTAATGAGAACCAGGGAGACAAATAAAACTTCACTAAATATTTTTTCTTTCTTACCACATGATAAATGTCACCAGAACATAAGGCATAATAAATCAATTGGTCTTTTTGTGTTTATAGTTCTGCATTCTTTCAACATTTTTTTCTTTTCAATAAAGAAAAGACCAGTGTTCCCAAGGTTGCAATCAGTGATACAGTTTGTACCATCAACTTTCATAAATTTTATTTTACTCACCAGTCCAGTGGCACAGCTGTGAGCTATATCACCGGACAACTGTGAAGATCACTTCTGGTTCCTCATTCTGGGAAACAGAAAAAGTATCCCTTAATGCCTCAGTAAATAACATGACAAGAAGTTGAAGACAGTGTTGCAAAAATACCTTGTCACTGTGCCAATCAACACACCCTAGAAGTCTCCATCCATTCTTTCAACTTTACAGGTGATTAATGCAAGAGTCTGGGCAAACATCAAGGAAATTGCATTCAGCTAGGAAAAAAAAATGGCACCTTTAATGAACAAGGAAGAAGGTCGTATCTTGGTCTTCCAAAAACTTTCCACCAAAACCAAGAACCACAATGAAAAATCCAAATCATTGGTAGGTTAGAAAGTCGTTCTGCATGCAGGTATACGTATGTGTTCCTATGGCTACGTACACATGTATATAGCCTTGCATAAAATACATATATGTATAATATAGTAATTTCTTTTAAATTCTCTTAATTTTGCAAGGAAGCTAAACACCTCTCTCTATGTAGGTGGTTAAATGAAGCTTTACACTAAAGTGTAAATCCTTTGGCTGGATCTCAAGAGCAAAAGGATAATCTATCACCTTTGGAAGAGGGGCCAGGCCTCTCATGAAGACTATAAAGATGCAGTGAAGTTATGCAGAGAGAACGTTAGGAGAGCCAAAGTGCAATTAGAGCTCAACTTGGCTGCAGCTGTTAAGGATAACAAAAAATCTTTCTATAAATTCGTCAACAGCAAGAGGAGGATTAAAGAAAATCTCCCTCCCCTACTGGATGCAGAGGGAAACATAGTAACTAAGGATGAGGAAAAGGCTGAGGTGCTCAACGCCTACTTTGCCTCAGTCTTTAGCAGTGGAACTGGCTGTTCCCTGGACACCCAGCCTCATGAGCTGGGAGATGGGGAGGGGAAGCAGACTGATGTCAGCACAGTTGAAGAGGAGGTGGTCAGAGACCTGCTACACCACTTGGATGCACACAAGTCTGTGGGACCAGATGGGATACACCCAAGGGTGGTGAGGGAGTTGGCAGATGTGCTCACCAAGCCGCCTTCCATGATTTACCTGAAGTGATGGCTAACTGGGGAGGTCCCATTGGACTGGAGGGTGGCAAATGTGACACCCATCTACAAGAAAGGCAGAAAGGAGGATCCAGAAAACTACAGTCCTGTCAGTCTGACCTCAGTGCCAGGGAAGGTCATGGAGCAGGTCATCTCGAGTGCCATTAAAAGTCATATAATGGACAACCAGGGGATCAGGCCGAGTCAGCATGGGTTTATGAAAGGCAGGTCCTGCTTGACAAACCTGATCTCCTTCTACGACAGGGTGACCTGCTTATTGGATGAGGGAAAGGCTGTGGATGTTGTCTACCTTGACTTTGAAAAGGCCTTTGACACCGTTTCCCACAGCATTCTCCTGGCAAAACTGACTACTCATGGCTTGGATGGGCACACGCTTCACTGGGTAAGAAACTCTCTGGATGGCCGGGCCCAAAGAGTTGTGGTGAATGGAGTTAAATCCAGTTGGCGGCCAGTCACGAGTGGTATCCCCCAGGGCTCGGATTTCGGGTCACTCCTGTTTAACATCTTTATTGATGATCTAGACAAGGGGATCGAGTGCACCCTCAGTAAGTTTGCAGATGACATCAGGTTTGGTGGGAGTGTTGATCTGCTCGAGGGTAGGGAGGCTCTGCAGAGAGATCTGGACAGGCTGGAGCAATGGGCTAAGGCCAACTGTAGGAGTTTCAATAAGGCCAAAAGCCAGGTCCTGCACTTGGGTCACAACAACCCCCAGCAGCGCTACAGGCTTGGGGAGGAGTGGCTGGAGAGCTGCCAGTCAGAGAGGGACCTGGACATGTTGATTGACAGCCGGCTGAACATGAGCCAGCAGTGTGCCCAGGTGGCCAAGAAGGCCAATGGTATCCTGGCTTGCATCAGAAATAGTGTGGCCAGCAGGGACAGGGAAATGATCTTGCCCCTGTACTCAGCACTGGTGAGGCTGCACCTCGATTACTGTGTTCAGTTTTGGGCCCCTCACTACAAAAAGGACATTGAATCACTTGAGCACGACCAAAGAAGGGCAACGAAGCTGGTGAAGGGTCTGGAGCACATGTCGTACGAGGAGCAGCTGAGGGAACTGGGGTTGTTTAGTCTGGAGAAGAGGAGGTTGAGGGGAGACCTCATTGCCCTCTACAGCTACCTGAAAGGAGGTTGCAGAGAGCTGGGGATGAGTCTCTTTAACCAAGTAACAAGTGATAGGACAAGAGGTAATGGCCTCAAGTTGCACCAGGGAAGGTTTAGACTGGATATTAGGAAGCATTTCTTTACAGAACGGGTTGTTAGGCGTTGGAATGGGCTGCCCAGGGAGGTGGTGGAGTCCCCATCCCTGGAGGTGTTTAAGAGTAAGGTTGACTTAGCGCTTAGAGATATGGTGTAGTTGAGAACTGTCAGTTTTAGGTTAATGGTTGGACTAGATGATCTTCAAGGTCTTTTCCAACCTAGATGATTCTGTGATTCTGTGATTCTGTAAATTGACAGAGAATAAGTTTGAGGATATTTTTTCATAATTAAAAAAAATAACCATTAAATGAACCACTAATACTACTTAGCCACTTGGTACTTCACAGTTTTAGGATTTAGGTTTTAAAGATGTTTTAAGATACTGTTTAACATTTTTCAAAGACAGGGGAATCCAAGATTATTTAAGGTCTTAACTTCTACTTAGACTCCAAACTTCCCATCTAAATTTAGATGTCTACATGCATTTTCATTTTGAAGCTTGGTGATGAAAAAATGTGGGAAAGATTGAAATGAACTTCCTTTGATTAACTGATTATGAGATTTCTAGTGTAAGTATATAAAAAATAAAAAATTATTGAAAAGCTTCTAGAAAATTAAATGTGTTCTAGAGAAAAATGTCCTCTGGAAAGATACATCTCATAATTTTCTTACACCTAAGCTTAACGACATGTTTATTGTACTGAGGAGTGTTTTGTGAGAATTTTACTTTTTTTATGGTACTAGAAGACAATTAATCTAAAATGAAAAATAACTGATGTCTTTATTCCACCCTTGATTATATCTCATTTTCCCTATCTTTCATTTTAATATAAGGAATTTACTCTGAAATTATGATGTAATGATTCAGTGTGAACTAGAATTTTTTAATCACATTGAGGCTTACATATTGAAATGCATAACTATCAGTATTACTGATTATTTCTAAATTTTAGCTATAGCACACATCAAACAAATCTTTACTGTTTGTTTGTTTTGTTTTGTTTTGTTTTTCCTGAGCATATCTTACACTCGTAGTAAACTTTAGAATAGAATACAATGCAAAAACATTTTCAGTGTTTCTGAAGTGCAGGATTAAACAGTCTTTTCCTTTTGATGCATCTGCAAAGTAAGCATTTTTTCTTCCTATCATTATAAAAATCTACCTTATAATGAGCTTTCTCCCATTATCCACAACCAAGGTGATACAGACTATATTGAAATTATCTGAGATTTTCCATTGGCTTAGAGATGATGATAGAAAATGCTTGTTTCCATGATATTAATTCTTGTCCTTCTTCTCCAGGCTTTACTCAGATAAAATGTGCATTGGAATTTTTGCTTGGGTAAGGACTTCAAAATATCTATATATTCAAATGAGAAGCAGAACAAAGTGATAATCTTCTTAACTTGTTTTTTTGATTATTGCATTCTTCTACTATTGCAGTTTTTTCATATCTATATCATATATTATTTATATGTAAAGTTTATTATTATGATTTAAAAATAAATAAAGCTCAAAATATTGAAAAATACTGTCTGTAAATAATACTTCTATAGCACATATTTTTTTATAGCTTTAGTTTTCTAAAGATATTTTCATGGGAACAAATGAGAACTTAGAACAAGGGTAAAAGGAAGAAAAAAGGGGTTTGGGGGGAAGGTTTTTTTTCCTTAATCAATTTGATTGTCTGCTTATTCATTAACCACTTTTAGATCCTCTATATGTCATAACTGTATTGCTTCATGATATTAGTGCAATATCGGGGTTGCTGTTGTGATTTCAAGCAATTTTTAGGTAATTGAGAAACTCAGTCCAAAGTAATCTTGACTGATGATGTCTATATGTAATTTGACTTGACAAACATTTGCTGTAAATCAAAGATCAAAAAATGATTGAATTCTCAACTAGAGAAGAAAAGAAGAAACAAGCAGAAAACACTGTTTTGTGGCTCAGGGACTTATTTGAATCTTGAAAAGTATGTGTGCAGTCGCTGACTCCAATACAAATTTCCGGGATGACCTTGAACTAATTATTAAAGGTCAGATTTTAAAAAAAACTTTATATAACAACAACAACAGCAGCAACAAGTTGGAATTTTTAAAAATCATGTAGGACATAATATCCCAGAATGGAAAATTAGAAAGTACTTAACAGAAATAGTTTGGTTTCCAGTAATAAATGAAGACCAATACACTTGCATGCACAGGTATGGTATCTTACAGCAAGGTAGTTGCAGAAGACTAAAAAAAAGTGAAAAAAAAAAGAAATGTTAACCAGAATTTTATGGTTTATGGTTTATTTTAATTCAAATTGGGAGTCGACATAACTTTTCTAACTGTGAAATTCTTCATCTTCTGACATCCTATGAAGAAGACAATACTTGTTGAGAAGATATATTTTAACTCAAACACAGTTCTTTTATGTCCACACTGCATTATTTATTCAGTATTCTATACATTATCTAATATGAGAAAACTTAACCCAGGCGATCTCAGGATTTTTAACCTTAAAATGTCTGTGACTGCCATAGGGTAACAGGTGAAGTAGCAGCAATATAAATGTTAAAAATTTGGTTACAGCTGTGGTTCAAAAGATTTCACCGTCCACCTCTTTCCAGATTAATTCTAAAAGAGTAAACGGAGTTTGAGATTAATAGGAATTTTGGTCTAAGTTTGAAGGACAATGTTTTAATTTTGTGAGTTAAGAAAAAAAATGCTTTCTTCATGACATTTCTTCAAAAACCACACCCAACTGTGTTCAGCAGAATGTCAAATCAGTAGACCTATTTCATTTAAACAACATAACCTCCTACACTACAGCTCTACAGCTATTACAGAATCACAGAATCATCTAGGCTGGAAAGGACCTTGAAGATCATCTAGTCCAACCGTTAACCTAGCACTGACAGTTCCCAACTACACCATATCCCTAAGAGTTATGTCAACCCGCCTCTTGAACACCTCCAGGGATGGGGACTCCACCACCTCCCTGGGCAGCCCATTACAACGCCTAACAACCCGTTCTGTAAAGAAATACTTCCTAATATCTAGCCTAATATTTAGTCTAGTAAATTATCACTAGATGACAGTAGTCTTTACAAGTATGTCCCACTGCTAGGAAGTTAATTCTAAAGACAACTCACATCCTCTGACAAGATATATTTAATTTGTTGAAGTAATGGGGTATGTTTTAAAACAGTTAAAATCTAAGAACCAAGGACCTTCTGCCATAGGCTGTTCTACCTTTTCCCTTTTACCATGTGTTATTGCAACACCTCTCATGCTAGTAACTCAGGTTTTAATATTCTCCCCTAGTAATTAATGACTTGTTTCAATAAGGTCCCAACCCTGTATTGTTATAGTACCCAGTGGGATTGATAAATTTCTGTTATAACTTCTTTTTCCATTCTGAAAATGCTTTTTCAGTAATGGCATTGACATGAAAATTTCCTCCACATCACTTGTGAAAATCAAGTATTAAAAAGAATCTTAATAAGTACAATCCAAAACCATTCTTAGTAAAGCTCTTTAATCAAAACTCTTTTACAATGCTGGCAAAAAATAGGACTAGATTTATGAACTTATTCAAATGACTTGACAGAAAAAATAGGTCAGTGGGATGCAAAAATCCCATGTTACTTATACAGCCATTTGTTTCCTACTAACTTTGTCTTTTGCGTTGAAACTTCATATTCATTGGGCACTTGCAGTCTTTAAATTAGCTTTTTACTCAATAAGCCTCTTATATGCTCTTAGGTAAAGACCATCATCCTGACCGCAGAATCTGCTATCTTTAAGCAAATGTAAAGGTAAAGTTGTTGCATTTTGAAAGAATAAAGGATGTGTAATTTACATTTGATGTAAAAGTTAACCAGATAACCTTTCTAAGAAACCATTTGGGTTCTGATATACATAAAAGTATTAAAGAATGTAAGTGTACATAGCATCTCTGTCTTAGTAAACATTGTACCTAATAAAGTTCAGTATGCTAAGTTGTCTTTATCAAACAACAGATTACTCTATCCTAAAAGTGGACCTTTTATTATACAATAACCACACACTTTTGGTGTATTTCTCATATATTTATCCATACATA
This sequence comes from Strix aluco, assembly GCF_031877795.1. Taxonomy (NCBI): domain Eukaryota; kingdom Metazoa; phylum Chordata; class Aves; order Strigiformes; family Strigidae; genus Strix; species Strix aluco. Next base: position 69,386,766 of record NC_133935.1, read on the forward strand.
GATATGACTTGCAGTATCTGCTTATACCTATCAAACCTGCCTGATACAGCTACTTCATTTTGTGGGCAATAAATAGAGACACAGAAGAATCTTGGTAAGTCATAAAGGAAGGTAAATATTAACTTTGTGACATCTGATGATAAAAAAAAAGTGATTGAAATTTAAAAAAGTTCAGCTGTTTTAAAACAATGAAAGATGGAAAAATATGTATACACTGAGATTTTTCATTGTAAAAATGGTAAATATGTGCAAACTGAATTAGTTGGCTTTTCAACCCAAAGCTAGAATCCAGAATATACTCTATCATAAAAATATTAAAAACACATATTTTCTAAAATAATGACAACATTGTTATAAATACAAACTTTTGAAAAACAAGGATGAAATATTTGTCACCTCTAAGTCTCATCAGCAGTGAGTATCTGGTACTTAGGTATGAGACAGCAGCTCTGAGTGCTTATAGGGTTTTCTGGACTATTCGATAAGACAGTTAAGCCTAGAAGTTTCCTTGATGGCTGATTTTATCCTCACAGAGATATTCAGAATTGTCTTCTCTGAGCAGATGCCTGCCTCTGAGAGCTGTATTCTAATACAGGTTTAGGTAGTCAGCCTATCTCCTTTCCTCAGATGTTTGAGGAGTTGCTGGAAGCAGCACAAGAAGGATGAGGCAGAGTGGTGGTGAAGGTAGTGCTATCATGATCATAAGAGTTTGGTAGTTAAAGCTCTAACTGGGAAATGTGGGACCATCATGTAGCAATTTTAATGGTATTGTCTTCAGCTAATGTTAGTTAACTGGTCTGAGATTTAAAAAAAAAAAAAATACAGCTGTAATCAGTTGTAATCATGAGAAATGTTGTTTTCAAGATATTTATCTAATTAAAATGGTACTTTTTATTCATGTCCCTTAAGTGGTAACTATAGTAGTGTGGATGTTTTTTATAAAATATTTTGTTTCAAGGACCCCTTGAATTAGTCCTGTGACTGGGTGTTACAGAGGCTGTCAAATAAACAAACAGCAACCAAAAACTAAAAATTTATTATCAACACAATTAACTAGCCCTCCTCCACAACCATTCAACAGCAGGTTTGAATGCCCATGAGAGGAGAACAAAACACCACTTTCTAGGGTTTAACAACAACCCAAAATGCTCTATCACTCACCTGACAAGCGAGGACTCTCAACCTCGAGGACCTGCTCAGGGCAGTATCCCGACCCAAGTAACCTCAACGAGTTTCCTTGGGTAGCATCCCAATCCAAGGGGAGAGTCCTCAACCTCAATGTGCTGCTCGAGGGGGGGACAAGCTCAAAATGGTTCCCCCAGGGGACTCCATTTATACCCAGCCAAAACTGATCTGTGGTCAATAACAGCTCCCGTTGGCTAAAGGCCCCAAATACTGTGAAGCCCTGAGAACAGGGCACAGAAAAAGCAAATCAATAACCGCTACACTTCAGCAGCCAAGAAGCCCTATTTTCATTGGGTGGGTGCACCTGTCACTCTAGGGTAAAACAGTGCACATAAATTGCTGTCATAGTCCACACAAAGTAGGAAATAACTTTCTAATTCATTAGAAGTTTAAGAGAAATCACAAGATGTATTCCTTACATAGTCCATGAAGACTTATTGGAGATAAATGTTCAGGTCAAGCTGTGTAGAATACTACATTTCTGCAGTGGACCTTAACTGGTGTCATAAGGAGTTTGTGCACGACCAGCTATAGAACTGAATTTATAAACTGTTTAGCTATGCATTCTAATATAGTTTAATCTCTAAGATCAATTTGTTCTTTCATGAAGGCAGATTTTTTTCTTTAGTTTACTGAACTTCCTCTAGGTTTTTCTCTGCTGCTCAGCTTCTTGCAGCACATTTATAACAACTTGTAGAAGCAGTCATCGAACTAGGAAAGGGAATTATAAACAAGAATGTGGAGTCTTTAAATTTTGGAGAAGGCAAAATCTTTTCAATCTAAAAGAGAAGTTTAAGGAATGGGACTACCCTACCTGAAGTTCTATGTTCAGCTCTGAATTCCCCAGTGTAATAAATGCATGGACCTGCTCGAGTGAGTCCAGAGAAGGGCAAGAAGATGATCAGGGGGCTGGAACACCTCCCCTATGAGGACAGGCTGAGAGAGTTGGGGTTGTTCAGTCTAGAGAAGAGAAGGCTTCTGGGAGACCTTATAGCAACCTTCCAGTACTTAAAGGGGGCTACAGGAAAGATAGGGAGGGACTCTTTATCAGGGAGTGTAGTGATAGGATGAGGGGCAGCAGTTTTCAACTGAAAGAGAGTAGATTTAGATTATATATAAGAAAGAAGTTCTTTACTGTGAGGATGGTAAGACACTGGCACAGGTTGCCCAGAGAAGCTGTGGCTGCCCCCTCCCTGGCAGTGTTCAAGGCCAGGTTGGATGGGACTTTAAGCAACCTGATGTAGTGGAAGGTGTCCCTGCTCATGGCAGAGGGGTTGGAACTAGATGATCTTTAAGGTCCCTTCTAACCCAAATCATTCTATAATTCTAGGATTCTATGAATTATCTGCAGCCAGCAAACAGTCTTCTTTTGGTATATGGAAGATATGGATTAAAATCCCACAGACCAAGCTGAAGCGAGGAATCAGGTATCCAATTTCAATTTTTAACCTCTTGTGAAAAACTTTGACACTAGCATGTTCTCTTTGCATGGCCATAGAAGAAGCAAAACCAGAAAGCTGACCATATGCATCCAAATGTGTGACTTAAGCCTCTATATGAAGGAAATTACTGCAGTCTTTGGATCTTATTTGCTAAAGATTTTTTTCTCCATCCTTGTGCCAAAATCCATTTTAGTACATACACTATCATAAACATTTTGGGTATCAACTGCTGTGAAAGTCAGTCAGTGTAAGAAAGGCAAATCTCACCATTAATTGCATTATTCACCAGTACTGTGAATCCTTCTCCCCAAGTCAAGACTTTTGATTTTTGTGCTTCACAATGCTGAAGACATTATTTAGGTTCAGTACACAGTGTGCAGTTGGATTTTAACTGTGTAAAGAGATTTCATCAATGTTCCTGACAGAGATAGTGATAGAAAAAAGAGTTAGCTCCCAGAATAGGCACACAGTGAAAACTCTCTATTGGTGAAGTTTAGGTTTTCAGGCATTTTTTGTTGATGGTGGGTTTGGTTTTGGTTCTGGTTCTGTTTATTTTAAAATATATATATATATATATACACACGATTGTTTTAAAATATATATATAAACAATAAAATAGTGTATATATATATATAAAACAATAAAATAGTGTGTATATATACATAAAATATATATATACACACTATTTTATTGTTTTAAAATACATATTTATATACACTATTGTTATAAATATATATACTATTGTTGAAGCCTTATCTGTCATCTCAAATAAAAAAAGTAGTTATTCAAAAATCCAGTTTATAATGTCTTTATCCTTTTAGTTTGCACACAGAGTATTGCGTTGTACTATAGCCTGAAGCTTATACCTCCTGTAAGTCACATTATTCTGTTGTTAAAAAGGCACTACAATGCAGTGAAATGTTATTAAAATATCTAGGTGCATTTCCTTAAGTTTGTGGAGGAAAAATTCAGTTATGTGAGCATGGAAAAAATGAAAATTTTCTCTGTCTTTAATGAGGCACAATTTAACTAAAAAGTCTGTAATCTAAGATAATTAATTCAAATTTATTCAATAGTTCACAGCATCACAGAGTCACAGAATCATCTAGGTTGGAAAAGACCTTGAAGATCATCCAGTCCAACCATTAACCTAATATTGACAGTTCTCAACTACACCATGTCCCTAAGTGCTATGTCAATCCGACTCTTAAACACCTCCAGGGATGGGGACTCCACCACTGTCCTGGACAGCCCATTCCAACACCAAACAACCCGTTCTGTAAAGAAATGCTTCCTAATATCTAGTCTAAACCTTCCCTGGTGCAACTTGAGGCCATTACCTCTTGTCCTATCACTTGTTACTTGGTTAAAGAGACTCATCCCCAGTTCTCTGCAACCTCCTTTCAGGTAGTTGTAGACGGCGATGAGGTCTCCCCTCAACCTCCTCTTCTCCAGACTAAACAACCCCCAGTTCCCTCAGTCGCTCCTTGTACGACATGTGCTCCAGACCCTTCACCAGCTTCGTTGCCCTTCTTTGGACACGCTTGAGTAATTCAATGTCCTTTTTGTAGTGAGGGGCCCAAAACTGAACACAGTAATTGAGGTGCAGCCTCACCAGTGCCAAGTCCAGGGGTAAGATCACTTCCCTGTCCCTGCTGGCCACGCTATTTCTGACACAAGCCAGGATGCCATTGGCCTTCTTGGCCACCTGGGCACACTGCTGGCTCATGTTAAGCCGGCTGTCAATCAACACCCCCAGGTCCCTCTCTGACTGGCAGCTCTCCAGCCACTCCTCCCCAAGCCTGTAGCGCTGCTGGGGGTTGTTGTGGCCCAAGTGCAGAACCCGGCATTTGGCCTTATTGAAACTCCTACAGTTGGCCTTAGCCCATCGCTCCAGCCTGTCCAGATCTCTCTGCAGAGCCTCCCTACCCTCGAGCAGATCAACACTCCCACCCAACCTCGTGTCATCTACAAACTTACTGAGGGTGCACTCGATCCCCTTGTCTAGATCATCAATAAAGATGTTAAACAGGAGTGGCCCCAAAACCGAGCCCTGGGGGACACCACTCATGACCGGCCGCCAACTGGATTTAGCTCCATTCACCAACACTCTTTGGGCCCAGCCATCCAGACAGTTTCTTACCCAGTGAAGCGTGTGCCCATCCAAGCCATGAGCAGCCAGTTTTGCCAGGAGAATGCTGTGGGAAACGGTGTCAAAGGCCTTTTTAAATTCAAGGTAAACAACATCCACAGCCTTTCCCTCATCCAATAAGCAGGTCGCCCTGTCATAGAAGTAGATCAGGTTTGTCAAGCAGGACCTGCCTTTCATAAAGCCATGCTGCCTGGGCCTGATCATCTGGTTGTCCTGCATGTGTTGTGTGATGGTACTCAGGATGAACTGCTCCATCAGCTTCCTGGGCACCGACGTCAAGCTGACAGGTTTGTAATTTCCTGGATCATTCCTCTGACCCTTCTTATGGATGGACATCACATTGGCCAGTTTCCAATCTGTCGGGACCTCCCCGGTCATCCAGGACTGCTGGTAAATGTTGGAAAACGTCTTGCCGAGCACCCCAGCCAGCTCCTTCAGCACCAGTTATAGTAAAAAGACAGAAATTATTTTTACAAATAAAAATATATGGCAGAGATTTAATTTATTGCTATGCTGTTATAAACAGAATATCTTCTTTTTATGTCTGTACATCTGAGTCTGTTTCAACAATACCAGATCCTCACAAATGTATATCATTAAGCTCTATTTTTTAAAAGGCAAATGTCTATCTTCTGCATGACAGCAGCTCCTTCCTCATAAGGTGCTGACATTGTAGGTGTACACTCAATAACTTCATTCTCCAATAAACTGTGGCCTCTTTCCTAAGAATGTAATAAACAAAAAGGTCTGGACAGGATTATTAGCAGTTTTGCAGAAAAATCTGTCTGAGAAATTGTGAATTAATGGGTCAAAAAAAATGAATTCTGTTTTCTATTAGCTTCCCAGAGGGCAGAGAGCACTATGAGTATACATTAGGATGGAACATCGTGATAATTTTTAAATTTTACAGTGTTTGTTGGTGGGGGTTTTTTTTAATAAATAATTAAAGAACACATTTTAAAGTGTGACAGAAGCTGTGCAAGGCAATCCCAAAGTCTTCTAAAAAACGACAACTTTTGAACTAATCATGTGAAGTCCTGACAAAATAATAGGATATTACCATTAGCACAGTGCTGAATAGGAAACTTTCTGGTCTTTAGAGAATGCCCAAACCACCATAATTCTGAGCTGTTTATATTTGTGTTGAACCTCTATTCCATTACAAAAACACAAATAAGAAATGAGCTATTTCTTCTGTTTGTGATAAGATTTTAGAGAATGCTTTGATATGCGTGTGCAAAGCAAACAGAAGAAGCTAGGTATGAATAGTGGTAAAAATAGATCCAACAATAGAAATTATAAACTAGAAGTAAGCTTAAATTTCCAGAGAGCAAATATCTCTTTTGGGGATATTTCTATACACACAAGAATGACTTATGGCTTTAGCCAGAACTGAAAAATACAAAGAAGCTTTTGATATTCTGTTCTGGGTCACCTTGTTTTCTGCGTTTTTTTCTTGATCTCCACTGGCTTTACTAACTAATATCTGAGTCTTGTTTTAAGCTTGCTGATTACATTGAGTTTGTATTTGCTATGCAATACACTGGCACTGAGAAGGATTTTGATCTTTAATCTGGTTCAAGGGATTCTAAACAGCTCTGATTGCAGCCATAGGCAATACATGTACTAAATGAGATTGAAGGACAAATTAAAATAAATAATGTTTGAGCAAATCACTTCGTCCTGGTTAAATGCATTTAACAATTTCATTTTCTCTTGCAAAGCAGGTTTTAAAGAAACTAACAAGTGTTTTATTTTTTTAAGTATAATGAATCTTTTTTCCGTACAGAAAAACTAATGTCATTAAAGTTTTGTCTCTCCTACATGTATTACAATAGCTTCAGAGTTTTTGGGTAGAAAGCTGAGAAGTCAGAGATCTGTAAGATATATCGTTGTATGTATTGCCAAAGGCAAAGCATGGGAAATTAGTTAAGGCTTTCTTAACAATCATAACTCACTTGAGTAATGATGTTTTAGGCCTTTTGACTAACAGTAGCTCCTGCAGCTAGACAATAGAAACTTTATATAGCTTGCATTGCTCTAAGAAGTAAAGCCTAGTAATGAACTAGTTAGAGAAAGAACAATGAAAAACAGGTTTGTTTTTTCCAGTTATTTTAGTAATATTCCACATGCCAATATTTATATTCCTTAGAGTAACATTTTTATGATATGTTGCTATATTTGGTGAAGAGAAAACTAAACAACATACTAAAAGTTGTCCAACACTGTAATAAGGGGAGAAACTAGAAAGGATAATATATATGATTTAAAAAAAAATATTACTCCAAAAAGCAAATTAGTAGAATAACTAAGATTTGTCAGCAGATTATCTATGTTAGACAGGTAAAAATACCTGATAATCTGATAGTCTAAACACTGTTTGGCCACAAATGAAAACAGAAAAAAAAAAAAAAAAAAAAGGATGTTACAGCACTTTAGGACCTATAATTTTATGTTCATCGGTTACTTTTCTGTATGTGAATATGTTTGTATAATTTAATGTCTATAAATATGAAATGTCAAAGCAGCATATGCACCAGTTAAGAAAGGAGGAATGGTTGCAGAATAATGTCTTAGTGACCTTTTCTGACTTCTAATTATTTTTTTTTTAACTATTTAAATGCATAGTTCTGGGGAAAAATCTATGTTGTTTTCAGTACAACTTGGTGCCCTTATAGAATTCAGGAATAAAGTCCTGGCTATTTCTGCATTATTGTTAAAATTTCTCTTGATTTCAGTAAGATAAATATTTAATCCATGTTAGACCAGGAGTTATTCAACTCCTGTTTATTTCTAGCATTATTTTTCTATGTGTCAATATTCCCCTTCTACTCTTATGTAAAATCTCTTGTGTACTATGGAGTACATGAATGAATCACTTCTCATATAACTTTTCTCACATTTTATGTTGGAGTACCTTGACAGAATCTGACTGTGTACTACCAGTGCTCAGAGAACTATAATAGCTGGGTTGTTAATTATCTGCTAATATTTCAAAGTATTTTCCTAAACACAGGTTTATACTGTTGTTTATGTACTTTCCCCCTCTCCCCTCTCTCCCCCAGCCCCAAAAGGGAAATATGAAAAAAAATTTACATATAAATTAAAAGAAGACTTTGGGCTCAATGAGGTTGAACTTTTCTTCAATTGTGCCCTGTGGGGGGGACAGTTCATTCCTACACTGCTGTTTTGGAAAGAAATAGGACTAAAACTAGACAAGTTCTTCCATTATGGAATCCAGTACATAATTTTGTACATACTTTTATCATACATTCAACTATCATGATGACCTTATGTTTGTTTTGTGTCTTTTACAATACCGAAAGCACAAATAAGATTATAAAGGTAGCATTTCTCTAACTGCTGCTAGCAGCTTTTCTGTCCCTTCTCTGTGCATTGATATTTCACCTTATACTATTGGTCCAAGTCATTCTATATTTTAGTCTACGGTAGTACTCTGTGAATCTGAAAGACCCCTAGGCATTGGTTTGGAGAAAAATGTCTAGTTTTAAAAGATGTTTTTAACTGTATAAATCAAGTAAAAATGCAGTTTGACTCATCTTGGAGAAAAGTTCTGATGCTGTATTTAAAAACTGCTGGAGAAAGAGTTCATTTCCTCTAAAAAAATTCCCAGTAGCACAAGAAATAGTTAATGATGGTTTATAGGTTGCTTCCCTCAAGAGGATTTAAACCTATTCTTTCTTCCCAGTAGACTATTTGAATCACTAAACTATACTGTATTCCAGTGTAGTAGGTGTTAAACAGGTCTTAAGAGAGCTGTAAACGTAGAGAACACCTACAGAGAAAGCAACAGGTTTTGGGGACAGAGATGCCCAGAGGATATGGCCTTTTAGCAAGGCTTTTGATCAGAGTAGGAGACTACATAAAAAAAGAGATGTAAAGTAGTTTTATTTCCTCTGAGGAACAGGAAATATTGGCAAAATGCCTCTAGCTCACTTAAAGGAAAAGAGCAGTACTTCTTCAAGGAAAGATTAAATATTTTGAAATGTTTCATGTGAATGCAGAGACAAAAGAAAGAAAGAAATAGCTTGACATTCTCTTCTGCACCCCACAAAAAAAAATAGGGGGGGGGGGGGGAGGGACACAACAGAGGAAGAGTGGGGGGGGAGAAAGAGATAATATATGGGAGACCAGTGCTTAATTCCCTGAAGTATATCAGTCAGATGAATAATACAGAGCTGGTTCACCCACGTGACCAAGTTAGCAGGATATACCAAAGCATGGAACTCCTTGAAATGGCTGTTAAGAATACAGATGACTAGAGTTGATGTCCAAAGCTTGGTATCACGTCAACATGCTAACAAAGAGTACTGAAAAAATCAAAGAGTATGGGGATAAACCCTGATTAATATTAACAATCCCATTCAGAGGATCCTGAGAAATGAAATAAGAGACCTTCATTGGATGTTTATAGAATACATGGACTATTGTGAAATTATTGATGGAACAGTTTTGCGTTTGGTGCAGTTCTGCAAGTTTTTAATCAAATATTGTGCCATTTTATGTGAACAACAGTATTCAATGACTGTCTTTTTGAAATATTCAATTGGATTGAGAAATACTTAATCCAGAAAATATTTAGTGGTCTATTCAGGATTTTGCTTGATATTTGGAGAGCATATTAGAAGATCAGTTGCTGGTAAATGCAACTAGTATTTCATCTTGTTTGATAGCGTCTACATTATTCAATAGACTGTGACATCTCTGCATTATGAAGAAGCACTGTGAGCCACTCTGTATTTAATTAAAACAAACAACCAAACAAAGAAATGTTTGTGGATGGTCTTTTCATAACACACCAAAACTGCACAGGGTTCAAATTTATATAGTAAAATATCTATTTACCTGTAACATAAATAGAATTTGTCTCCTATACAAAGATAGACTACACAGTCTGTCAGACTACAGTTCTGGGTCCCACAATTTAAGAAGGATGTGAGGGTCCTTGAAGGTGTCCAGAGGAGGGAAGCAAATCTGGTTAAAGGGCTGGAACGAATGTCATATGAGAAGCAGCTAAGGACTTTGGGTTTGCTCGTTCAGAGAAAAGGAGGTTGAGGAATGACCTCATTACTCCCTACAGCTTCCTGAGGAGGTGAAGTAGAGAGGGAGGTGTTGAGCTCCTATCCCTGGTATCCAGTGATAGGAACGGTTCAAATTTGCACCAGGGGAGTTTTAGAATGGATATTAGAAAGCATTTATTTACTGAGAGAGAGGTCAAACACTAGAACAGTCTTCTTAGAGAAGTGGTCAATGCCTCATGTCAGTATTTAAGAGGAATTTGGACAACACACTTTAACTTGGTCAGCCCTGAACTGGTTAAGCAGTTGGACTAGATGATCACTGTAGGTCCCTTCTAACTGAAACAGTCTATTCCACTGTATTCTATACCTTTCACCAAGTATTTCACAAACATTTTCTCAGCAATCTCTGTCGGAAGACAGGAGAATGAAACAATCATTGTGGGAAGATATTTTATACTAAAGATTGTTGTTTCCTTTTGTCAAAAAAACATCAGTGGTCCCAATAGATTATTCTTGTCCCCTTTAAAAATTACATCACATGATTTCTTCCTTTTTCTCTGATCTTGTTACTACTTGGTTGATTTGCCTACAAATGCACACAATAGGGATCTATTGATTATGCGTATCTACAAGCAGAGTTACAAAATCTTATCTCAAGGCAAATTAATTCTCTTCCTTCAGATTCATCTTTTGACAGATTTTGACCTTGACATCGATTTTTCTAAGAACACCAATGTGTTCTTAGTTACAGTGGCTTGTACAGAAATGAAACTAGTTTTTATCAGGATGTACTTTTTACTAAAGTACTATGTGCATATGAATATTTTATTGAAATCAAATGGTGATTGGGCATGAAATTGTTGTCAAGTCAAACTCTTATATCCACTCAGGATTTTTCTAGAAGTCAAACTACAGAAGTGAATGGGTTAAAAATGGTGTACATGTCACAAAAGTGTAAAGAGACTTGAAACAGTGTTCAAGCCAAATGATCACAGGTGACAGCACAGACATTTTTATGTTTTCTGTCTTTCCTGATTTTATATATAAGATTTATCATCAGAGAAGCTCAGACATAACTGAAGGCTTAACATTAAGATCGGCTGAGTAGTTCTGAAAATTATAAAACCAAAAATTTATGACTTGTGACCTTTTGTATTAGCAACTTCATAGTATAGCATAATCTTTATGTACCAATACCAGAGTTAAAATACTTGGCCACAGAAGACAACATGGATAGGAGGAAGGATTTACATATGGAACACTATTCTTAAACACTTGGGTGAAGTAAATTCTTTAGTAAGGTCTTTCTGCTATTGGTTCATTATATCACCTTTTACTGTAATTCATGAATTCTGGTAGCTCCAAAACACATTTAGTCCAACCAGTTCCTCAAACTGCTCATTTTTCATTATTTTTTTAAATGAACATTGATTAGGTGAAATTTGTAAATTATTGGAAGACAGAAGAATGTCACAATGGGTACATTAGATTATGCAGTTATGACATGCTGAAAGCATTAAATATAGACAGGTTACAGAACTCAGTAGTCTAGGGACCCTAAAAATTAAATAAGCTTTAGCTGAGGGCAAGAATCTAGCAGCTGCAGGACAGAGGAGGAGGAAGGCCTAATCTATTGGTAGCATGTATTTTGTTGACAAAAATAATGTATCATCATAACATGCCTTCCTGTTTTATTACTGAAAGTTTTCACAAATTGTCATCTAGTGCATATACCTATACAATTACCTATTGTTCTTTTTACATATTTTGCAAAAGTACTAGGCAAAAATTCATACTATAAAAAAATCTTATTTCAGTGTTTTAGAAATATTAAGGTTCTGCATATTTATTCTTTTATATTCTGAACATTCTGTTCCAAATAAACTTTTTACGATGATGAGATTGATCTTCATGAACAGTATAGCCTTTTTGATAAATATCCTGTAGGAAGAAGCTATGTTCAGGATATAGCTATTGAAACTCTATGCTGTTAAAAGAAAATGATTAGTTCAGTCTTACAGTAGCCATGTTTAACAGTCAATGCATAAACGAAAGTCACAACATAACATTGTTTTTTAGCTATTTTTTCAGATCTACTCTCCTACAATATTCTCCAAACCTTCTGCAGAAGGAATGGTATTGAAGCACATATACTGAAGACTGATACACTTATGGGTTTTCTTTCCCACTACAGCAGAGATTTCTGGAGTAGTAGGCCACAGAAATGGTGTTCTTCATGTTTCTAGCCAACCTGGAATCTACTTTAACCGAATCTGAAAGAGTCTGAGTTTTTGCTACTAAACAGAGTTCTTAAACAGAACTGTGACATATCTTGTCACTATTGCATTATGGTGTTGTGATGTCAGGATTTAGGTCTTGTATTGTGAGTGAAGTATTCAGCTTCAAAAGATACTAGAAAAATCCCATTATAGGAGTCACTCATTCTAGAAATAATTCACTCATGCTAGGCTAAGATATGTGAGGTTAACAGACTTCCTTCTCCCCATTTAAATGCTCTCAACAGGTACAGCTTTATCTCGTTTAATTTATCTAAACTTTTCTCTTGGCTAGAAAACAGTTGTGTCTAGAGACACAAAGAAAGCCAAAACAAAACAAAACAACTTTTATATAATTATCTTATATTGAGGAATAGTCCAAACATATTCTGTTAATTGTACCTTTTCATTTGCAAACATACAGTCAGATTTCAGACACACTAGTACATAACTGTGCATTTTTTTTTCCTCAATCCTGGACCAAGTGATATGCACTTTAAATTTGATGGAAAGCAATGGTAAGATTAAGTTGTCTATATGGAAACCTTTCAGTTCAGAGGTGAAATGTTACAACTTTAACAGTATATGCTACAATGTCCCAGTGACAGAGAGAATAAACCAAAAAGGGGATGTAGAGTAGAAAATATTATTTTTTAAATGTGTAGTGTGTTGACCCTGGAATGTGTGGCAGATAACTTCCTGATGCAGCTGGTGAGTGAACCAACCAGAGAAGGTCCCCTGCTGGACCTTCTCTTTGTGAACAGAGAAGGACTGGTGGATGATGTGGCTGTTGGAGGCTGACTAGGGCACAGTGATCATGAAATAATAGAGTTCTCTATTCTTAGAGAGACCAGGAGAGGGGGAAGCAAAACTGACATCCTGGACTTCCAAAGGGCTGACTTTGTCTTGTTTGGGCACCTGCTTGACAGGATCCCTTGGGAGATGGTCCTGAAGGGTATAGGGGTCCAGGAAGGCTGGACACTCTGTGTTTAGAAGAAAGTGTTAATGCTCAGGAGCAGGTTGTCCCCAGGTGCTGTAAGAGAAGCCGGCAACAGAGAAGACCGCCCTGGCTAACAGGGAGCTTTGGCTGCAACTCAAGGAGAAAAGGAGCGTTTAGAGCTTTTGGAAGAAGGGGCTAGCCACTCACAATGATTACAAAGATGCTGTGAGGCTATGCAGGGCAGAAATCAGGAGATCTAAAGCCCAGCTAGAAATTCATCAGGCTTCAGGAATCAAGGACAACAAGAAATTTTTATATAAGTATATGAACAGCAAAAAAAAGACCAGAGAGAGCCTCCATCCCCTGCTAGATGCAGGAGGAAACATGGTAACAAGTGATGAGGAAAAGGCTGAGGTGCTTAATGCCTTCTTTGCCTCAGTCTTTAATAGCAAGACTATCTGTATTGAAGGAATCCAGCCTCCTCAACCAGAAGACAGAGACTGGGAGAACGACTTCCCCGAAATCAAGGAGGAAACAGTCAGTGACCTACTGCATCACATAGACATACACAAGTCTATGGGACAGGATGGGATACACCCAAGGGTGCTGAAGGACCTGGCTGGGGTGCTCGCCAAACTGCTTTCCATTATTTACCAGCAGTCCTGGCTGACCGGGAAGGTCCCGACAGATTGGAAACTGGCCAATGTGACACCGATATATAAGAAGGGTTGGAAGGATGATCAGGGAAATTACAGGCCTGTCAGCTTGACTTTGGTGCCCGGAAAGCTGAGGGAGCAGCTCATCCTGAGTACCATCACACAACACATACGGGACAACCAGATGATCAGGCCCAGTCAGCATGGGTTTATGAAAGGCAGGTCCTGCTTGACAAACCTGACCTCCTTCTATGACAGGCCAACCTGCTTATTGGATGAGGGAAATGCTGTGGATGTTGTTTACCTTGAATTTAAAAAGGCCTTTGACACCGTTTCCCACAGCATTCTCCTGGCAAAACTGGCTGCTCATGGCTTGGATGGGCACACGCTTCGCTGGGTAAAAAGCTGTCTGGATGGCCGGGCCCAAAGAGTGTTGGTGAATGGAGCTAAATCCAGTTGGCGGCCGGTCACGAGTGGTGTCCCCCAGGGCTCGGTTTTGGGGCCACTCCTGTTTAACATCTTTATTGATGATCTAGACGAGGGGATCGAGTGCACCCTCAGTAAGTTTGCAGATGACACCAGGTTGGGTGGGAGTGTTGATCTGCTCGAGGGTAGGGAGGCTCTGCAGAGAGATCTGGACAGGCTGGAGCGATGGGCTAAGGAGTTTCAATAAGGCCAAATGCCGGGTGCTGCACTTGGGCCACAACAACCCCCAGCAGCGCTACAGGCTTGGGGAGGAGTGGCTGGAGAGCTGCCAGTCAGAGAGGGACCTGGGGGTGTTGATTGACAGCCGGCTTAACATGAGCCAGCAGTGTGCCCAGGTGGCCAAGAAGGCCAATGGCATCCTGGCTTGTGTCAGAAATAGCGTGGCCAGCAGGGACAGGGAAGTGATCTTACCCCTGGACTTGGCACTGGTGAGGCTGCACCTCAATTACTGTGTTCAGTTTTGGGCCCCTCACTACAAAAAGGACATTGAATTACTCAAGCGTGTCCAAAGAAGGGCAACGAAGCTGGTGAAGGGTCTGGAGCACATGTCGTACAAGGAGCGACTGAGGGAACTGGGGGTTGTTTAGTCTGGAGAAGAGGAGGTTGAGGGGAGACCTCATCGCCGTCTACAACTACCTGAAAGGAGGTTGCAGAGAACTGGGGATGAGTCTCTTTAACCAAGTAACAAGTGATAGGACAAGAGGTAATGGCCTCAAGTTGCACCAGGGAAGGTTTAGACTAGATATTAGGAAGCATTTCTTTACAGAACGGGTTGTTTGGTGTTGGAATGGGCTGTCCAGGACAGTGGTGGAGTCCCCATCCCTGGAGGTGTTTAAGAGTAGGGTCGACATAGCGCTTAAGGATATGGTGTAGTTGAGAACTGTCAACGTTAGTTTAATGGTTGGACTGGACGATCTTCAAGGTCTTTTCCAACCTAGATGATTCTGTGATTCTATGACCCTAGCCAACACCCATTCAGCCTTTCACTCACTCACCTCTCCAGAAGACAGGGAGAAAATAAAAGGAGAATGAGAAGACTCATGGATCAACATTAATGACAGTTTCATAGGGCAAGCAAGAGCTTTGTGTGCAAACAAAGCATAAAAAAAAAAAAAAAAAAAAAAAAAAAGAAAGAATTAATTCACTACTTTCCATCAACAGGTAGATGTCCAGCCACTTCCTGGAAAGTAGGGCCATGCATAACAACTGCTTGGGAAGACAAATGCCACAATCAGTAATGTCTCCCTTTCCTCCTCTTTTCCTGAGCATTTATTCCTAAACCAGCATCATATGGTATGGAATATCCCTTCAGTCAGCATTCCTGATTGTGGTCCTCCCAACCTCTTGCCCACCCTCAACCTATTTACTGCAGGGGTGGGCAGGGGGAAGAGGAAGGACAGGGAAGAGAAAAACCTGGTACTGTGCAAGTAATGTTCAGCAATAGCCAAAACACTGGTTTGTTATCAACAATATTTTAGCCATAAATGCAAAGTACAGAACAATATGGGCTGCTAAGAGGAAAGTTAACTCCATCCCAGCCAGAGCTAGTACAAAATGATATCTTCCAAAAATGATCAAGGCAGGCTGGCATTTAGAGATAAATTTTGCTTGGAATTTTCCTTAGGTACCATTAGTTTTAGTGCTACGATTTTAAGAACAATTTTATTTAGGACTATTTAAGAAACAATTTTAAAATCTACATGTAGTGGTTTAGCCCCTGCCGGGGTCTGAGACCACGCGGCCGCTGCCCCTCCCCCACAAAGGGAGTGAAATACAAAGCCCCAAGACTGAAATAAGGAAAGGTTTAATACAACAGTGCAATAGCAACACAACCAACAACAACAATAACAATAACAGTAATAGTGATGGCAATGAACAGAGCAAAATAGCTACCAAATACAGCAGTGGGAAGCACGATGTACAAAACCACGAGTGCACCTCGCTCCCGCCAGGAAAATGTGACCTGCCAGGATGTGACGTCCGCATGGTATCTGAATAACCCGGCTAGAGCTCCCCCCCACTGCTGGGGAAACTTAACCCTATCCTGGTTAAACCAGGACACTACAGTATTTAATGGTAAAAGTAATTCTTAAAATCAAACCTTTAAAAATGTTTACAGCTGGGCAAACAGATATGAAACTTAAAAATATTCATAATTTTTTTTACATAAACACACTGGCGAATATATTGCATCTGGGGTTTACACAGAGAAAGTATCAACCTTATCTCTTACACAGTACTTTCTGTAGTTAGGTTAACAATTATAAAAGAGCTCATTAAAATTCATAAATTTATTTGCAGATGAAGAACAGGCTTTTGAGCTTCTAACCATTGCAAATATATCTACAAAAGAAGCTGAAGCACCAGACATACAAGGAAATTCAAAATACCCAAAGGTTTTATCAAAAAATACAGATATTATCTTTCATGAAGCTGTCAAATCAGTAAAGTAAAATTACAGTAATTTTCAAAATAAATAAAAAGGCTCACTTTATGCTTAAGCTCATTCTAGGAGGGCAACAGAGAGAAAAGATAGTATAATAGTTTTAATACAGAATGGTAGAAGAAAAGCATAGTCAATGTGAGGTTGCCTTGGTTGAAGTAGAAGATGAAATACTACTTCTAAGCTATCAGTCTAACCCCAAGTTCATATTCACAGAGAAAACTATCCTTCCAGACTACAGGTGCGTAATGTTAATATTTATATTTGAATATACTTTTCACGAGATTCGTCACCAATGATATAGCACTCATTATCTATGGGTACTATAATCAATCTACAGATAATTCCTGTTGGGAAACTTCATCTAAACACTACTTGTTCCTTATAAAAATCAGTCAAAAGACTAACCAAACAGACTTTAAATTGCACTCACACAGGATAGATCTGCTGCAAGAGGTAAAATTATTAATCCCTTTCATAGAGAGGGAGTGCTACATCACTCCTGAGCTCATGGAGAGGGACAGTTGAAGGGCAATACCTTACTCATCAGATAGCAAGATGTACAATCACCAGTGAACAAGGTTTTTGCCTTTTCCTGATAGGGTCTCTTACCAAACTCTCCTCCTTCACTAGCACAGTTTAGAAAGTCACCAAATTTGCAGTACGGTACAGTAAGTCCTAGAGATATAATTTTTTCCACTGTATCTGCCTTTTGCTTGATTGTTTATACTTTAGAACACATGAACAAAGCATGTAATGATCTATCAGATGTAAATTCTATAGTGCTACAATAAATGTCAAAAAGTGACATTGCCAATAGTAGAATCCTAACTTCTTTCAGACTTAATGGCTCACAACAGATGATAGAGCATCAAATGTAACTAACTTTAAATTTGACTAATCAAAAATTGTTACCTTTTTCATTAAGTTCATATTTCAACAAAAAAGTTTAAACTAAATTTGAAAACATTAGGAAAAGCTTATAGATGTAATGTGAGTCATTTTTAGCTCAGTCAAATAAGTAATCCAGGAAATATATCTGGACAAGAAAATCCATCAGTATAGACTGGATACGTACATAATCAGAAAAGTAGTATTCAATTTGGATATGGCATATTAAAAGTGAATTTATGGTCAGACAAGGCTCCCTCATTTTATCACTGGGAAGAGATAGCTCCAACATCAAGCCATGTACTAGTATAACAGTTTTCCTTTTCTTTGTATTATAGCAAATTTTGAACTGAGTCCATATTAAGGAAAAAATACTAACTAAAATTGTGTTTGCAACAGCAACCGGTCTATCTATGATTGTAGAAGAAAGGCTAATATCACAGTATGATTTAACAGTACATAGTATCGATCAAAAGCATTATTGACATCACTGCCTATGTTGAGCTGTAAATTAAAGTTTTTCCTTATTCCTGTCCCCAGATAGTGAGTGAAGACCTGCTTAAAATATCAGGGAAATTATGTATCTACCAGTTTCTTATTGTGAAAGATTTTTCTTAAGCCTTCTTTCTACTGTTCTTTGTTACAGCTTCACTTCCTTACCATCAGAAAGAGGTGTTTTCAAGGAGGAATCACAGGACAGAATGTAAAAGTCACTTTGATTCAACTCCCACCTAGGATTAGATTTGTTGTTTCAGAAAGGTTGTTAGAGGTGTTTTTACCTTTACTCTCCTCACAATTTAATGGCACATTTTTGTGGCTGTCAGTGCTGCTCCATTTCACCCTTTGTTGTTCAGTACTGATACTGCACTGGAAAATCAATATTGTAGGGAACATTCCTGCATTTTGCCCTTACAGTGGGACAACATCAAAACCTAAGAATAACAGTATTGAAGAATAACGTATCTCTCTATCTGATAAAGAGGAAGAGTCCTCTTTACAGTCCTCTAAGAATGAACTTGGCATAGCTTCAGAAATGAATGAATTATACCTTTCCAAAATGTGTAAAGAATAATTTTCCACATGTGGCCTGTAATGATTTAGTTTCTTGTATTCAGATAACAGCTGTTATAATAAATTTCTTTTAAAAACCCCCTACACCTATGATTATCTGTTGTGATGATATTGTACAAAAATGTGGGTGAAAAATATGTCAGTTAATCTTAAAATCATTATACAAGACAAATCCATATGAAACAAAATTTTATCTGTTTGATATAACAACAGTTTTTAAATTAATGAGTAGAATTTATGTGAATGTATCAGCTTCTACAATACCCAAATGTTGTATGACTCATTAGAAAATTGTCACAGTAAAAATTCTGATGTTTGCCTTTTCTAGGAAATGGCAGGAAGCATATAATTTCATTTTGTGAGGATTCATAATGTTTTTAGTTTCTTTATTGTAAAATATTTCCATGCTCCTGTTGTAATTTGTAGCAAAGATTCTGGAAAATGAACTTTTTTGAGTATCAGTACAAGCATTTGAAAACAATTTTACAATTGAAATATTTTCATGGATGACTTGAAAAAGGTGATATTTAGTTTCTCACAAGTATTTTTTTTCTTTTGCGCACTACAATGGTACAACAAGGTATTTGTGAACTGCTTGTAAACAGCATATTTTCAGATTTTAAGAAAATTAAATTAATGTCAGGTGATTTAAGTAATGAATTGGACAGCAGCAGGAGTAAATGATGAATAAAGAAAACTTTAGGCAGCCATTGAATGAAGTCATGAGTTAGCAAACAGTCCAAAATTAGTTTGTACGAGTAATTTTTAAAGTGGTTATCTGTAAGAGTTACATTTATTAATCTATTTATTTATTTATAAATAAACGGATATATCTAAAATAACTTACCTTTATCTCCCATACAAAATGTAGAGACATAATAATAGCATTCCTGAGAACAGTCCTCCAGCTAATCTTGATTCAATGTGCCACTTTATGCATGGGTAGTAGAACTGGGACCATTTTATCTTTTCCTAAATGTCTTTTGAAGTTTATGGTCATTGAAAAATCCATGCAAATAAATTGGTGAAGTAAATGATATATGCAGGTCTCATACAGAGTATCAAAGCATTATGGTGGCTTAAATCCCTCTAGAAGCAACAAGAGATAGGATGAAAGAGTTTGCTAACAAATGTCTAAGGTATTTTTTCCCATTCAGATTAATGAGTTCTTAAAAAGAATAATATAAGGTCAATTTATACTAATATAAGATCAATACTTTATGTTAAGGGATGTTAGGAGCGAGGTTGCCTCCAGCAGCACCAGCCCAGCACTCCCTTCTGCCAGGCACTGAAGCCCAGCCTTGTTCCCCCAGAGACCCATGGTCTCTGCACAGGCTGAGGGATGCAGCTGCCACTTTCTTGTTTGCAGGTTCAACAAGTAGTGAAGCTCAGCACGTATCCCAGAGACAGACAGACAGAAACAGGACACTGACATGGATGGTCACACAGACTGCCTCAGACAAGGCACTGCTTTCAACAGCACCTACATAGAGGACTCATATAAAACACAAGCACAGACAGACAAGTCCCCTCCTCCTCTGGGGTCAACAGAGACAGGAGGTCACTAGTGCAGGCACACACATGACACTCTCCAGGTTCACAAGCACATATACATACATTCATGGATCCCCTGAGTACCAGTACAGCCCCTCTGTCTGGCCGGCAGCCCTGCCTGCATCCCAACTCCCTTACCCACCCCACAGGTCCCCTGCTCACCAACTGGTCCAGCTTGGTGCTCACTGCACATGCAGAGCACTCACACACTTGTCCCACAGGCACTCCACTGTTGTGGGTCCCCTGGATACTGGCATGGATCCTCCACCCACCTGATACCTCTGACCTAACCTAAGGCTCTTCTGTTCTCTCACTGGTCCAGCCTGAGGTTTGCCAGCAAATACACATGCACACCCTATGCACACCAGGATTGGGGAAGATAAAGATGCTCAGAGCCCCCTCACCTGGCACCCAGCTCATGACCTGTGTCCTGAGGTCTCGCTCCAGCTGCCAGCACTGAGATCCTCAACCAGACCAGTCCCCCAGGTAGCTGTTTTTTGGGACATGCACCATTCCCACCCCATGGCTGGAGGTTAAAGACCTCCACTCACTCCAGTAGCTGATGATGAGACCCCACTCACTTCCGTAGTTGATACCACAGGCCAGGGGCACCCACACCCTTAGTGTGACTTGAGTAGCTGGCAGGATGAAAGAGTTTGCTAACAAATGTGTAAGGTATTTTTTTGCATTCAGATTAAGGAGCTTTTAAAAAGAATATTCACTCATTCAATTTTCACTCCCTCACACAGAGGTCTCACCAGTAGCTGGTGCTTAGTCCTTGCAGCACACACATATGGGACAGAGAGTGAGATTACACAGAGAGATACTTAAGAAAAGGTTTAAGAAGGTACAAAAAGATAGGATAGACTGTGATGATCAGACACAGGGCTTAACCCAACAAATGTACTAACCAGTTCTATTTCACACACAACCAGACCCTTTTGTACCCCTTTCTATGTGTTTCCCTCTTTGCTCCCTGGTTTGCTTCCCTTGCATGTTCCCTCATCATAATCCCACTGATCCCCTCGGACATCCTGGTCTTTATAAAGTCCTGGTTTGACTGCAGTTTCATGGTAGCTCACTAATAAGTGCAGCTGACCAGGTGTATTTCTTGTCTTTGCCTTCATATTGGCTGTCAGGTTTGTGTATCTATATTTGTCTATGGCTTTCCTCTCTTCCTTATTATCCCATTTGACAAGGTCCTCAATCAGATAATCTTACTGAAATAAATATTTCTATGTTTCACCTACTCTTACAAGCCTGTGTTTCTAACCATGTTTGATTCCCAGTATTGCCTTGTCAGGTTTGTATCTCTGTATGATATTCTATATGTCTTTCCTGTTTTCTTATTATTTCCTTTTGCACTGTAAGGCCCTTGACCAGACACCCTTAGAGGAGCTGATGATCTTGTCTTCCACATACCCTTCTTACATTTTAATACTGTTACAGTGTTTGACTTATCTCCTCTTCGACAGCATATTTCAGCCTAATGCTCTTTCTGCATGTATAGTTCAAATGTAACAAATTAATATTTTTTTATACTTCTTTTCTCACCTTCAGATATTTTTTTAATATTAATAATGATAGCATAACTATTTTTGAAGTAACCATTTCTTTCTTTCTTTTTTAGTAAATGCATTCCTTCATACATTCCTGCCATCCCTCGTTCTCCAATTTAAATGAATTTTATTCACTAGAAATTTGTTCCAGTTTCAACCTTGGCTAGAAATGGGTCAAAGGGCTCGACATGCCACTTAACTAAAATTCTTCTCTAATTTAGCTGTGGACTGTACAGTACTCAATTATTTTTACTTCTCCCAGAGAAATAAATTTTCAAAATGTTTCCATGACAAATCAATGATAGTTATCAAAATTATTTGTTACACTTTACATTCTGTGCCATCCCAAATTAGATACAGTAGATAAAAATATTAACACTAAAGTTAAATACAAGACTCATTCTTCAACTTGTATTTCTAATCAAATATGCAATTTGGCTTCATTGGCTTGTCATTGCATTTGGGCATAAATTTGTTGTTTCACTGGCCAGCCACTGTATTTTGTCTGTATTTTGGATGTGGCAATAGATTCCCAAGCTGAAAAACTTCAGACTTCAAGAAAAGGAGACAGGAGTTTCATAAATTAAGATCTCACATATTTCTATTATACATTGATACAGTGACATTGTATGTTTTCTGGAGGGGAAATCAGAAAAGCAAACAAAATTCTAACATATTCCTCTTACTATTTGATTAATCTTTTTGGGTGAATTTTAGTTCTCATATTAAAAAAAATAATTGAAATGTTCTTAATTAAGTATTTATTAAGGGTATCAACAATTCACGATGAAACTGAGGTGGGAAAGAGGAATCTTTTCTCTTTTTGGAACTCAGCAATGCTCCAAGTAATACAAATATTAGTCCAAGAACTAATTTGCCATGGAAATAAAAATAAATGTAGCCTGAAATATTAAGAAGACTTCCTACCCTTAGGAATTTGGGAAAGTAACTCAGAAAAAACATGCCTCTTGTCAAGAAGGGCAGAATGCCTTCTTCTGCTATAATACTGAATTAGTTGAAAAACTGAAAATGTTTAAAATTACCATTCTAGACTAAGAAGATCTCTACTCCCATCCCTATATGAACACAAATAATAATAGTCATATGTGTATAATGCTACAGAAAATATTTATTGAGAACTGAAAAAGTATGTGTGTCCCAATGGAAAAAAAAAAAATGTTTTCTGCTTCCTCCTCCTGGTGGAGAGACACAGGCAGAGTTTCATTTGCATAAAATTTTTATTCATAATTCCTTCAGTGACACATGGGAGTGATCATCACTATACACAAACTCATAATTAGTTGAGAATTGGAATTACATGGAGAGAGGTGACCAGGGATTTCTTTCATGTAGCTAAAACAACATCTGTGAGGTAAGGACTCACAGATGTTGAAGCATCCTACAAGTTATTAGTTCTCAGGCCTGCATTCTATGTACTATTGAGAGGTGAAATATAGATGCTCGCTAAATGAACCTACAGAGGGCAGAAGAAAAGCTAAGTTAAATCTAGTGGTCACTTTCCTAACAGGTAAGCTGTGTTTCACAGCTTCAGGTCTTGCTTATTCATCAACAGCAAAGGAAGCATATCTTATCATATTATATCATAACATATCATAGAATGGTTTTGCATGGAAGGGACCTTAAAGATCATCTAGTTCCAACCCCCCTGCCATGGGCAGGGACACCTTCCACTAGATCAAGTTGCTCAAAGCCCCGTCCAACGTGGCCTTGATCACTTCCAGGGAGGGGGCAACCACAATATCTCTGGGCAACACGTTCTAGTGTCTCACCACCCTCACAGTAAAAAATTTCTTCCTTACATCTAATCTAGATCTACCCTTTTTCAGTTTAAAACTTTTACCCCTTGTCCTATCACTACATGCCTTTGTAAAATATCCCCCCCCATCTTTCCTGTAGGCCCCCTTCAAGTACTGGAAGGCCACTAGAAGGTCTCCCCGGAGCCTTCTCTTCTCTAGGCTGAACAACCCCAACTCTCTCAGCTTGTTTTCATAAAGGAGGTGCTCCAGCCCCCTGATCATCTTTGTGACCCTCCTCTGGACCTGCTCGAGCAGGTCCATGTCCTTCATATGCTGGGGGGTCCAGAGCTGAACACAGTACTCCAGGTGGGGTCTCATTAGAGCAGAGGGGGAGTTTCACCTCCCTCGACCTGCTGGTCACACTTCTTTTGATGCAGCCCATGGTTGGCTTTCTGGGCTGCAAGCGCACATTGCTGGGTCATGTTGAGCTTCTCATCAACCCTGGAGCTTAGATGATCAGGAGGTGTTGCTTGGGTGGTTGTGTTTTCTTAAAATCTAATAGAAATTCCATCCTGGATCAAAAAACTTGCCCTACTGACATTTTCTTTATAATACTTCATTTTGAATGAGAAAATTAGTAATTCAGTATTTCAGAAAATTTGAATAGATGCTCGTCTTGCTATGAGTTTTAATATAGTATTAGCATGAACATAAGTAACTGTCAGCACTTTATGGAAGAGTTATAGACTGTGCATTTGTATTATGAAATAATTTCACTGCTTTGTTCCAGTACTCTAGTCTTCTGATCCTACCTGCGAGGTTGTGGGTGTGCTCTTGGGCTCTGTTCAGGGAAGCAGACCGACTGTACGCACCCATATCTACACCCAGCAGACTAAGTATGGGTAATTTTTTTTGTCCTGTTTGAAATTGTCTTCTAAGAGCAGACTTACTTTTCTCCACTGAATACCATCCTTCACATCAGAAAATTACATGCTTTCATGCTACTTCCCACAATATACACATCCCAGGTTTAGCACAGTATTGTACAAAAATGATCTGGAGAGTTGCAAAAGCCTTCTCATTATTCATTTAGCACAGTATTGTACAAAAATGATCTGGAGAGTTGCAAAAGCCTTCTCATTATTCATTTTTCTCTCTCTTAGGTAAAAGCACACAAAAGCTGGAAGAGTTTGGCTACCTGTAGAGACCTGGTGTTGTCTTAAAGTTTTGTTGTCAGGAGGATTCCCAACAGTATTACAAGGAGGTCACTTGCCATATCTGCCATATGATCAACACACCACAGATGGTTACTGCTACTCTCAAAATCTTGTTATGAGCACAGGGGGACACACCCTGTATGCAGAGCCAAGAATTTATAATCAAAATACAGCAAACAGTTCTTATTATTCCAGTTACAATAATACTGACAGTCATAGTCTAAATTATCTAATCAGTACAGAAAATTCTCCTTAATAATGCAGTTAAAACTGTTATTGTCTAATAAAATTTAGCTTTTCACCTTTTCTTGGGTATTGTGCTCACTCTCCCACAGTTCCTGTAGTCCTAGGTTGATGGTGCTTGCTTGTCTTCCTCAAAAAAATTTCTTCAAAAAGTGCAGGGAAGTTATGACAAATCATCCTTACTTCTCCTCCTAGGAAGAGTATGATGTTCATACTGGAGACCTTCTTTTTCCTCAGTTTTGAATCTGCTTTAAGTTGATTTTGAATATTTTCTAACACAATCATCTGCTCCATTGCTCTTTCAAATGCTTACATGCATTTGTACTTTTTTTCTCTTTGTTAGCCCAAACAGCAAATTCACATGATTCATAGGGTTGTTTTTGTTTAGTGACCATTATTAGACACTATGATATGTTTTCACAATTTCTAGTATAAATCTTTATCTGTAGTCTTCTACATCATGTTTTTATTCTAGTGTCATAAATAATTTCCTACAGAATAAATATTTTTTATTACTACTTTTTAATTAACATCAGATGTTACATCACAAAACTGCACAAAGCTAAACTCATGCTAAAACAAATTTAAAAAATAATCACCTGACTGCTAGGCAATTGCTATCACAATTGAAACAAGCTAAGGTCAAAACAAGCCCAAACAAGTCCTGAGTCCATGCCATGTCCTTTTACTAAGAATGGCAAAATTATATTTACTTGGCAACATTCTGATCAAGTGGTCAGGTGACATTCAAAATATTGACAGTATCAGATGCCAATGTCATACTCAGTTGACAAGCTCAGCAAGGGGATTTAATGTTCTCTAGCAGAAAAAGGATGAGATGGCCATTTCTCTCCAGCTTAAGCAACAGGTTCTAGACACAAGACTGACAGAAGAACAAAATGAGATACAGCCCCACAAGGGAAAGAAATAAGAGTTAATTTTAATATTTCCACACATATTACTCACTAGGGGTTTCTGTTGTAAGGGCCCTGAGAGGATGCTTTCCCTGTTCCCATATTGGGGTTTAGTTGCGTAGGCTCAAGGCCAAGTTGGATAGGGCACATCTGGTGAACTTAAGGAGAGTTGTTGTGAAGAAGGCTAGAGGCCTCAGTGAGATTCAGTCTATCCCACCTTTGGAAGCTGCTTTTAACCTGATGATCTCCTGTTGGGCATTGCCTGAACTAGAGTTTCCTCTGTGTTGCAGACACATCCATGCCTGGCTATTCATTCTGCCAATACAGAACATGCCATTTATAGCTGGCCTCTGTGTTTTGCTGATTAAGGATAGCAATTAAACTCGGACACCAGAGTGAAAAGAGTAGGCGTACTTTACTAGTGATAACCAAGTAATGTAACAGTGTAATACAGAAAACATGCAGTAAGAAAAGGCAGAATAGTGCACTTAAAGCAACAAACAGGAAAATACAGGGTAATGCATCAAATCATTACCACATGAGAGAGAGAGAGAATAGTAATTAAGAGAAATACATCACCACTTGCATATATTATCATCATCATCCAGATCCGCAGACGCTGGGGAGCCCCGGTTACAGCGAGGATTTGGAGAGCCTGTCCCGGCAAGTGGGAAATCCTACACTGTGTGTCCACCCATAAGTGAGACATCCAAAGTCTCTGCAAACAGGCCCAGCCTTATATACCAGAGATCGACAAGCCAGAATAGCTGGCACCTTTGTTTTGAGCGGAAAATTTCTGGTTTCATTCTCCTGTTGGATTCCACCCAAAGCTTGGCCAGGGCTCGCGGGGGTGAACCAAGGGAGTTTCTAACAAGGCCAAATACGTGGGTTCTCAGCCTTGAACAAGGCTGTGAAAGGAAAGTTGAATACACTCTCTCCTCACTACTGATTATATTTTGTCTTTCACTAGCAAGTTTACATATTTTATTAATGACTGCATGCTAAGTTAACAGCTTCAGCTTGGGGCCTGTTGTTCAGGCTGCAGTATTTCAATGCTTTAGCACCTTTTACATCAGCATAAGTGGGTTGTTATAACTTAGAACAATACCTACTAGCACAATGGTTATCAGTTATAAAATATACAGGATTCATCTATAGGTCAACTGTGGCTTGGGCCTGTTGTCCAAGCCTTAGCACTTCAGTCTGCCATAGGCAATTTGAGTTCAGTTGGGTTGTCAGTGGAGGAGTCCAATGCGACTCTAGATCTATATCAATGAGCTTAAAGATTTGAATATATCAAACAAAATTCAGTATGTATATATAGGAGGATTTTCTGTTACAACTCCCAGCATGTGTCATTAAAGGAAACTAAGTATGAAAATAACAATTCCTGTGTATATTTAACAAAATTCTGAGAGCAAGATGGCAAGAAAAAGAAGTATAAACTTTAAAAAAAGTATATTGTTATATAATGTGTGTTTAGATTTTAATGATATATTGACTTTTCTATGTAAAGATTTCAACACTTTTTCCTCAGTTGATTTTTCACTATGTACCAAGTTCAAAACTCATGAGCTACATGTCAGTAAGTCTGAAGGAGCACAGATTTGGAACAGTAGCAATACCATGTTAAAGACATATGAAGAATAAATTACTAGCACACTTTGGAGTTTACCCAAATATGGATTTTACAAAAAAAGTTATTTTTTCCTTGCCTGTCTAGCAGAGATATGAGGGGAACTGCAGTCATGATTTTGAGGTTAATAAGTATCCTGGTTTCAGCCAGGATAGAGTTAACTTTCCTTGGGCTGAGAGGGACCACAGCTAGAGGGCCGGGCCAGGATTGGTCATTGGAGTATTTCATATCCTGTGACATTATGCTCAGTATATAAAGGAGGTGTGTGCTCTATCATTTCCATTTTCCGGTCAGTGTGGCGGGATCTTTGGTGCAGTAGGGATCACTGCTGGAGGTGGGCTACATACTGGTCACCAGTCAGTGAGCAACTGCATTGTATATTACTCGTTTGGATTTATTATTTTTACTGTTGTTTTGTTACTATTACTAATTTTTTTTTTATTCGATCTATGAATCTCTTTTTTTTTGTCTCTCTCCTATTTCACAGGGAAGGCAGGAGGGGAAAGTAACTGACTGGCTATGTGGTGATTGGCTTCTGGCTGAGTTCAAACCACAACAATAAGGAACAGTGTCTTAGAGCAAGGAGGAAAGTGTCTTTCTGTTCTTTGTGTTTTGCAGATAGAAAGAGGATATTCATGTTTTATAAAAGGACAACAGTGCTTAAATATCTTGTAGGGAGTGGTCTTCCATGTAGAAGTGAAGGAAGTGTTTGAGGTATTTGGACCAGAAACATATTGATAGGGTGTGCAGGTATGTGTTATGCATGAATTTTAAACTTCATGCCAACAAACAGTGTTATGCATTTCTCTCCCACCCTGACAGTCTAGGATGCTAATGACAAAGGTAGTGGTAGACTGACAGAACCTGAAAATCCTAATCTTTCTGGAGTTGTTCCCTGTGAAAATGATCACCATATTGCTTGTATAGATTGTTTAGGGCATAACAAGATGTAACACGAACTGTAACTGAATACTGTCGTTGTTATCCTAGCTCAGATTCTGCCAGTTGATGACAAAATCTCAACAAATCCTGTAAGAACACCCAAAATTTCCTGGTGAGTGTTCAGTATCTGAATATGTCTTCTTGATTCAAGCTATTCAGGCACTAACACTGGTAGTATCAGTTGATTAAAACATCACAGATTACATGGGCAACAGGATGCCAGTCGGCCCACAATGGAAGCCAAGCAATTTGCAGAAGATACGATCATTATGAAGTTAACAAGTGTAGCCGGTTATGATGTTCATAAATCTGCCATAATGGTGCAGAAATTCTTTATGACAAAATAATATGTTTAATATAACTCAGTAGAGGCTGCATGTGGAAAAGAATTCTGATTATTAGGTACACCTTACAGGACTACAGCTATTGAAAATTGTGAAGATGCAGATGACAGTCTACAGGATGGCATCACAGATTACTCTATCAAGCACTAGGAGACAAGGGTTGCTAAATTCCACGATTGTAAAAAATCTCCTATCCTTAAAAATATCAGACAAGAGTATAATATACCTGTTCTACGAGACAGTTATGAGAAGGAAGCATCTAATGTGACCTTTTACATCTTTAAATTCCAGAGTCACTTGTCTTTCCAGTACCATACCACAACATAGTCTCGTATGAGTCATCTCTCTGTTGTAGGGGATCAAGAATAACACACCTGATAGTGACTTAGCTTGGATGGCCTCCAAACTCAACATTTTTACATGAATAGGTGCTAAACAGTAGCTACTAACAAAAAAATAAGGGAGGAATTCCCTACATAGAATTTGCCTGGTTTGTCATTAAGTTGTATGAGAAACAAACATGGTGTAAGATAAAGAGGTCAAATTCAAAAGGATGTAAAACTAATTCTTATTCAAGTGTGTGCTGATATGCAGTACACATTTGACCTGTCAATGTGCAAAAGCTACAAGTCAGACCTCATCTGTGATGTAGAAAACTGAACTCAGTTCCTGGGACATGCAACGACAGCACAGGCATTATCAATGAGTACTCAAAACTGGAGCTGGACTGAACCTCATGAGTGCCTGTACAGGATGCCATTTTGATATCCTTTCTCTAATCACTCACTGAAACTGGAACCTTGTAGACTATATTCCATAAGGTCTAATGAACAGCTAAGGAGAATCACAATGTTAAAATGACATAACATAGTCTAATATGAATTAACATTGTTAGGCAGAAGGATAATCTACATTTGAAAGAGAATAGACCTCAGTACTTGTTGATCTTCAAAATCTTCCTAGTCAACAGCAAAGCAAACTAATGACAAGGAGGCATTCTCCTTACCACTTCAGCATTAGGTTTTACTTTATAGCCATCTACTTACTACAATTTTTTTAGAATTCAAAAATCTCCAAATAAATATAAGTTTTAAAAAATCTAGAAAAACATAGAAGCAGACCAGCAGTGTCTAAATTTACATGAGAATAACAGTGAAGTAGAAATAAAATAGAAGTGTAGAAGAACTTTAGTAGACCAAAAAAAAGGGTAGAAAAACTAAAAACCCAGAATAGGCAATATAAAATTTATTGAACAGATAAATGTAGCATCTATTTCTGTTGAAATGAGTTAAAACAGGTGTCATTTTTTTTCTTTTCAGAACTGAGATAGCATGTTATTAGATATGTTAATAATAAATATCTCTGATAGGAAGTCACCACCTTTTCATTTCCCATTTGATAGGTTTACAACATTTTGGCAACAACAGAGAAAGTCAGACCCAAGCATCTGTAGATGCTCTAAATGGATTTCAGTCAATGGTGGTGTGAGGAAATGGCTTCCAGGCAAGATCACTGCAGTTTTTTCATTCCACAGTGATGAAAGCATCCTGACAAGAGCAGGCAGCTCCCACCGTGCTGTGCATGAAGAGAGAAATCACAAAAGGTGCCCTAAATATTCATAGTGTCTTGGGCAACACTTGGGGTATGAAGTAATTCTTATTACTTCATATTACTCCATAGTAATGAAGTAATAATGCCTTCTGAAAGACACTTTTAGAAAACTAATGTGAAGATCACGTGATGCCCAGAAGTGTAAACAAAAAGCGATACACAAATGGATTAAGATAACCCAAGGATTTTGATGTGTCATCTATGTTTACTTGTCTTCAGAAAAGTCCCCTCTGTGGGCCAGTGTTTTGTCCTCATTACCACTACAGAGAGTACCTTCATAACACACAAAAAGGCCATCAGTTGAGTTGGATAATCTGCAAAAAACCATGCTTTAGTCATAAAAGCTAACCTTCCAAGGTCTTCTCACAATGACAGAACTGTGATACAACCCAAAGAAACCTACTTTCCCTCTACTTTCAGGGGTACAGCTTTGAAAAGAAGTGAGACTTTCCATACAATTTAAATGAACTCAGGATCACTGATGACTCAGGAAGATAACAGTGCAATACACATATGTGGTTAATGTTTCCAAATAGTTCTCCTTTGTAAAAAAAGCAGGAAATATTTTAAAGTTTATATATTGTCATGGTTTGAGCTCAGAGGGCAACTGAGCATCATGCAGCCGCTCACTGCCCCCTTCCGCCCCAGCACAGGGAAGGAGAAAGTAAAGCTTGGGAACTGATATAAGGATAGGGAAGGGTGACTCATCCATTACGGTCATGGACAAAAGAGCCTTGTTAGGGGAAGAAAGAAATGAAAATAAATTTAATTCAGACACTAACACTACTTAACAGACAGAGTAGGACCATAAGAACCGTTACCATATCTTAAAAACACCTTCCCCCTCTCCCACCCTTCTTCCCGGGCGCAGCTTTGCTCCTGATAACCTCCAGTGGTGCAGGGGGCAGGGAATGGATGGTGTGGTCAGTCCTCCCGCTTCTTCCAACTTGGGGAGTAGGGGATGGGACACAACTTCTGGCATTCTTCCCCTGCTCCAGCACAGTTCCCCTCTCACAGAAGACAGTCCTCCACAAAATCTCTCTGACATGAGTTCCTCCCACGGGCCTCAGTGTTTCCCTAGATGCTCCGGCATGGGTGACCCCCACATGTTGCAGTCCTCCCAGCACCAAACTACAACAGCAGGGATTTCTTCTTCCCACAGAGTCCCGGCCCTCTTCAGGTGCAGCCACTGCTTTGGCGTAGGGTCCTCCACAGGCTGCAGGTGGGCATCTGCTCCTCTGGTGACCTCCATGGGTGGCAGGGAGGACAGCCTGCCCTCTCACCACAGGCTTCAGGGGGCTCTGCACTGGCACACGTCCCCCTCCTTTCCCCTTCTTTCTGCCACTGACCTTGGTGTTCACACAGATGTTCTTGCAACTCCTTCTCACAACTCCAACTCCTCCTCCCAGATTCCCCTTCTTAAATATGTTATCACTAAGGTGCAACCACCATAACTAATTGGCTCGACCTTGGCCAGAGGTGGGTCTGACTTGGAGCCAGGGGAGCTTTGAGAAGCTTCTCCCAGGGGGCCACTGCTGTAGCTCCCTCTCCCACTACCAAAAAACCTCACCACTCACTCAAACCCAGGACATATAATTATTTTTTAATTTTTGTAAATAGAACACAAAATTTAGATGTCATTATGCTAATTCAAGTTGTTAAAATTTGCTAAACGTCTATCTGCCCACATTGCTGCATGGTCTTGGTTAAAGAAAGATTACACCAAGGGGAACTTCTATACTGTGGATTTCATTGTGTTGTCGGAACATTTGAGACAGGTATAAATGAACAAGCTCATGTAGGGAAAGCACACTAGCCAGTCTAACCACACAGACAAAGAGCTCCATGTGGCTTAATTTACCCATTGAACCAGTCCATGTTGCAACAGTTAATATCCTTCCAGTACTCAAGTTACCTCATAAAAATCTTGCTCAGCATTTGTAAAATACACTACAATCTGCAAGGTGCATATAACTTGAGAAGAAATGGCCACTATAGATACTAATAGGATTCTATTTTTCAGGGATTTTATTGTTGCTTTAGCTATTTGTTAGAGAATTTTTTTCAGATTTAATGGATAAAGTGACAAGACCAGACTGGATTTCCTTGTGGACATGAGTAGAAAGGATTCATTAGCCTGTGATTACCATCAGTTGGTAGGGAGAAATCTTTTTGCTGTTTTCATCCACTGTTTCCTACTTTTCTTTTGTCATCAGACTCATTATCACCCATGAACACATGGTGCACAAAGAAGGTGTTGTTCATGTGATACTACCCACCTAAGGGATTTTTTTTTTTTTCTAGGTCACCCTGTAGATTTTTTGTTACCTACAGTGATCAGTAGAAAAGTTGCTGTTTAACAGCCATTGTAAGTGAACGATGGCAAATCACAGAAGAGAACTCAACTTTTTATGTTTTTCAGCAAAAGCAATTGACTCATCTTAATCATCTCTTCTTCAAATCTATTTGGAAAATGATAATCTGTATGACAATAAAATAATGAAAGTATCTTGCTTTAGTTCAGCCCCTTATTATTTGTTTTAATATGCTTAAAGAAAGTTAAGAACTTAGCCTCTAAATGACAGCTAGTTATATAAAGATTTTTAGAAACAAGATAATACAGAACCTTTAATATACTTTACAAGTGATTTTTTCCTCCCCTAGATTTAACATTCAGTCTCTTACAACAGGATTACAGTTGTAAACACTGAAACATTTCGCTCGTCTTAATTTTGCATTTACATGCATTGTTAGCCCAACTTTAGAATTCACAACATGGTTCTCCTTCATATGAATAAAAAACAGTCACAGAAAATGTAATGCCTCGTCTCTATGATTTCACATACTTTTATTATTGTCCTGGTTTTGGCTGGAATAAAGTTAATTTTTTTCCTAGTAGCTGGTATAGTGCTGTGTTTTGGATTTAGGATGAGAATAATGTTGATAACATACTGATGTTTTAGTTGTTGCTGAGCAGTGGTTATACTAAGTCAAGGACTTTTCAGCTTCTCATGCTGCCCTGTCAGCAGAGGTTGGGAGTGCACAAGATGCTGGGAGGGGACACAGCAAGGACAGCTGACCCAAACAAGTCAAAGGGGTATTCCATACCATATGACATCATGCCCAGTATATAAACTAGGGGGAGTTGACCAGGGGACATCATGGTTTGGGGACTGGCTGGACATCAGTCAGCGGGTGGTGAACAACTGTATTGTGCATCACTTGTTTTGTAGATTTTTTTATTTTTATTATTCCCACACCCCCTTAATTTTCTGTCTTATTAAACTGTCTTTATCTCAACACATGAGTTTTACTTTTTTTTTTTTTTTCTGATTGTCTCCCTTATTCCACTGCAGGGGGGATGTGAGCAAGCGGCTGTGTGATATTTAATTGCTGGCTGGGGTTAAACCTTGGCAGTCCTTTTACATTTTTACATCAACAATTATATATTAAGCTACCATGACATGGGAATTAAAAATGAATCACTGCAAAGTGCTGCAACTGTTAATTTTAAATGTAATTAAATGAACCTATAGCATTAAGTGTTTCTTCTCTGCCATGGTATGTGAACTTAAAATAAGTATATAATAACCTATTCTAATTCTGAACTTTAAAGTTGTGCCAAAGTGATTAATACAAAGCCAAAAAGATATCAGTTGTTGCTGGTAATGTAAAAATATTAGAACACTTCAAAAAAAAGGTGTTTGGTGTCAGAATAAGATTTTTATGATTAACTGACTTTTCAGAAAAAAAAAATTAAGGTTTATAAATGTCTTAGAATTTGCTGTGATTTGCAATTTTTCTGTCTACAAAAAATTATTCTTAATAGTGTATGTACATATTTTATTGTCCCAAGTATTGCTGATCTTTTATTATGTAACATACAGGGTACCAAAAGAAAAAAATTCCTTTAATATAATGAATGCATAAAAGCTTTGTTGTTGGCTATTATATAGTTTACATGCAAATAAGAAGAAAATGCATAGCCCAGTAAATGTAATTTTTGCCATTCCTAGTAAAAATCTGTGGGAAGTGTCCAGCAAACCCAGGGGGTCACTGCCCAGCAAGCAAAAGCCCATGGTGGGACTAAGCCTGTGGAGGCTGTGGGGTCATTCTCACACTCAGCCGGGAGCAGCCAGAAGGCAGCAGCCCAGGGTGAGGAAAAATATAAAAATAAACCCAAGCAGATCCCAATATTGAGGAGTAGGGGACCACCACCATGAACATCATATTTGTCTCAGGAAAGACCTCAGGATGCTGTTGACTCACCATAGCCCTCCTTCTTGAGGAAGACTCCCCTGTCACCTTCAGGATGTCAAGAGACATTGGAAGGGTAAGATCCAGGAAGGGCTTTCTAATATAACAATTTGTACTACATTTTTATGGAGGATTTTCTGATTTGGACTATTAGATTATTAATGCATAAATTACACCAATATTAAATTCTCATCTCTGTATATATATGATGTATTTTCTTTTGCTCATAAAAAAAGATTTTGAGACTTACAATGTGTAAGTTAGCCACAGTTTTTCAAATTTGAACTCACTGGTGAAGTTAAACAATTTTTAAATGTTCAGATACACCAAAACAGAGTGAATTAGGCAGTATGTATCCAATAAATGTCTAGTTTCCCTTGGTCATGAAATGTGCTCACCAAGCCGACATGGGGCTCCTCGCTGAAGTGGGTCAGGGCAGTTATAGCCCTGGGGCGCTTGCCGACAGACTGATAACCTAACCCCAAAGCTAAGAATATTAAATTAAATAATGAAATTTTAAAATCCATGCTATTTCAGTCAGTCATATACAGTGTCACACTTTGACACTAAATAGCACCTCTATCTGATTGGGTTGATTTGAGGAATAAAAAGTTTCTTCACTTGAAAGAGAACATAAAAATTGCTCTTTCAGTACATGTTGCTCACTACAGTGAATTCATTTGTTTCTGGTTCTCACAACTGTTTATTTTCAGAAAAACAGACTTTGAATCCTTAGGTTATTTTAATACCGTTACATGGTTGAGTACAAATGATAAAGTCAGTGGAGCTACCACTATAACAAGCAATTGCTCCGTTAACATTCTGTTCTTCCTCATAAACATTTTTAAATCTTTGTTATCAGGTTTAAACATCTCTGAGCCGGAGATTCAGAACTTGACTCTTCATTTACGTTTTTGTTCGAAATATTCAGTCATTTTTATTTTTTTAAATTGTCTTCCCTGTTGTTAAAACTAAGCACAGATACAGACTCCTTTTGAAAGTCTATGCTCTTGAGAGTATATTAAAACAGTTCAGTTTAAGCATGTGTATATATATTTTGTCTTGATAAAGTTGGCAAATGAGAAAAAATATTAAATATAATTTAATAAAAACGTATATGTGTGGGAGTTCGCTCACCTAAAACCTCTCACCCACCTGTGTCCTATAACATAGATCCACTCTATCAGTTGTCTAGAACATTTTAACTCTGGTAATCTGTGTTCACTATTGAGCTCCTCAGCATGAAAGACTTGTGAGTTATTTTTGAGTGCTAAGAAGTGTCTTTCCAGAAAGATATGTGCCCAGTGTTTGTAGACCTCTGTGGCAATCCAAACTCTAATTTCCTAATTCTCCAGAAAAGCTTAATATGCTGTGGTTCAGGACTAGGAGTATCACTGATGCTGCTGAAAGTAATTTTTGGCATAATAATCTAGAGAATATAGTGTTTATTTAAGATGTGGGCAACATGGATTCTAGGCATTCTTTCTGCAGTGCATTCTTCACTGTGTCAGTCACAGCACTAAGAAACCCAAGCGCAAAAACAGGGGCAAGTATTTTCTAGTGGCTTACTGTGCTCTTAATGGAGATGAAAAAATGTTTAACTTAGGAAAAAAATTCCCTCTGCTGATATTGAAGGTGTCTTCCTTTATGACTATATAAAACATTTTAGGGGAATAAACCTATCCTCCAGGGCTAGACACCTAAAATTTAGTGGGAAAAGTGCAAAGATTAAAATTTGAGTATAATAGATGGGGTTCTATCACTCGTTATCTGCCAAAATATTGTCAAACTCAAAATATTCCTCTATGATATTTCAGTTTCCGTGGAACATTATTTTCTCACAGCAACTTATTCTAGGAAAAAATTGCTAGCCATGTTTAAAACACAAAGTGTAAATTCGTATTAATAACATAAAAATATTAATATAATAAAGCAAGAATGACCACTGAAGAAGCAAGTTCTGCAGTAACACTTATTGCTATGAAAATACAAGAGAAATGAAGATAAATGATATGGGAGTCAAACAGCACACACGCTGTTAGTTATATGCACTATCTTCAAAACAAATATAACTTTAAGGGTTAAGTATGAGTCATCTGAGCAATTTTGTTATAAAAGGAATCACTACTTTTGCAATTCAAGTGGATGAAAATTTGCGCTTTTTTCCTTATTTTAGCTCTTCTGGGAGCCTTGCCAATATCAAAAGGTCTCTGTGGATAAAACATCATACTACTTGTTGCTAGCCAAGGCAACATTTGCTCAGTTTCAGCTGAAAGATGATTCTTCCAGTTAATAGCCTTACAAAGTCATCCTAGAATTCAAGAGTTAATGTATGTGTGGTCATGTCTAATACAAAAAGTGAAAATTAGGCCAGAATTTGTTGTTGAAATTAAAACTTAATGAACAGTTCTGTCATCAACATATAAAGCACAATAGAATTTAAGTTACTCTTTCAGATTTGCGTCAGGTCTTGAAAGTTAATATGATGTAGATCTTTTTTTTTTTTTTTGCAAAAGAAGAAGCTATGAATGTAAAATGCATATATGAAGCATATCCTTTCAGTGAGAAACCAACCCATATAAGTAATTGCTTTGTTAAACAACACTTCATATATTAAAACTATCTGGCTGCCTCTACCAATCACTCACAAATATTAAAATGAATTTCCTTAAATGTACTCAAAAAAAATTAAATGCAGTCTTAAATGGGGTGTCTGCCTTAAAACAATTAATTAAATAAAGTGACTGGTTCCTTGAATAATATAAAAACATAACTCTAGTATTTGAACAACTGATTAATTGACATGATTTTGTTTTTACCTTGCCATTTCAATTAGGTAGATAACACTGTACATAACTTAATAAAAATTGTTTAAAAGCAATGAAGGAAGCAAATGTATCAATTTTATTTGCATAATGTTATCAGTGGGATAACTTAGTAGATACTGCAAAAATGGGTTCATTACAATTGTGTAAATTGTTCCATCACACAAATGGCCCTTACTTGTTTGACAGTTTGAGAAAGAAAGTGAATAAATGAAAATGAAAATCAATTTTGAGCTCCTTGATCACAATTTGATGGTCATTTACACTTAAATGTGTTGTAAGCAAAAAGAGTATGAAGGGCTTGAATTGCTGTTTTCTGGAAGTGAGGGTTTGCACTAATTTAATTTATATCAATGAAGTTACAATTTTGTCTTGAAAGATGGATTTAAATTATAACAGTTTCCCAAGATTCAGAGGTCTGAATCTTAATTCAATCTTTTGCATACATTATGAGAACCACACTTCAGCTGTGACTATTGAATTGACTTCACAAATGAATTAAATTGTGACCATATGTATCTTAGAAAAAGAAATCTACCAGTCAATGTTTAAAAAAGTGAAAACTAAAGCCTTCGAAGTCTGTATTTTAGCAACCAGCTAAATATGCAAAATGCCAACTATCTTTGTTTCAATGGCAGGTGTTAGAAGCAATTTGGGAAGATGCATGCTCAGAACAATTCAGTGAACCATGAAAAAAATTATTCCTGGCTTTAATAGGCACTGGGTTCAGGTTCTCACAAAAGATTTCAGAGATTTATTTTGAACACGCATAATAAAATGAAGAACAGAACAGACAATATAATAATAATACTTCACTGATTTAATTCCTGTACTTTTCATGATAGTTAACTTTCTGTTTTCTTTCCTTGTTCAACATAGTGTAAATATTTAAGTTTTCTAACTATGTGATTATTGATTAAGTGATAACTGATTAATTACAAGTACAATTAATTTCTATTATGCCTGTCACCAATTTTCTTAGAGTAATATCCACAATTGTATTCTATCACAACAGATAATCGTTGAACCATAGAATCATAGAATGGTTTGGATTGGAAGGGACCTTAAACATCATCTAGTTCCAACTCCTCTGCCATGGGCAGGGACACCTTCCACTAGACCAGGTTGCTCAAAGCCCTGTCCAACCTGGCCTTGAACACTTCCAGGGAGGGACCATCCACAATTTCTCTGGGCAGCCTGTTCCAGTGTCTCACTACCATCACAGTAAAGAATTTATTCCTTATATCTAATCTAAATCTACCCACTGTCAGCTTAAAACTGTTACCCTTAACTACATTCCCTGATAAAGAGTCCCTCCCCATCTTTCCTGTAGGCCCCCTTTAAGTACTGGAAGACTATTCTAAGGTCTTCCCAGAGGCTTCTCTTCTCTAGGCTGAACAACCCCAACTTTCTCAGCCTGTCCTCATAGAGGAGGTGCTCCAGTCCCTTGGTCATCTTCATGGTCCTCCTCTGGAACCACTCCAACAGGTCCATGTCCTTCTTATGCTGGGGCCTGCAGATCTGGACACAAGACTCCAGGTGGGGTCTAACCAGAGAGGAGAAGAGGGTGAGAATCACCTCCCTCGACCTGCTGGCCATACTTCTCTTGATGTAGACCAGGATGTGTTTCGTCTTCTGGAATGCAAGCACACATTGCTGGCTCAGTCAGTTTTCCACCCACCAATATCCCCAAGTTGTTCACTGCAGGGCTGTTCTCAATCCACTCATTGCCCAGCCTGTATTTGTGCTTGGGATTGCTTTGGCCCATGTGCAGGACATTGCACTTGGCCTTGCTAAACTTCATGAGGTTTGCACAGGCCCACCTCTCAAGCCTGTCCAGGTCCTTCTGGATGACACATCCCTTCCCTCCAGCGTGTCGACCGCATCACACAGCTTGGTGTCATTGGCAAATTTGCTGAGGGTGCACTCAATCCCACTGTCCCTGTCACCAGTTAAACATCCCTGGCCCCAATACTGACCCCTGAGGAATGCCGCTTGTCACTGCTCTCCACTTGGACATTGAGCCATTAACTGCAACTCTTTGAGTGCAACCATCTGTCCTGATCCAATGTCGGGGGAGGTTTCGATATGATCCCAAGAGCGAGATTAAGACACAAATGGGGTCAAATGACATACACCCAAAAGCATTTTTATTATTAAAAGTGAAGAGGGGTAGCGATAGGACAGAATGGAAGGAAAAGACAGAAATGAAGCAAGGATGCGGGATAGGGCTGCAAGAATAGTCACCATCATGAATCCAGCAACATCCCGTTGGTCTTCATTCTTCAGTTCTTCGGTAGTGGGTGCACATGCAGCAAAGTTTTCTGTTGCCTTCTGTTCATCCTATCAGCTGATTAGCATATCTGCCCACCTTTAGTTTATTTTTTTCTCTGGTCCCACAGGTTTTTGCTACATTCAGCATCAGGGCAGAAACGTTTGCCTCTTATCAGTTCATTAGCAATGCATGCATGGTGTCTGGCGTACACAATAGAGTCACAAATGGCTACAGGATGGAGCCACTGATAAATATTTGGTTTCGGTCAGTCCATGTCTGCCCCTTTGAGGCTTATCTAAGGAGTTTGACAATGCAACCACAAGGGAGCTGGGAGTGCATCCTTCGATACAATCCTGCGTCCTTAGGTGACATTCTTTAGACTAATCCAAAGGTCACAGCTTGTCCTTGAGGTTTGCACAGACACAAGCAAGCTTTGAGACAGTCATTTGACATTTCAGTCTCTCACACTATCCAGCCAGTTCCTTATCCACTAAGTGATCCATCCATCAAATCCCTGTGTCTCCAATTTAGAGACAAGGATGTTGTGTGGGACAGTGTCAAATGCTTTGCACAAGTCTAGGTAGATGACATCAGTCACTCTTCCCTTGTCTACCAGCACTGTAACCCTGTCGTAGAAGTCCATCAAATTTGTCAGGCACAATTTGCCCTTAGTGAAGCCATGTTGGCTGTCACCAATCACCTCCTTATTTTCCATGTGCCCTAGCATAGTTTCAAGGAGGATCTGCTTCATGATAGTACTGGGCACAGAGGTGAGCCTGACTGGTCTGTAATTCTACAGGTCTTCTTTTTTCCCTTTTTCAAAATAGGAGTTATATTTCCCCTTTTTCAGTGAGCGGGAACTTCACCAGATTGCCATGACTTCTCCAGTATGATGGATAGTGGCTTAGCCACTCCATCTGGCAGTTCCCTCAAGACTCACAGATGTATCTCATCAGGTCCCATGGATTTGTGCACCTTCAGGTTCCGTAGATGGTCCTGAACTTCTCCTAAAATTGGCATTTCTTCATTCTCACAGTGCCCACATTTACCTTCTGCGTCTTGGACAGTGTGGCTGGAGCACTTGCCAGTGAAGACTGAGGCAAAAATGTCGTTGACTACTTCAGCATTGTCCATATCCTGGGTGACCAAGTCTCCCTTTTTCTTCAAGATAGGGACCACATTTTCTTTAGTCTTCCTTTTATCGCCAATGTACCTCTGAAAGCTTTTGTTTGTTGCCCTTGATGTCCTTCGGCCTTCCTAACCTGATACCTGGCTGCTTGGACAATTTCTCTATATTCCTCCCAGGCTATCTGTCCTTGCTGCTACCCTTTGTAGTCTCCCTTTTTATGTCTGAGCTTATCCAGGAGTGGATGGTTGATCCACTCTTTGTTGATAGTATAAGAATATCAAAATTATTTTTAATTTGTTCTCTAAAGATGTACCCAAGATCTATAAGTGAAATACACCATCTTGAAACTCAACCTGTTATAGATGATGTCTGATAGCAACATTAGGCCTAAAGTTCCTCTGCTACTCTGACTTTTCCCACATTGGGACATGTTTCTCTCCTAGTCTCACTGCTAACACTGGGTAGACATAGTGATGTTGAAGCTGGGTAAACAGGGCACATTTAGTGGTAGTGGAGAAGGACGAGAAGTAGCTATAGAGTTTTCCTCCTTTATTCCTACTTTACAAACCCATTAGCTATCTATTGGTTACTAAGAATACAAGGGCATTTGGACAATGCCCTTAATAACATGCTTTAACTTTTGATCAGCCCTGAAGTGCTCAGGCAGTTGGACTAAATGATCCAACTGAAATATTCTATTCTATTCTATTCTATTCTATTCTATTCTATTCTATTCTATTCTATTCTATTCTATTCTATTCTATTCTATTCTATTCTATTCTATTCTATTCTATTCTATTCTATTCTATGCTATTCTATGCTATTCTATGCTATTCTATGCTATTCTATGCTATGCTATGCTATGCTATGCTATGCTATGCTATGCTATGCTATGCTATGCTATGTTATGCTATGCTATGCTATGCTATGCTATTCTAAATTATTTCTTCTATGTGGAAATGTGTTAATCTGCAGTGGTTTTCCCTTCAGATACATCTCAGATAAGAGCAGAAGGGAAAGTTTTTCATGACATTGTTTAGGGAAGTACCAGTGTGCTTGAAGGAACACAGCTTATACCTCATAGTCTATTCATTTGTTTAGGATTTTTTGATAGTATAGCATAGCAATCCATGTCTAAGGCATAAGTCTCCATATCTCAAGTAATTAATATTCTTTGTCAAGGTACCTCATCTATTTATAACGGGAATGCATGTTTATTCAGAGATCTTAGGCAGGCTTGTGAGTTGACAGAATCTTCATGTTCATCCCAGGTTTATAACAGAGCAGGATCATTGCTGGGTAACATCAGGTAGAGAGCTTGACTAGATATTCTTTACATTGGTTACATTAACCATATATTAAGACTTGTGCCTTATTATTCACATGTGGTTCTTTCCAGCTTCAAAATTGTATCTTTTTAAGTCAAATGGTTACTAAGATAGGTCAAATCCTCTAATTTCCTCATTATACAGACTCTTATTACTCTTGAACTCAAAGTTTTTATGAAAATGGTATCACAAAATATAGATACTCCATCAAATGTGATATTAAAATATAATTAATTTTCAGCTTTTCCCTACTACCATTTTAAATTTTTATTTAGTCTTATTAATATATTTAGTATTCTGCTGCAATACTGTACAATATTTCTAAATGTTTATAAAATGAAAAATTATAGCTTTTAAAAATTCTGAAGGTTTTATTCCAGAATGTTAAAATTTTGTAAACACATGTCTCAAAAAGGAAGGCAGAATGTTACCAAAGTCTAGAAGCTCTAATTTTAATA
This sequence comes from Strix aluco, assembly GCF_031877795.1. Taxonomy (NCBI): domain Eukaryota; kingdom Metazoa; phylum Chordata; class Aves; order Strigiformes; family Strigidae; genus Strix; species Strix aluco. The sequence continues at coordinate 69,429,399 of NC_133935.1, forward strand.
ATGATTAAAATTGAAATGAGAAAGTGGAATTACTTATGGAAAAACTCTGTAAAAAGCATCCTGCAGTAACTGATCTTATGCATGCTTTTAGTCAACTTCTAGGCAAAATTAAGTGAGCATATTTAAACTGTCTTCAGAAAGAAGGGGCTTCCACATGCTTATGTTTAGCAATAGAGTTACAAATCATTCTGTACATTTCAGTGTATTTAACTATTAATTTTGTTAGCTATCCAGCTTTGGAAGTGTCTAGCACTTTTAAGTAGGTCAGCTCCTTCTTTATTCCAGAGATATAATGGAAGGCCAAGAGGCATGCTTATGAAAGCATTTGCTACACTCTTAATCTTTCTTGTTAAAGCTGGAATGCCACAGCATTTTTCCGTTTGTTAATGAACACAAAAAATCTGATATCACTACTTGACAACAGCAATTAAGATATGGCCATTATATTTGCATAGTTTCTTAAGAAAAAAAGATTCAAGTATGGCTCTAAGGCACCAAATCTGCATAATGCATGTACCACACACACCAGCAGTAATTGGATAGATTGCTATAAACAGTATGTTAAACCCCTTGTATATTCCTTGTAAACTTTGATTGATTGTCTCTGTTTAACTCATGCCCTTGTGTATCTCTTTTGAGAACTATACTAGACCTACATAGAATTAAATACTCCTAGCTCACAATGGGCTCCTAATACATTACAATATCTTTAGAAGACAGACTTGATTTTTAATGAGCATGTATTATTCTTGAAGCACTACTTTTTGAAATCAGAGCTTAGATGATTAGAAAATCTGACTAGGAATCAGAAGAAAATTGGTCACAAAAGACCGTGTTAAAATGGTTAAAACAGGTTCTTTAGTGTTGTTTATAAAAAATTCTCACAGTAAAATGATTTAACATATTGTTATTCAAAGAGTACAGGTTTGATAATGGAAACATTTAAAAGATATTTTAAATATATATTTAAATATGGATGGTTTATATATGGTTACGAATAAAAAAGTAATGCTATAAAAAAACATTCCTATTAGAAATTTTGACATGAAATTCAGTATCCACTTATATATAATACAATGTCTTTTATACTGTTCTGTTTTAAAATCCTACTTCAGGATTTGCATATGATGGGTACATATGTGGTTGTCTTACAGGGAGGAGCCCTAGGAAACAGACCCGAACTGCTTCTCTGACAACCTATATCACTTTCCTTCTAATAAATGTTACATATCCCTGGTATAATGATTTTTTTTCATTGTATTTGCCTAAGTGAAAAATCACTGTCCACCACCAATTCCAGTTACTGATTCCCCTTCATTAGAATAACTGGTGGCACAGGATTTCTATGCATGAACTTCACACGCAGAAGAACTGTAGGAGACTTTTGGGTCCCAGCATGGACCTTCATATTAGCAATAACATGATGGTTGTTGCTAATAAACGCCCACATAGGAATGTATTACCATTAGAGACATCCTGGACATCCAAAACATCCGCACTGGACTGGAGAGACATAAGGACTGAAGAGAAACGAAAGGAACTACAGGTGATACATGATCTGGAATGGCAGCTGAAGGCCAAGTATTCAAAGTTATCTATGACCATTGGTCTGCTAAATCACACTTTGGTATCTGTACTGATGCTCAACAGCAACCTTGTTCTGCAAGCAGCAAATAAACTACAGGAAACTGGAGAAAGGAAGTATTAGTAAAACAAGTTTTTGCTCACTATCTTTACACAATTATTAAGTATCATTTCTTTTGTTGTTTAACTTTCCTTAGCATCAGTGTTCCACCGGTGTGTATTGTTTTATATAAACCCATTAAATAAATGGTAGTTGTTTAACCTCAAGTGTAAAGATTAGATGTCTTTTGGGCAAATACTTTAAATTTCTCTCATTTGTATATGTCAGACCTAAACAAAAGTGCCAGAACCTTTTTTGGTGAACAGTTCTTCATGATGATTGTATTCCTGTTTGTTCCTAATTGTTGATGTACAAGTTATACCTTGCTTTGGTAAAGGAATTTTAAGCATGAAAGTCTATATTTTGCTAGTAGTCTGCTGTATGCTTTACTTCCTTGTAATGAGGAAGCAACCCCAAAACTACAGTTTTAAAAAATGACTACTTTTACTTTAGTGTGAAAATAATATTGACTCAATGAATGACCATATAGCAAGACAACAACTTTTTTTTCCCTCAACACTTTTGTTCACCAAAAACTAGTGTTCAGTGTTGCATTTTTCAGATATTCTGAGAAAGGGGGTTGTACTGGGTCTGGTTGGGATGGAGTTAGCTTTCTTCATAGCAATCCATATGGTGTCATGTTTTGGATTTGTGACCAAAACAGTGTTGATAACACACCAGTGTTTTAGCTATTACTGAAATCCAGGTTTTAGCTGTTTCTCACTCTGCCTGCACTGGTGACTAGACTGGGGGTACACAAGAAGTTGGGAGGAGACACAGTCAGGACAGCTGACCCCAACTGACTAAAAGGATATTTCATGTCACATAACATCGTGCTCAGCAATAAGAAAGGAGAGGAGGTGGGTTTTGGGTAGGTACCCATTGCTCAGAGACTGACTGGGCATTGGTCTACTTGTGGGAGGTGGTGAGTGACTGCTTTTGTATCTTTTTTTTTTTTTTTTGTAGGGTTTTTTGTTGGTTTTCTCCCCCCTCTTTCTCCCTTCTTCCTCTTTCTTTCATTTATTGAACTGTCTTTATCTCAACCCACAACATTTTTTGCTTTTGCTCTTCCTATTCTTTTCCCTGTCCTGCTACAGGGTGGGGACAGTGAAGGAGTGGCTGCGTGGTTCTTAGCTGCTGGCTGGGGTTAACCCACCACAAAGGATGAATATTACAAATTAAAATCTTTCAAAAAATGTGAAAATTCTTCTTTATAAGTTCCTCAAAAATGAAAGAAATTCTATCTTATAAAAACACGTGCATTTAATATCTTAAGAATACATATAATTGGCCAAAATTTGAATATTAGAAAAATGATAATTCCTTTTCTTTTCTTTTCTTTTCTTTTCTTTTCTTTTCTTTTCTTTTCTTTTCTTTTCTTTTCTTTTCTTTTCTTTTCTTTTCTTTTCTTTTCTTTTCTTTTCTTTTCTTTTCTTTTCTTTTCTTTTCTTTTCTTTTCTTTTCTTTTCTTTTCTTTTCTTTTCTTTTCTTCTTTTTTTTTTTCGGTTGGAATGGCTAATTATTTGAAACTAGAGATGGACTTCTAAATATGTGTGAAAAACTTTGGATATGTTCAGTATTGCTGATACTTATTTAAGAGCAAAATAAAAAAAACCCAAAGTGACAGTAAATTAATTTCCATCTTCATATTCTCATTAAGAACATATGTTTCCCAACAGTAATAGCCAAACAGCACATGCAACATGAAGAAAGTTAGGAGGAAACTCACAAGGAAGAATGAGCATATTTTTTCAAATAGAAAAACAGCTCCACAGATTCAATGAAGACAGACGGACCTAAACAAATACCATTTATGTTTAAAACTATAAATTGTAGTGTAGTGATAATATTAAAAACTTTGGTTGAAACATATGAGTCCATAAAACATAAAATCTTCAATATTAATCCATCAAACATCCCATGAGACGATTTTTATAGCTTTTCTCCCTTCCAGAGATGTCATCAAGTTATGTCAAATCTCAGAGAATCAGTTGTAAAGATTTCATTCACTCCTTTGACTTAGTCCCAATAGCTAGATTAAAAAGAAAGAAAAGAAATGCATAAGGGATGTACTATCTACTTTGTATTAATTTCTATCTACTAGAGTTATTAATCTTAGCACAAAAGTCTTTGAACTAGAAATTTATTCTTTGCATTTAAGTAGTCCATTCTCAATATTTTTTAAAAGTCTAGCATTCCTGGGAATTATATTAATTGTTAACCTTTGATCAGGTTCATTTTTATATCTCATCTGTCTTTGTAAGAGGAAATGTAACCTGGCTCCACTGTAGCTGAAACCACACTGACATTGTGTGTTACAAATTGAAACTTAATATTGTTGGCTGCTGAAAACTGATGAGGAAGGTGTGGGATCAATGTTTTAAAATCTTTTTAGTTTCAGAGGAACCATAAAGTGAAATGCCAGAAAGGGAGGTGGCATACAATGCAGCTATATCCTGTTCTAACTTTTAGATGAAATTAGGCCATTTTGATGAAAGTTAAATCTCTGGCAGTATTTGGAGCAACCTCTTGTTCATGCCTCAGGCTGGTTTCCATCCTCTTAATTTATCCTAGTGTAATCCTACGGTTTGTTTTCTATTCCACTTTATTTCTCTGATACTTTCTACACTGTTATTTAGAAACTCTCTTGAAGCACTATACAATTCATTATTTTCATATAACTATCTTTTCCCATTTCTCTTTTTATTTTCCTGACCATTCCCCCGCTGATTCTTCAGAAAATCCTGCTGTTACCATATCCTCGTACAAAGGGCCAATGATAGGCCAAAAATGGCTGTATATAGAAAAAAAACCCACACTTTTTTTTCCCCAGTGGATTCAGTGTCTTAGACCAAGTACCATTAAGGTGAACATATTGCTAGAACGTTTTTATGATCCCTGTGCAACTGTGTACTAATGCCTGTTTCTGTCTTTTGTTTTCCTGAGTGCATGTAAATCACTTGATAAAAAAAGGGCCCATAAAGTTATCCATAACATAGGTCTCCCAAAGACCTACTGTTTTAGATTTTTTTGAGTATCTATAAGCATGAAAAAAACTTTAATCTCAAGAAAGTCTCAGTGGGTGATTGCTGAGGCTTCTCAGAGAGCTGGATTTGAGTAAAAGTATTAGCGCTGAGCTCCTGATTGTGCTGTGAAGAATCTCAGTCCACAGTCACGTTTCCAGACAATTAACTTGAACCAAAGACTAAGTCTTCATTTTATCCTGTTGATTATCTATAAATGGCAAGAAAATTGTTAAAATATATTGTTACTTAAAAGTCTAAATATGGGAAAGTATGGATGTTCCAAAGATTTGGTCATTAGGTCATTAAGCTGAGATGAAGGAAGCTCAGGTGAATGTAATCAGTGTTGTGACTGTACATAATGGATTCTACCATTGGTTATTTCTGCTTTATTTCAACTAATTTTTAAAATCTAACTTAAAATAAAACTCTGCAATTAATACTTCTACATTACGTACATCATAAGTCATAAGTACTTATCAAAGGAGATCATATATCAGTTCAAGTAAATCAATAAATTATCCTTTTTATCTTCTTTTTTTTTTTTTTTTTAACATGTCTTCCAGTAAAAAGATTTCTTAGGCTTCCTTTTCCCTTCCTGTGTCCAGCTCTGGGGCCTCCAGTGTAAGAAAGACATGGTCCTGCTCAAGTGGGTCCAGAGGAGGCCACGAAGATGATCAGGGGGTTGAAGCACCTTCCTCATGAGGACAGGCTGAGAAAGTTGGGGTTGTTCAGCCTAAAGAAGAGAAGCCTCTGGGAAGACCTTAGAGTAGTCTTCCAGTACTTAAAGGGGGCCTACAGGAAAGATGGGGAGGGACTCTTTATCAGGGAACGTAGTTAGGGGTAACAGTTTTAAGCTGACAGTGGGTAGATTTAGATTAGATATAAGGAATAAATTCTTTACTGTGACAGTGGTGAGACGCTGGAACAGGCTGCCCAGAGAAATTGTGGATGGTCCCTCCCTGGAAGTGTTCAAGGCCAGGTTGGACAGGGCTTTGAGCAACCTGGTCTAGTGGAAGGTGTCCCTGCCCATGGCAGAGGAGTTGGAACTAGATGATCTTTAAGGTCCCTTCCAACTATGATTCTATGATTCTATGACTCTATGATTCCCTTCCCTTTCCATTATGTTTCTTTCCACCCCTACCCTTACTGTCCCTGCCCCTTCTCTGCCTGTACCCCTTCCCCTTCTCATTCTCTTTCCTATTCTCCCTCCTCTTACATTTCCCCTTCTCCTTCCCTTTTCAATTTTTATCATGAATCTAAACACAGTAATATCTAAATTAAAAGTTTTCCTGCTCTTTAATCACAAACATGCAGTTGATATTAGACAGAGAGAGAGACAGACAGACAGGAAAGAAGGAAGGGAGGAAATAAGGGAGGAAGGAAGGGAGGAAGGGAGGGAGGAAGGGAGGGAGGGAGGGAGGGAGGAAGGAAGGAAGGAAAGAAGGAAGGAAGGAAGCAAGGAAGCAAGCAAGCAAACAAGCAAAGGCGTTGCATTGGTCAATTTCCAATCTGTCAGGACCTCCCCGGTCAATCAGGACTGCTGGTAAATGATGGAAAGCATCTCGGGGAGGACCCCAGCCAGCTCCTTCAGCACCCTCGGGTGTATCCGATCTTGTCCCATAGACTTGTGTGTGTCTATGTGATGCAGTAGGTCACTGACTGTCTCCTCCTGGATTGTGGGGGGGTCATTCTCCAGTCTCTGTGTTGTGGCTGAGGAGGCTGGATTCCCTCAGTACAACTAGTCTTGTTATAAAAGACTGAGGCAAAGAAGGCATTAAGCACCTCAGCCTTTTCCTCATCACTCACTGCCATGTTTCCTCCTGCGTCTAGCAGGGGATGGAGGCTCTCCGTGGTCTTTCTTTTGCTGTTGACAAATCTGACCTTCAGCTACATTTACTTGTGAGGTGCAGCTTACATTTGATATCACTACTGAATATTGCACAGCATTTCTGGGTTAATTATCCTCTATATACACCTCCCTAGAAATAAAGTAAAACTCAAATATGACAATTTTTTAAAACGAAACTTAACCAAAATTATTATGTGTATTGTTTTTTCTACTCATAGACCACCAGAGGATTAATAGATGATTCATGGTGTGCTCCACAGACTATCCATTTCTTGTGTTCAAGATACTACTAGATTTCTAATTAAAATAAGATTTTTTTTTTTTTGCAGTCCACTAAAAATAATCAAAGTGATGTCTATTTAAGCAATTAATAGGGTTTTTTTGGCAGCAAAGCATAACTTGATCAGATTTTAAGACTGAGGAGGTTTTTTGGGGTTTTCTTTTTTTTTTTTTTTTCTTCTCCTTGTGGAAATTTGAAATAACTGAGCAGTTAAAATTCATGATCTACACTTTTGTGTCATTATTATTGCATTAGCATGAAATTATGGTTCTAGTTAGTCATAATTATACTCATAATTATTCAATTTATCACTATAGATCCTCCTGGAAATTTTATTGGAAGAGTTATTAACATTAATAAATTGTTTTTCCTCATATCCATATTATTAATTCACCTCATGTGTGATATGAACTATCAGCCATAAAATTATTACAAACTCTGTTCTCTGTGTAGATGATTTAATGATGGAGAGTCTGATAACCTTTAGACAGTTTTCTGGTACAGCTGTTTGTCTTCTTCACCAAAGGAAAATAGAGGGAGATGGGTGGACAGTGAAACATTCAGTCTCAAATACACCCAAGACACTTGACAGAATTATTTCTTTTTAGCATAGCAGTCCTTCCAGTTTTCTAAAATTTGTGACAAAAAAAATTGTAAAAATTATAAGAAAAAATATTAAAATTATAAGAAAATCCTGATTTGTATATATCAATATTTCTATGAACTTATGAATAGCTGCATCAGTGTAATTGTTAGGAAAACATGGAGCTGGCTTTCAGAACCTAAATTAACACTCTGCATAGACCTACAATATTGGATCTACCTCCACATTTTCTGAGTCATATTCTATTATATATTCATGTATAAATGCTTATACATTTGTGTGTGTCTATATATACCTACCCTCGTTCTTTCTTTCCCACCTACTGCCCTTCTGACAATCTTACCTACAACTGTGAGATTCATCATTGTCTACTAACCCTAATATGTGTTACAAATGAAGCAAGAACCCAACTCTATTTTCACAGATCAAAATTAATGTCCACTTATTTGGTCATAGTTTCAAAACTATTTTTTTATCTTTTAAGCATATTGATTCATCCCAAAATTGAAAATTACCTAAAAAAAGAAATCTTTCTTGGGATGGAAAAAAATAGCTGTAGCAAAACATTTTTAAATGTATATGGCAGAGGGCAGAGGAACAGTCATTAATTACCTAGTCCTGTTGTTCTTTTAGAACAAATATCAATACCTGCATTACTGTACAAATTGATTTGTTAATTGTCAATTCCTAGTTTTTTCCAACACAAGAGGTCAAAATATTGTAATTGACATATAATCTTTCATTTAATAAAACTGCTGGTTTATGTTAGAACTTGATATTAAAGCTGGGACTTTTGGGTTTGGAGTACTTTTTGCTGTTCCCTTTTTCCACTTGTTTTCCTTGAAAATATTTAATTATAATTTCTAATACTTTCACACTTAAACAAGGAATGTAACTGATCCATAATTTTACAGTGCAAAGGTAGATAGGAGAAACTAATCAAATTCAAAACCTAAAGACTTAAGACTTTTCAAAGGTGGTCTCAAATAATAATGTATCAAATATTTTTGGTGGATTTTCCTCAATTCTGAAGAATTTATTAACAGATAAATTAGATATATAATACTGGTTTAATACTGCCGGTGTAAAAGTCTCATTGTAGAGACTGGCATGGAACAATAAACCAGATATTTCCTCCCATGTATTCCCACATTGCATGCTATCTGTTTTATGTAGCAGCTAAATTATTCTGAAACTTATATTTAAGTTAAAATTATTGCAGATCAAAGGCAAAGGTAATCATCATTAAGACATAAAAGAAACAATGATGATTACTTCCTCTCTAGATGTTAACACCATCTATGCTTTAGAAAATCATGGACATATGAACACAAACAGAATGATTAGCATAACTGAAACTGAAAAGAAAAAACATCTCATTATTGCAAGTCCTCCATGAACATTTCCAGTTTGAGTGCAAAGGTTTTGTGGTTCCTCTGTGGTTCCTGTTATGCAGCTCTGAGGCAGTTACATCTTAACCAGAGCATATATAAACAGATACGTTCCTACTACATTTGCATTGCAAGATGGAAATTTTGTACATATGTGTATCATTCTGACTTTTTTTTTTTTCAGATTAATGTAATACTTTCCAAACAAAAATAATCTTAGAAATCATCCCAGTTAAGGAGCTCTCTAGGACATTTCATACATGAAATTTCATATATGCTGGGGGATTGTCTACCAGGGAACAATTTACATGTATTTATTGTATATATTTACTTTAATGTATAATAGCGAAGCACTTGTTAAGCCCTTGTCTGAACTGGCTGAGCCTTGCAACTTTGGGACAGATAAAGAAGAACAAATTAAAAATGGTTCTGTAATTGATATTGCTGACAAGAAAGTGTCACTGGAGTTACAGATGAATTCAGAGCTGACACTGAGAAAAAGGTATGCAAATAGATCATGACCAAGTGTTCATTGAGAGGCAAAGTATAGATCAGGGAATAGCAGAGGAAGCTGTTGGTGGTCAGTTTCAATCTAAGCTAGACAGGAGGAACAAGAAGAATTTTAACCTGAAAAGGGGGTTTGCAGGTCAGTAGACAGAGAAGTCAATAGACGTCCAAGTACAATAAAGGAGAAAGCTGGCCTTCCTTAAAAAAGATAGGTGGGAAATATCAAATGAAGGTTAGTTTAGAGGACAAGAATACTGATAGAAATAATTCTCAGGACAGAGAACTGGACAATAAAGATTTAGGAACTGAATACATGAAGAGAAAATACTTGATATAGAGTCACATGTGAAACTGAAATTTGAAGGAATGGCTTTAAGATATATTTAAATGCAGAATCCACATTTATGTTGCAGAAAACAGAGACAGGTCTAGCATAACAGATAAAGTTACAGCCAATAAATATAAAAGCTGATAAACTCCAAGAGTGTAAATAATTTAATTTTTTTTTTTTTTTTTCTTAAAAAGCAAGCAATTTGATTGGCCAAAGAATAGTTTATAGAAAGCTTTGTAAGGAATTACTCTGGGTAATTAGGAAACCAGTTTAAATATATTTTTCCCAAAGGATGGTGCTAAAGAGGCTCTATGCATTTTGGATTAACTATCTGACCATTGTAACTATAATCACATGCAATCACACCCCATAATTTTGATGTTTATAGAGTAGAGGATTCAAACACTTGAAAGACATTTTTTCACCAGTTCATAAGAATCTAAATCTTTTCATGGTATTTTAATGGATGTAACAATTACTTAGAAAAAAGTTTATATTTATCTGCATAAAACAGTCAGGAAGAGCCTCACACTAGAAAAGGGACTGCATGTGGATCATGTGAACACAAGGACAGCCACATATGGAAACTACAAGCCATCTCCCAGGCTACATTTTGGCTTTTTTGTTTGAAATAACAACATACAGAAAACTGACAACCTCAATAGCCATATCTCAATATTTCTTAGTAAAAATATTTATTTCCTGCTGTAGATGGGGATTCCCAAAGGGTTCTTCTAGCACACCATATGTTTCAAAATGTATTGCAAATACGCATTTAGTATCAAATAGCATTGTATGCCCCCAGAAGCTTTTCAGATAACCTGGCAAGCTGTCTCTAAGGTTTGTCCAGTTGGTGATTGACAGTGGACCTCAGCTGGTGAACAAAGTTGTATGCCATCTTTTTTTTGTTGTTTTTAATATATGTTACTGGGATGGTGGAAAAACCAAAGCACAGTACAATAGGAAGGTTATTATAGGAAGATCTCTCTTTAGAGCTACTTATAAATAGAAATTGTTTCAGTGTGAAGTTTTTTTTCTGAGCAGTTAAAAATATGATATTGTATTAGGGTATCCTTATAATAAACACAAACCTCAAGAATGTCCAACCTGAACTGGGAAAAGCTGTTAGCTAATAAAGATGATAAGAAAAAAATAATGTGGTACATTAATATAATTTAAATATTAAAGGCCTCTCCTTTAGGAGATTAAATAACAGTCATTTATAATGATGGGCTGTCCTCTGACTTGGATAAAGAATCAAAAAAGTCACTGGCACCAAAAGGGAATATATTAGAATAAAGAAATAGTCTTGTCCCTAAAGTAATTCTGTCTCTCTCAGAGAAAAGTTGCTGTCTAGAATGTTCCACCTGACTGACTTTCTTCCAAAGAAAGATCATTCACCTCCAAGGGATTCAGTGTTATAAAAGGGACAGATTAAATTTCAAGCCAGTGTCAGTGAGATTTTTAATGACAAAATCCATAGGAAGAGAAGCTATTTACACTTTATGAGGAAAAGAGAACAGCAAATAAAGCAAGACCCTTCTTTTGTCCTCATTTGCAGTCATTATGCTGTATGTTTGATGACTGGGGCTGCAAAACCTCGAGGACAAGACTCGCAGGAAGCCTCTGCTACAGAGAAGTGGGAACGTTAACTCCAACAGAAGGAGTCCTCTTCTTCCACCCTGCCTGTCAGAGCAATACAAGGGTTCCTGGTTTATTTGCAGTGACTTTGTTGCTCTTAAAATGGCTAAGCATGACTTTGTGCGTTATTTCAGGCTTTCCTCCTTCTCCCTGATAAAACTGATATCTAGGTGAAAGAAATATCCTGTGCCTCACAAGGTATCTGCTAGACATCAAGCTTGCCTTCTTGAGCCTCGGGTGTTGTCTCCACAGAGTGAGCAAAGTGCCAGAGGCTTTGCTGTTTTGCTTTTACAGCAGCATTTCTGCTTTCAGTTTCACAGACTGTAGCTGGCTGCTTTTGTATTTCCTTCATACTCCCACTGAGTTTGGTATTATTTTAAAGTATATTTACACGCATCTTCTGAAGAGTAGGATATTTCATTTAAGATTTTTTTTACTTCCATTTTTTTGTTCTGAATATACCTTATGCCACTTTTCTAATATGCTTGTGGCAGGCTCTTTGCATTCTTGTTCCCAGTACAGCATCCCTTCCAGAAAAAAAGGGATGCTATGTTAAACTGAAAAGTACTTCTTCACTGAGACTACTGGACACAAAGCACTCTCTAAAGTTCTCTCTGGTTCTTTTAGCTGGGCAAACACTTGGGTTTCTCAAAATGTTTTCCTGAATAGTGTTGCTGGAGTACATTACTGCGTACAACATTTTATAGGACTGTAAAGTGTGCTTCTGGAAGCACATATGCTTGCTAAGGCAAAGCAAGGGGTTTGCTTGTCATTGTATACATTTAAAAACATGCAAGAAGCACTTCAGCTAAGTCCAGCAGCAGCTTTTATGTACGAGTATACATTTCATAGAGAAGCGGGTGAGTGATGTTGAGAGAAATCTCTATTTTTTAGGCAGAAATAATATTATCTGAAGTTATTGATATTGCCTTCATTCCTCAGTGACTATTATTTATTTCCTCAGTTTTGATGGGCAAATTATGACTTCTCCCGGGATGAGCTAAAATGTTCCTTACTGTTCTCCTTATAACAAACACAGTGCTTAGGGTTCCATATGGAAGAATATTTTTTATGTGGATTAAATTTCAGTTATCATCTCATTTTCTGACTCTTACAAACTCCCACCCAGTCAGATCTCCAAAATAGATATTTGAAATATTATTTTTGCTGTTAACTGTAGCTTAGGACAGCGAAGTCTATTGCTCTTCACATGGGTTGCTGTAGTCAGTCCCTTCCTGATAACTGTTCTTAAAATGAGGCTGTGGAAATGAGGTGTCCTATGAGATGGATGATCTTCTTTTCCTGCTTACAGTAGCAGCTGTTTCTTTGTAGTCTGACTTCCTTTGTATCTCCTTGGGATTTATGTCCAACCCAGCTATAGGTGACAGTGCAGCACAGGCTTCCGATATTTGTCCTAGAGGTTTTTGACTTTTATAAAGCAGAATGCAAATGCAAAAACATGCAGTCACTGGCATGACGTAGAGGAGTTTTAAAAAAATAAATCAGAAAGTCATTAAAATTGCAGCAAATAAATGTGTTGGTGGCATAAGGAAATGTCAGAAAATATAAATGAAACATATTGTTGTTATCAAAGGCATATTGCTTTTGCCTGTCTTCCTCCATCTCTTTTTATTTGTTTCAGAAAAAACTTGTTTAAAATCCTCATACAATTTTGCAACAGTATACAAAATGCTAATAAATAAGCCAGTAACTGCAACAACTAGTACAATGTAAAGAAAGAATCGAGTTTCCAGAGAGATGTTTGTAGATAATACAGTACTTCTCAACATGAACTCAGACATCTGTGACTGTTTTTATTAAAACCTGAGTCTCTGTGATTAAAGATGGTTTCTCGACTTCAAAAGCTGATTCTAAGGCCCCTATGAAGCTACTTTATTTTATATCCTCATTATATTGCACATTTATGATTTTTGTAGCTTCTTATATATCAGGTGTGTCCAATACACAGCAAGTAACATAATCCTGTGAGTTTTCCATTTAGTGTGAATTACAGAACATCTTTGGACCAAAGGATAAGGCCATATTTGCTATTTTTCTCTTCTTAACCTTTCCCATACTTCCATGTGGTTTGAAACATTTATCTCTTTAGAAGTAATACACACATGGAGACCATGAACATTAAGATCAGTCTCTCAGATATTAGGAAAAGCAAATTAGTATTTAATTGTTTGGGCATTTTTTTCCTTTAAAGACTGAGAGATTTTTTCTTTTTTTTTTTTTTTTTTTTTGCATTGATGTCTAAAACATTTCTTTAATAAATGTAATATGTAATTATTACAAAAATCAGTGATATATCTACACCCTTAGGGTTTTTGACAGATCTGTGGTGTTCCCTCAAGCCTAGGTTTTCTGACAATACCAAATGCAAAAACATTTTGCACAAATGGCTGAAGGACATTCTCTGGAGATGGATGCTCATATTGGTGATTTATTATAGTGATATTATGGCACTAGTAGGATAGTAATTGGCACACCTTGCAGGATGTTTGTATGAAAGCAAGCATGTCACAAAACATAATACATATACAGATAACTAGAGCTAGAACATTAGCCTCAAGGGTTGCAGCCACTGGAGTCATGCAAGCAATATGAAACAGATATTTGGAAATAAAAATTGTAAAATAAAAAAGATGTTCTGATTAGTTTAAACTTATTTATATTTTTTCATTTCCTTGTCTTCTCTGTCCATCATCATATCTTTCTGAGGTTTTCATGTGAAAATAAAGGGTAGTAATAATATTTCTTAGTGAGTTCTATTGTTTTATTTTTCATGTCTGTGAAATTTAAGTTTTGTCATTTCAAATTTTGCTGTGTCTTACAGAAATATATTTAAAATATCAAAAAATTGTGTAATTTGTATTTCAGATGAGTCTTGAAAATGGTTAATAGTAACTTACAACATTATAATTTAGAAAGGCCTTTTAATGTACAAAATAGTGTAGTTATAACATGAAAAGCATATTTAATTTTACACAAGTATTATTTGAATAAATTTATTTTTATGATCAGTATTTCTAAATAATATAAAAAAGGTAAACCTTAGTAAATACGGTAAAAAAATTACAAACACTTTTTTTTGGTCAGTGCAAATATGGGTTTGATGCTTGATCTAGTTTTGAAATCGTAGCATTGAACTGAAAATGGCCACAGCTTGAAAGGACAATAATACTTTAAGCATCTTTTTAAGCATATTTGGGTCACAGCTGCCTCAAAAGTATTTATGAAATGATATAGCTTGAAGAAGAGTTTTTATGGTATCCATTCACTTGGTTTCATACTTTCCCAGAAGACAGAATCATGTACAAATTCAAGGAAGTGCAAATGCAAACATTAAAACTGAAGCTCTGGATTGCTCACATCTATTTTAAGACATGTAAGTAGAGAATTAAATACCAGAGTATTTTATTCCACAGAGTTAATCTCCACTTCCATTATAATCTTTGTCACAAGATGAATTAATTTTATACAATTTTCTTTTCTCATTACACTCCTTGACATGAATATAGTCATATGTCCTTTTCCAAATGAGCAGATACTTTCAGAATTTAGGATAATTCTGCCTCTGATGCTCATACACAGTAACTCCAGAACACTTTAAAAGAATTACAGTTGCATCCGAATCACCATGCAGCTGAGAAGATATTTTTATATGTCCACAGAATACATCAGAGATTTCTTTTAATTTTGGTGATTAGCACTGCTCCAATTCTGATGCTAAGGTGAATATTACTGTCTGATGACCACATGCTCCTTCAGACATATTCATTATGTTTCAGTGCCTGGTCATTGCCTGCTTCTGGAACAGATTTATCCTCAAGAACCAATGTCATGACTTGACAATCTCAAGTAAACAGAATGGATTTATACATTTTCAGTGTTCCAACAAAAGAACATTATGTGCTCACTTTGTTACCATTACTGTTTTGTTACTGTTTCATGTTTTCCAGCATTGCAATGTCACTGTTCTAGTATTGTTATTTCTTTTGGTAATAAGTAGCTGGCCAAAAGTCAAGCCATATAAATTGGATTCAGTTATCAGAGAAAATGGTGCTCAAGCCCGCTGTTTTGTTTTGTTTTCTTTTGTCATTGTTGAAGTTGTAATCCTGTTTATTTAAAAGTCATGTACAAAGTCATGCTACTCAGAACACAACATGAATCAAAGAGAAGGGAACTGTTGTCAATACTAGAGGAGAAAGAGAGGTGTCATTTTTCAATAACAATTAGGTTTAAAAACAGTCCCTCAGAACTACATTTTTGTCCAGGTGTTTTTCTGTATCTTCTATCCTTCTTGTGCAGCCTTTTTTTACGATCAGTGTATGACCAGCGAGACCACAGAATCACAAATGGACCTATGTTATAATTTAATCTTACTCCAACCTCCTGCTCAAAACCCTGGGATATCTTCAAGGCTAGAGCATGCTGCTCAGGGCCTTTTCCAGACAAGCGCTGAAACTCTCTGAAGACAGTGCTTCCCCAGCCTCTCTAGACAACCTCCTATGAGGCTTAACCCCACTTCTGGTGAAACACCCTTCCCTATCCTGTAACATCAATTTCCTTTACTGCAGCACTGTGACATTTAACTCTTGATCTTTTGCTGTGCACTTCTGGTAAGGGTCTAGTCCCATCTTCTCTGTAATTCCCTTTTAGGCAGTAGAAGATTACTGCCTCTCCAGGGTAAGCATACCCAGTTCCCTTTGTTTCTTCTTTTATGTGATGTACTACAGTTCTCTAACTATTTTGTTCCTCCATTAGCTTCTCTCTATTTGCAATCTCTCTCTTCCGCTGGAAGACCTGGAAGAGCAGGACAACATAATCCAAAGGTGGCCAAGTCAAGGGCAATAATAACCTCTCTGGACCCACTGCTATGCTTTTGTTCATACAGCCTTCATCACCTCAAGGGCATGCTGCAGACTCATACTCAATTCGCTGCCTACTAGGATCACCAGGTCCTTTTCTGCGGATCTGCTCCCAAGCCAGTCATTCCACATTTCTCTACCTATTTGTGCCTCACCTGAGGCATCTCGATCAGTGGCAAATGCCCGTGTTTTAGGAAGTAGCTCCTGAAGCTGAGACAATCTGATTCGACACACAGGTGTAATTTTTGCCTACTGGTTTTATCCTAAGAACAGTTCACTCCAGGTCAATAAAATCAACTTTAAAATCATAGCCTGTTCCCAAACTAGCTGTTAAAATCTGACATTAATAATCTTTACTCCCCAAGGCTGTTGCCCTTTCTTCAGGAAGCTTCACCTTTTTCTTCCTATTCACTCAAACTCAGTTGTGGAAATTCCCACTTTCCAAAATGAATAGATATGACTGCCACCAGTTTCACCTCTGACTCAAATTCCTGCTCCTTGGACCAGTCCTCAAAGACAAATGATATATTTTTGGCCACAAAAAACCTGTTTCTCTCACTTCAGGTAGAAGGTGAAGAATGGGAGTTTCAGCTGCTTGTTTCAGTATGTTTAATAGATGTCACTCTTCTGATGAGGGACTCTAAATTGTTAGCATGGGAATACCCTAAATAGACTTTAATTATTCACTCAAGGCAATAAGGAAATAAGTAAGTAAACAAATCACAGATGACACAACCTTTATTGTTGACATCTTTTCATAGTGTCAACCCAAAACAATGTCTCTTTTAAAGTCCTCCTGTCACGTCCTGCTCAGATGAGGGAGATAAGTGACTCAGATTTGTAAATCACCAACGAGTGGACAATGGTGAGACAAGTCTCAAAGGCCAAACATTAACTACCCACAATGTACTATTTGGGTATACGATAATTGGCTAATTATATAACGAGTTGTGGCAAGCAATACAGTATGCCTTGCATTTCTTAATGGTAGTGAGGGAAAGGGGAAAAAGGAAAGGAGACGGATAGAGAGAATAGAGGAACAGAGATCACCAGTCTGGGTTCCTGTGTCGATCCCACCAGCGAGAGTTCCAGAAAGCATCCATCTTCTTCGCTCCACTCTCCACACACACACACACATACACCCCCTTTGCCCCCCCTTGATTTATACCGACTTTCCTTGGGTCTGTCCCCTAGGTCGATCCACATACCTGCGTATCCCATGTATGGGGAGGGGTAAGGTGTTTCATGGGATGATGTAATTAACATGATCATGTTAGCCCTCGTTAGCATATTGAGGGGTGTTAACTTTAATATGCATTTCATGGATAATGAAGCAAAGGTCATTCACTGGACAGATGCCCCTTGAAATTTGACCAGGTGCACCAGAGCAGAACCGTCCTGTCTCCACAGGGCTCCCCCCTCCAGGTGCATCCTGTGTTATTCGGGCAGCCTCATCAGCTTCGATCTCCACACTATTCACCCCACGAATATAGTTTTGTTACTTGTGAGTATTTGAGACATTCCTCAGCTCGGAGGACCTCCACTTCTCCTGCTAACCTTTATCTCTTTCTCAGGCTGTTTTTCTCAGTCCTTGTTTCTTGCAGGCCTGTTTCTTTCAGGGCCTGTTTTTACAAATCATATCTCACACCTCCTTACTATACCCAGTGTTGAAGGTGATTTTTTCCCTGCCCAGTTTTTTTTCAGCTGTCAAGATGAAACTTCTTATACTGTGATGCTGAAGAAAATTTATCTTTTTTTCTCTGTGAACATCTAAGAAAAATACTATCTTGAAAAAATCAGCAGTTCTTGTTACAACTTTTTAAAATCGCATTTTCAATACTTATATTATGTTGACTGTTCGGAGACATGTCAGATCTTACAAGAAAATAGGGAAAGATATAGTTGATGTCCCAATGAGGAGCTCTCTCTAATAGGATTATTTTTTTTACCTTATTTTTTTTATCTTATTTTTTTTCAATGTGAACACCACATTTCCTTAATCAGCCTTCTATGGTTTACCTGCATTTTGCCTGGGTAAAATATAAACATATTCTACTGTTGGTTAAGGTATTTGTGAACTTCAAATGGAGAATGGTTTTACAGACACAACAGCTCCGGAATTTTTTTCAGTGTAGCTGGTTTATCACAATGCTTATTATACTTTAATTTACCCTATTACTTTTACAGTATTTCTCATATTGACTTCAAGATTGACCACTGTGACTAAATAAACATTTACTGTAACTAAAGAAGGTTTCACAGTTTCATTGATGTATTCAAATTCAGTCATGGCTGAGAGACTTCTGCCTTACATAACTGCATGCCCTTGTTGAATTCCTAGTTTATAGGAAAATACATTCCTATGTAATAGGAAATTACATCTCATAGAAATGTTTTATGGATTGAGACTAGAAGATAATCTGAACCTGAAGCTGATAGTTTTCATCATTTCTACACTACTTGCTCCTGTTGTCATTCAAAAAAATAGAAAAAGTCACCTGAAGCTTTACACAGCAGTGAAAAATTAACATTGTTTTTATATAGCCTTATGTCAGATTCTGCCTCTGTACTGAATTCATAGTAATTAAAAGAAAAAATGTATTACAAGCAAATCACATTTACTGGCTCTTCAGATTCAGATGTATGCTTCCAATTCCATGTTCTACATTTGTTTCCAAAATCTCAGCCTTCCATGTATTCAGTATTTTCCTACTCTTTATATAAATATGCCTTTTCAGTATCCATTTATTCTTTAGCTAGAAGATGATCACTGAGATGATGGACTCTGGATTATACTTTCTAACATGTGTTTCACTGTAATCAAACTGTTGAAAATAAAACTCAACCAATTGTATACAAATTTGGACTAAGCAATGCCATAGTCACTCTTTGGTAACACATTTTTTATGTGAGTGGGCTATAATATCAGTTCTTAGCTATAAAAATAAGGAACTCATCATAATCCCTTAAATAAATTACTTTAATACTTTGAAAATATTGACTTCTGGAATTGTTAAGGATTTGAGGAACATTTCTGTAGGAGATAATTTTAATGAGAGGCCAGAAACATTTGAATATGTTTCAGAGAGCAGTTCCTTCACACACTTAAATTACTTCCCTCATTCTGATTATTTATGGAAGAAAAATTTGTTTCTTTAAACTATTCATGGCTAATAGAAATTCCACGCAATTCTCAGTTACTTGAAGGGAAACGATGTCTTTTGATCTTTTCCCCCTCTATACAGTCAATGCGTGCAGTTTAAAATAATGAAGCAAAAAGGCATGTCTGTCAAAGCACACACTATGGCAGCCATAAGAATACTAATGTCTTAACTCTATTTAATATTAAGAAGTGTGCTAGCAGGTATTTACAGCAGGAACAGTAAAAAAAAAAAAAAAGGAAATCTAATTTAAATTGAATTAACTATAGTAGGATGACATTGTAATACATGGAAGTGACAATCTGAGAAAAAAAAATAGAGAAAAGTTTGTAGAAATTAATCCAAAAATCAAATCCTCTATTCCTTTGTGCTCTTTAAAAGTAAAGAACATGCGCAAATATTATTGTTATCTGTTTAAGCAAAATAATTAATTAAATAAAATAAAATTTGGACCAGAGGACCAGAGAACAGAAAATTTATTAAATCACAGGTCTTTTTATTCTTTTAAATCAGTATTATCATGCAAAAAACCAAACACTGTAGTTTGGTAAATCACACAGTGAAATCTGCAAATAAAGTACTGCCTAAACCATACTATTTTTGGAGTACACTATTTCCATTACATTTCAGCTTATGAATGAGGTCTGTAATGCTAATGTACCAATAAAAGTGTCTTCTCAATGTGTCAAACAGAAAGTGAACTCAAAATACTTTCCCCTCCATTGTCACAAGTAATATAATTAATTACTTGACAGTGACTTGGTCATCTTTTTATGAGCATTTAGTTCCTGGGTAGATATGGAACTTCTTGTCATGAAATTTGTGACATCCATTTAACTAATACTGTTCCACTTTTGCTTTCTCAGTTACCTAACATTTTTTCATACAAATGGAAGTTTTGAGAAAATACTAAAATCAAAGCCACAATGACAGAGGGAAAAAAAGCCCAAAATCTCATAAAAGAACACTCCCTTTAACTGATATGACAATATATTTTTCTTATTTTGTACAATAACATCTCTAAGAATGCTCTCAGCTTGTAGCCTAATGTTTTTCTATGCAAGCATGTATCTGGGAGCAGCAGCAATGTTCCTGCTATTTTAGCAGTTTCTGTGATGCAGCAAATAGACAAGACAGTAATTTGCTGCAATACGATGCAACACACTGCATCAGCAGGGAGCATCCCCATGATATGCAATGTACATGCACAGCTCAGTTTGAGGCCTGTCACAGATTTCTGTCACATTGCAGCTTTGCTGAGACATGCATAATTGTCTGCAGTTAAGTTATCTTTGTTCATTAATGTCTGCTTGTTACTATATTCACAATGTTAATAAAGAGTGACCAAATGGAATCCAGGGCTGCTACTGCTTTTGCAAATTTAATTTGATTTCTCCAGAATCACTGAATGCAAACTAAGACAGCGAAAGAGTCAGTTCTGTCCAATGTTGCATTGACACTTACTTTTTCAAACTTTAAGCAAAAACCAGAAGAAGTTACACATTAAACAATACTTAAAGAACTGGTTTATCATTTTTGAAGAATTTTATTCTTATTGGAAGTTGTAAGTCAAGACAGACAAAATATGGTTCTTTATTATAGTCCTTGGTTGGAAGTACTAGATCAGTCCTTGAAGGGGAATACATAGAGCTGTATGGACTTCAGTGTTGCTTCACTAATGGAATCAAATAAAGATCTAATCTAGCCAGATGTGAGACAGGTGTTCACAGAATCACAGAATTGTCTAGCTTGGAAAAGACCTTGAAGATCATCCAGTCCAACCATCAACCCAACGTTAACAGTTCCCAACTACACCATATCTCTCAGCGCTATATCGACCCTACTCTTAAACACCTCCAGAGATGGGGTTCACATGTTCATGAACAAACAAAGCATTTCTTACACAATTCAAAGCAGATGATCACCTCTGCCATCACAACCAGACATGGTACACGGAAAGTGCAGAATTAATTAAAGTGCACCTAGTAAGTATATGAACACTTGTGACAGGGAGAGATCAATGCTCAAAGTTTCTGAAGGTAGGTGAAAACTGGTTTTCACAGATACATATTACCATTACAGCTTAGTAGACTGTATCAGAGCTCAAGTGATAATGCATCCAGTACCCTATTGCAGACACAAACAGTCCCTTTGCTCTGACAGGAAAAATTCTTGTCCTAGACTTACATGGACATAAGACACTACTGTTCAGCTTCCTAGGATCCCTGAATGTATTTATCTCCAATAATACATAGCCCTAAAAAGAAATAATAAATCAGCCATTTTCTTTAGCCATCATAATGAACAGCAACTCTAAATAAACATGATCATGAATATTTACATTTGGATTATTTCCTTAATTTATATAACTAGCCTAAAAGACAGAGTGATTCTTCTGTTTCTTTGGGCATCTAGAGAGATTAATAATTATCGTACTATTAACTTCAGGCTCATCTATTTAAACCATCTTCTACCATACAGTTATAGATGTTTCCATTATGTTAATAATACAATGTACGATTATAACTCTCCCATTGTGACATTGAGCTTAGACACATATTAGTGGATGACTCCTTAAAAACATACTTATTTTTACTGCAGTCTCAAAAAATTATCTTCCCAGTGTGGTTAAAAAGCTACACATATACTACTTAAGATCTACCACAAATAAACTGGAGGGATTGGATATTGAAAAGACTCTTTCAGAATTTTTAAATGCGTAGAATAAATGAATTTTTGCTTGCTGAAGAATGGCCATTACTGAAAAATAGACTTACTGGTGTGTGTTACAAAAAGATGCTTGATAGAACTGGAAGTTTATTCACTGTGCCATACCAAACTTAGGACCTGAATGTTAAAAGCTTTAATGCAATAACACATGGCTTAATCTTCATATACATTCTGCTCAGTACTTCCTTGCAGAGACCAGCAATAAGAGTGCTAACTAATGCCAAATGCAGTTGGTATTTAGAGTTTTGAAAGGCTATTTTGTAGCAGTCACCAAACATCCAGCAGATGGTAATAGCTTTTAATCACTTGCTAAGGAAACAGTGAAAGTAGAGAGGTAAAAGTCTGGATGGGACTTTAGATCCTATCAATGAAATCATAAGTTTTAAACAGGTAGCCATTTGCACCTTAATATATGTTTTTAATCTGCTGAATATGAACATAATGTAAACAAAGAGATAAATAAACCATTAAATATATGATCAGTTTTAAATTAAAGTATCAATAGAAATTCCAGTATTCTCTTCTGGAAAAAAAAAAAAAAAAAAGAACAAACAAACAAACAAACAAAAAAACCAAAAAAACCCAAACAAACCAAAAACAAAAAAACAAAGAACAACAACAGAGATTTTTTTTTAGTAGAGTGATTTATTTTAACAATCCGTGTGTAAGCTTTGCTATCTGTTTGATTTCACTGAGTAGGAATATTCATAGGTTATATTGTAGATATTCCCAAATAAATGTTCCATCCTTTTAAAAGACATTCAAAGCATAACAGTTCTAAGGATATATTAGTCTACAAGTATTGTCTGTTCAGTGACATATTAATGTCACTGGATCTTGATAATACAATGGAATAAATTTAGTAAACAAATTGTTTCAGTGAAATATTATTTATATTTATTTCTAATACTAACACATAGATTATTACTATCTCGAGACTAGTAATTGAAACACCCACAAACAAGGATGAGAACTGGCAAAAAATTAAGGCTCCTTTTAAGTGAAAGAATTTAGCTTTTAACTAAAACTGCTGAATTCTCATAATTTCATTCTCCTCCAAATATTTAGCTGGAATTAATGAGTGCAAATCATTTAAAGACGGTTGTAGAACCTGTACAATACACTGTTCAGATTAATAATCCTTTCCCTTTTTGTTATGAAAAGAAGAATAGAGTACTTTTGTCTTTCATAGACATAATATGAGAAAAAAAGGTGTGGAAATCTCACATACATTGCCGTTGAGGGCAATAAAAGTATCTCACAGAAACACAGAGTGAATGAGAAGACAGCATTAGGATAAAACCTAATTTATTTTAGAAACTTACCAATTTGATGCTAGAAAAAAGGCCACAGACTCTCCTTTATCATTTTCAGTAAAGTCAATGAAATGCTATACGTGTCTTGGTTCATTTTAATGCAGTTATGACAAATATAGGTATGCATCTAATGTTATCAATGCACAAAACATCTCTTTATCCTTCCATGACTCTATGAAGTTCATTCAGCAACTATGAGATTCTTTAAATATGTTAGAAGATTGTAGCACCATGTCTGAATTCATATGATCATATACTGGTTGAACGAAATCAAGTTCCTTAAAATTCAGAGAGACCTTAAGAAGCTTAGAATCATAGAATGGTTTGGGTTGGAAGGGACCTAAAAGATCATCTAGTTCCAACCCCTCTGACATGGGCAGGGATACCTTCTACTAGATCAGGTTGCTCAAAGCCCCGTCCAACCTGGCCTTGAACACTTCCAGGGAGGGGGCAGCCACAGCTTCTCTGGGCAACCTGTGCCAGTGTCTTACCAGCCTTACAGTAAAGAACTTCTTTCTTATATATAATCTAAATCTACTCTCTTTCAGTTGAAAACTGTTACCCCTTGTCCTATTACTACACTCCCTGATAGAGACTCCTTCTCCATCTTTCCTGTAGGCCCCTTTAAGTACTGGAAGGTCACTATAAGGTCTCCCAGAAGCCTTCTCTTCTCCAGGCTGAACACCCCCAACTCTCTCAGCCTGTCCTCATAGGGGAGGTGCTCCAGCCCCTTGGTCATCTTCATACTCCTCCTCTGGACCTGTTTGAGCAGGTCCATGTTCTTCTTATACTAGGGGCCCCAGAGCTGAACACAGTACTTACAGTAATTTTCTTGAACCGACTAGGTCTCTTCTGATGAAGAATTAAGCTGCTCAGCATTGGTGATGTAAAACAACATTGACAGTACAAGAGTAGTTGTTACGGAGGCTTCCAAATAAGCAACCCACCACCAATTTAAAAAAATAAATAGATTTATTTTTTCCATAAAACCACCAGTCAGCTCTCCGTAGATTACAGATCCGGATGTCCACAAGAGGAGAACAGAATAACTTTCTGGGGTTTGACAGTAACCTGAAATACTTTACAAAGCCCCACTCCCCGGGGGTTTAACGACAACCCCAAACGAAAACTTCACTTCCTAGGGTTTAACGGGAACCCGAAACGTAAAACAAAGCCTCACACCCCAGGGGTTTAACGACAACCCCAAACGAAAACTTCACTTCGTGGGTTTAACGAGAACCCAAAACGAAAAACACAGCTTCATAGCCTAGGGGTTTAACGGGAACCCCAAACGTAAACTTCACTTCGTGGGTTTAACGAGAACCCAAAACGAAAAACAAAGCTTCACAGCCTAGGGTTTAACGACAACCCAAAACGCTCTATCACTCACCTAGAAAGTGAGGGCTCTCAACCTCGAGGACCTGCTCAGGGCAGCGTCCCGACCCAAAGTACCTCGAGGAGTTTCCTTGGGCAGCGTCCTGACCCAAGGGGAGAGTCCTCTGACCGCAGCGTGCAGCTCCAGGGGACGAGCTCAAAATGGCTCCCCCAGGGGACTCCATTTATACCCAGGCCGAATCTGACCTGTAGTCAATAGCGGCTCCCATTGGTCAAAGGTCTCAGCTACCGCGAGACCCTGAAAACAAAGACAGCCAAAAGCTGCCACGTTTCAACAGCCAGGAAGCTCTGTTTTCACTGGGCGGATGCACCTGCCACAATCCACCCCGTGACTACAGTCATGATTCGGCTGGTTTCCTTGGAGTGGTGGCGCAGCCACCTCTTGCCTCCAAGGTTAAAAGGGAGCGCGGTCCGGTGAGTCTCCATGCTCATTGTGGATTGTCATCCCTAGGTAATTATACAGTCAAAATTGAAAAGGTTGATTAACCATTCTAACAAAACAAACAATCAATGCCCAATATAACAACACCAAGTCCAATCATATTCTTCTGAGGGCCGTCAATTTCACAAGACTCCTTCACCACCCCGTTGTCATCAGGATCTTGATTGTCCATATGGATCCCCACAGCCAGGCAAGATGTCGACATCATCCATTCCTCCGAGGTCCTAATAAAAACAAAACTAGGCCTCGGATCAAAACCCGGGCATCAAGTTAAAAATCAGAGATTATCCATTGGACACTAATTCGGTGGGTTTCCTCACCTTTATCTAAAGCCTCCCAGGCATATAAACCCCTAGATTTTACCAGGACCATAGACACAATGTCAACTAGGAGCAACTTCACCATGACAGGCTGGCATACATATCGCTCCACCATGCCATTGGCTTGAGGGTAATATGGTGTATAAAACACGCACTCAATACCTTCCCCTCGTGCCCAGTCTTGCCCCACTGCAGCTGTAAAATGTGACCCATTATCACTCTGAATACATTCAGAAATGGGCAAAATTGAAAACCATCCTTTTAAAACTTGGACTGTTTGGCCTCCAGTAGCTACATTAACAGCTGTAGCCATAGTTAGTCCCGATACCACCCCTACTCCCACCAAGATGTACCTTCTTCCATGAGATGGTTTTAAAGGACCAACATAATCAACTTGCCAGGTGCTCCAAAGTCCCTTACCTTCTTTAATATGTTGGGCTGGTGCTTGATTTGGATGGTTAATCTTAAGCCTCACTTGACATTGTGGACAAGCCATAAGAATTGCTTCACACATCTTCATTGGCACAGGCCATCCCCAGGACCAACACCCACAACAGAGATCTATTTTTCCTGAGTGACCTCGCTTAATATGTAGCCACTCAACCAGCCGATCCCAATCTCCTTTGTCACTATTAACTACCCTGATTTGGGCCAAATGATCTACTTGTTGATTCCATTTTGCAGCAGGGGTTCCATCTCTTACATGGCCCTTTACCCACTCTATATACCGCCGTTCAGCCTCCTTAAATGAAGTGAAAGAAAATAACAAAGGTCTAACTGGTCCTTGTGGTCCCTTCTGAAACACGCCACAATAAGAGGCATGTTCTGCAAATCCCCACTTCACTCTCAACGGGTCCTGTGGATGTAAGGGCCCCAACTTCTGATAAGTTTTAAGTTCATCCTTTAAAACATTCAGGGCCTCTGTATGCTGTAACGTCCAGTCCCATGCTCTATCTTTCCGCAGCAAACCATATAAAGGGCAGGCAATTACTGAAGACCCTGGTATATGCTTCCTCCAATAACCCAACAGTTGCTGCAGTTCTACCTTATTACCTGGTATCTGTCCCTTCTCAATAACTGATAAAATATCATCAGATACTGCAGTTGCTCCAGCCACCCACCAAGCTCCTAAAAATTTAATTTCTTGTCCTACCTGTTCTTTAATATTTCCTATATACTGATATATATGAACACCCAACAGCATCTCCACCATATCAAGAAGCTTGGCCAAAGTATTATGAGCAATAGTGGGAAAATGTTTATACCCTTGTGGGAGTCGATTGAAAGCATATTGAATCCCCTCCCAGGTAAAAGCAAACTGAGGCTTATCTTCATCCCTCAGAGGAATCATAGGAAACATATCTTTAACATCTAAAGCAGCCATCCATAAATAAGCAGCTACCTGTATTGCTGCTACTACTGGTGATATATTTGGGACAGCAGCTGTTAAAGGTAGAATATTGCTATTCAATCTCCAATAATCAATTGTTAACCACCAATGCTCATCTAACTTACGGACTGGCCAAACTAGAGAATTACAAGAGAAATGTGTTCTCACTAGGGGACATTTTTCTATTGCCCCCATCACACCTACTATATTTGTAAATTTCCTTGATGGTTTAAATCCTAACTCAGTGACTTGTCTATTTAAAACACTAACTCGAGCCCCTATGTCAATTGAAAACTCCAAACTTATCCGTTTAGGACCCACAGGAATATATATATAAGGTTCCTTATCAGCGGACCATTGGCAGGAATTCACCGTGCGGAGTGGGCGGCCCGATCCCCAAACCGCAGCTACTAGTTTTTTTAACTCTCTCAACTCCCCCCTCGATGCCACAAAAGGGTTAATTTTCCCTTCCTGAGGGAGTAGAGTTACCTGTGTTTCCCTTTGTTTTCGAGTTTTCCCCTCCAGCAATTCCACCAACTTTAAGATATTATCAGTAGACCGCCCATGCAACCCGGCCCGGGGCACCCCCAGTGCCAGTGCCTTCTGCCAAAGATCATTCCTTCCTGACTCATAAAATCGGCCTAACTTATCTCGGGGCAATTCAAACTCTCTACGAGCAGGCTGTTCAGCGGGGGAAGCTGTTCGACTAACTTGTCGAACCCTCCGATTTTCACCCCCACCCCCACTCAAATCAATCCAGCCCATCTCTCTAAGGGACTGGATATGTGTCTTTAAGGCATCCGGGAGCCCTCTGATGAGAGGTTTAAGGTGGCTGGGATCCACCGGCGCCGCAAGCGGAATTCCACACCGCCCCCTCTTATCCATCGCCTGAATGCCAGCCGCCTTTTGTACTCCTTCTGCCAGCTCCACTGCTGCAAAGTAGTCCTGCGCCTGAGTCAAGCAAGCACCTAATATGGCGCACATTTTTCCTTCATTTCTGCTTATCCACCAACTTCCCCGGCTCTGTTTCAACTTTCTCACAACTTCAACCGGGTCAAGCCGCCTCTCTTTTGCCCACTGTATCTCTAAAGGGGAAGGGGCACAGCTATATTTCTGTAACAACTCCTCTATTGACATCCTGCCGACTACGCCAATTGTTACGGAGGCTTCCAAATAAGCAACCCACCACCAATTTAAAAAAATAAATAGATTTATTTTTTCCATAAAACCACCAGTCAGCTCTCCGTAGATTACAGATCCGGATGTCCACAAGAGGAGAACAGAATAACTTTCTGGGGTTTGACAGTAACCCGAAATACTTTACAAAGCCCCACTCCCCAGGGGTTTAACGACAACCCCAAACGAAAACTTCACTTCCTAGGTTTTAACGGGAACCCGAAACGTAAAACAAAGCCTCACACCCCAGGGGTTTAACGACAACCCCAAACGAAAACTTCACTTCGTGGGTTTAACGAGAACCCAAAACGAAAAACAAAGCTTCACAGCCTAGGGTTTAACGACAACCCAAAACGCTCTATCACTCACCTAGAAAGTGAGGGCTCTCAACCTCGAGGACCTGCTCAGGGCAGCGTCCCGACCCAAAGTACCTCGAGGAGTTTCCTTGGGCAGCGTCCTGACCCAAGGGGAGAGTCCTCTGACCGCAGCGTGCAGCTCCAGGGGACGAGCTCAAAATGGCTCCCCCAGGGGACTCCATTTATACCCAGGCCGAATCTGACCTGTAGTCAATAGCGGCTCCCATTGGTCAAAGGTCTCAGCTACCGCGAGACCCTGAAAACAAAGACAGCCAAAAGCTGCCACGTTTCAACAGCCAGGAAGCTCTGTTTTCACTGGGCGGATGCACCTGCCACAGTAGTGTTTTAACCTAGAATACTATCTAATATATGCGGTAGGGATTTTTTTTGTTTCTGGTCTCAGCTGAAGCTCTATTGGACCATAAAAATTCACCTGCCATTATTCTTATGCATACCGTCTATCATAAGCATTTCTGAGACATAGACATGCAGAAAACATTCAAATGCTAGAAAAGGAAGTCCTGCAATTATATGGAATAATAGACATTTCAAATTTAGTACTATAATCTATTTGATTTCATATATATTTCATAAGAGATATACAATCTTCCTGGTGTCCTATTTACTCTTAAGAGCAATCTGGGTCACTGATGCCAGTTGTCCCCGTTTCAGCCATGATAGAGTTAACTTTCCTTTGGCTGAAAGGGAGCACAGCTAGAGGACCATGTCCCAATCGATCAATGGAGTATCTCAAACCATGTGATGTCATGCTCAGTGTATATAGGTGGACGCAGGCTCTCTCTCACACACACCATTTTTGGTTTTCCGGGTTGACATGGTGGGATTTTCTGCTGGGGGGGGGCAGGTTGCATACCTGTCGCTGTGCTCAGTAAGCTACTGCTGCATTTTACCCATTTTGGATTTACATTTGTCACTGTTGTGTCTTGTTACCATTAGTAAATTCTCTTTTTTTATTCAACCTATGAATTTTCTACTTTTTGTCCCTCCCATATTTCATCGGGGAGGGGGGAAGGGGGAGGTGAATGGCTGGCCACGTGGCAACTGGCTGCCGGCTGAGTTCAAACCTCAACAGTTTTTGGTGCCCAACGTGGGGCACTGAGGTTTTTGAGATAACAGCAAAATGGTTAATAATGTTGATTGCTTGGATCCTTAAGATTTTATCACCTCATTTGCAATATATATTTCCCATGCTGTTGCTCACAGTCCGTGAGAATTGGGTTAAGATTTTGTTTCTGCTGTACAATGTGATGTTCATTTATCATAGCATGAAGTCATTGGCCCTGGGTCTATTTACAATTGTGTTTGAGAAATTTGGGAAGTTCAAATATCCTTGGAATGTTGACATCAACATGGTTGACATGTTGCTAGGAGCTGGTGTGTTCCTGCATGTGGTTCAGGTTTTGTTCAGGGTTAAGCAACTATTTAAGAGTATCACCTGGAAATCTACCCCAAGGTTGGAGAATTATGAGTGCTGGGGGTGTGGAGTAGCATGGACAAGTACCTAGAACAGTGGGCACCTCCGGTGTATGGGAACTTCACTCCCGAACAGGTGCAGAATCCTGAAGAACTAATAAAATATTTGGAAAAAGTATGTTGACACCTGGGTAATTCCAGATGGACATAGCTCACTGCAACATGCTGGGGCCTAGCCCACACCTACCGAGTGCTATTAAATACTGTTCAGCACCCTCAAGAGGAAGAGAAGGGCTCTGGATCTGGTAACCAAGTAACAGAAACTGCAGCCACTACAAGCCTGAAGACAGGCGCTGCAGCTGAACCAGAGCACCAACCCATGACGGTGTCAGTTGCTCCCATACATAAGAAGAAATACACAAGAAAATCCCCTCACAGTGTACAGAGTGATGATGAACCAGGCCCATCACAAGAACAGGAGGAGGAGGCAGAGCCAGTGATAGTCACGCGATCCTTATGCCTAAGCAAGCTGTCAGACATGCAAATAGATTTCGTCCACCATCCAGGTGAGCAACTCATTACCTGGCTGCTCCAATGCTGGGATAGCAGGGGCAGTAGCATGGAATTAGAGGGCAGGGAGACCAGGAAGCTAGGATCCCTGTTAGGGAAGGGGGCATCGACAAAGCCATTGGAAAGGAGACACAAAATCGCAGTCTCTGGAGGCAACTCCTGTCAAGTGTGAGGGACAGGTATGCCTTCAGGGAAGACATTATATGTCATTCAAGTAAGTGGACCACTATGGAGAGAGGTATTCAATACTTGAGGGAGCTAGCTGTGCGGGAACTGGTTTACTATGACCCAGATAATGCACGGCTACCCACAGATCCAGATGAAGTCCAATGCACCCGTCCCAAGTGGAGGAAGTTTGTACGGAGCACACCATCATCATATGCCAATGCATTAGCAGTAATGGATTGGAGAGAAGAAGAGGGACCAACAGTTGATGAACTGGTTCACCAACTACGAAAATATGAAGAAATTTTCTCTTCCTCCCTCGTTGCGGCTGTGAAGAAATTATCTCAAGATTTCCAGCAATTTAAAGACTACATGTCCTACTCCCCACCTGCACAGACTAGAATGTCGGCTAACAGGAGCAGTTGTTTCTCTACTCGAGAGAACCGGTACACACCACGGGGGAAGCTGTGGCATCGCTTGCATGACTATGGAGAAGACATGAAGTAATGGGATGGAAAACCTACCTACCTCCTAGAAGAGTGGGTATGTGAGTTGGAAGGAAGATCAAGTACAAAACAGGGATCTTTTAGGAGAAATGCTGCTCCGGTTTGCAGAAATCAAGTGCCCAAACAGAGCAGAAATGTTGACTTTGCTCACGATCCTATGAGAAGAACTTCTGATTTCTATTCAAAAGAAATGAGTGATCAAGATTAGACTGAAACCCGTGCACACGACTGATCAAGACTGCACTGGAACAGGGTGAAGCCCCAGAACACTTACAATACATTGATGACATCATTACATGGGGTAATACAGCAGCAGAAGTTTTTGAGAAAGGGGAAAAAATAATCCAAATCCTTCTGGGAGCTGGTTTTGCCATTAAGCGTGGTAAATCAAGGGACCTGCACAAGAGATCCAATTTTTAGGGGTAAAATGGCAAGATAGACATCATCAGATTCCAATGGAGATGATTAATAAAATAACAGCTATGTCCCCACCAACTAACAGAAATGAAACACAAGCTTTCTTAGGTGTTGTGGGTTTCTGAGACTGTACATTCCAAATTACAGTCAGATTGTCAGCCCTCTCTATCAAGTGACCTGAAAAAAGAATTATTTCATATGGGGCCCAGAGCAATGACAAGATTTTGAACAAATTAAACAGGACAAGATGTTAAAAATGTGCTCTACACTGCAGCCAGGAAGAATGGCCCTACCTGGAGTGTCTGGCAGAGAGCACCAGGGGAGACTCGGGGCTGACCCCTGGGGTTATGGAGTAGAGGACACAGAGGATCCGAGGACCACTGTAGTCCAACAGAAAAGGAGATATTGGCAGCATATGAAGGGGTCCGAGCTGCTTCAGAGGTGATTGGGACTGAAGCACAGCTCCTCCTGGCACCCCGACTGCCAGTGCTGGGCTGGATGTTCAAAGGGAGTGTCCCCTCTACACACCATGCAACTGATGGCATGTGGAATAAATGGGTTGCATTAATCACACAGTGAGCTCGAATAGGGAACCCCAGACATCCAGGAATATTGAAAGTGATCACAAATTGGGCAGAAGGCAAAGATTTTGGAATGGTGCCAGAGGAAGAGGTAACACGTGCTGAAGAGGCCCCACCATATAATAAACTACCAGATAATGAGAAGCGATGTGCCCTGTTTACCGACGGGTCCTGTCGCATTGTGGGGAAACATCGGAGGTGGAAGGCAGCTGTGTAGAGCCCCACAGACGGGTCACTGAAGCTGCTGAAGGCAGAAGGTGAATCAAGTCAGTTCACAGAGGTGAAAGCCATCCAGTTGGCCTTGGATATCGCTGAGCGAGAAAAGTGGCCGATGCTCTACCTCTATACTGACTCATGGATGGTGGCAAATGCGCTGTGGGGGTGGTTACAGCAGTGGAAAGGGAGCAACTGACAGCACAGAAGCAAACCCATCTGGGCTGCTGAATTACGGCAAGATATTGCTGCTTGAGTAGAGAATCTGGTTGTGAAAGTACACCATGTAGATGCTCATGTACCCAAGAGCCGGGCCACTGAAGAACATCAGAACAACCAACAGGCGGATCAAGCTGCTAAGATTAAGGTGGCTCAAGTAGATCTGGACTGGTAACGTAAGGGTGAACAGTTCATGGCTCACTGGGTCCAAGACTCCTCAGGCCATCAGGGAAGAGATGCAACATATAGATGGGCCTGTGACTGAGGGTTGGACTTCACCATGGATGTTATTGCACAGGTAATCCATGAATGTGAGACATGTGCTACAATCAAGCAAGCCAAATGGTTAAAGCCCATTTGGTATGGAGGACGATGGTTAAAAAATAAATATGGGGAGGCCTAGCAGATTGATTATATCACGCTCCCACAAAATTGGCATGGCAAACACTATGTGCTTACAATGGTGGAAGCAGCCACCAGTTGGTTGGAAATTTATGTTATGCCCCATGCCACTGCCCAGAACACCATTTTAGGCCTTGAGGAGAAAGTCTTATGGTGGCATGGCATGCCAGAAAGGATTGAGTCAGATAATGGGACACATTTCTGAAACAACCTCATAGATGCTTGGGCCAAAGAACATGGTATTGAGTGGATATATCACATTTCCTACCATGCACCAGCCTCTGGGAAAATTGAGCGATACGATGGGTTGCTAAAAACTACACTGAGAGCAATGGGTGGTGGAACTTTCAAACACTGGGACGTGCATTTAGCAAAAGCCACCTGGTTAGTCAATACCAGAGGATCTGCCAAGCAAGCTGGCCCTGCTCAATCAAACCTCCCACATACTGTGGATGGGGATAAAGCCCCCATAGTGCGCATTAAAAATATCCTGGGGAAGATCGTCTCAGTTACTCCCGCACTGAGTAAAGGTAAACTCATGTGTGGGATTACTTTTGCCCAAGGACCTTGGTGCACTTTGGTGGGTAATGCAGAAGGATGGAGAAGTCCAATCTGTGCCTCAAGGAGATTTGATTGTAGGTGAAAATAGCCAATGAACTGAACTGTCAAATAACTCTGTTATTGCAACTGGTGCCCCGTAACATCCTCCTGCCACATCCAAAGCCTCCTGCTCCACCGACTGAGCCAACTCCACCTCATTCCTCCAGCCTTAAAGACTGTCATGACAGACGGAACCCAAAGTTATGGACTAAATGAACTCAATAGACATTTTGGAAGGATGGTCAATAGACTAAGGGAATGATATCTGAGACCTGCGAAAAGGGGTGGTGATTCCTTAGAATGTATTTGGAACCTGAGCGTAACATAAATGGTATGGAATAAGGGGTGGAGACCGTCCTGGTTTTGTCCAGGATAGAGTTAACTTTCATTGGACTGAAAGGGAGCACAGCTAGAGGGCCATGTCCCGATCAGTCTTTGGAGTATTTCATATCATGTGACGTCATGCTCAGTGTATATAGGTGGATGTGGGCTCTCTCTCTCGTGCACCGTTTTCGGTTGTTCCAGGTCAGCGTGGTGGAATTTTCTGGTGCAGTTGGATTGCTGCTGTGGGGGGGCAGGCTGCATACCTGTTGCCGTGCTCAGTAAGCCACTGTTGCATTTTACCCATTTTGGATTTACATTTGTCACTGTTGTGTCTTGTTACCATTAATAAATTCTCTTTTTTTGTTCAACCTATGAATTTTCTACTTTTTGTCCCTCCCATATTTCATCGGGGAGGGGGGAAGGGGGAGGTGAACGTGGTGACTGACTGCCAGCTGAGTTCAAACCACACCACCAGTCCAAATCTGTGTTATTACTGATGTCATAATTGTTCTATGTAACACACACGATATTAGTAATTCTGGATAGGGCAAAAATTAAGGTCCTAAAGCAATTAGAAGATTTGGCTAATCTAAAAGTTACCACAACAGGATGAGTGAAGTATAAGTTTCAGTCTTGACACTAAATTCTATCTTCAGTAGTTTCAGTCAAGTACTTAGCATCATTGTTGTGTTAATTTTTGTATGTGTATTTGCTTTAAAGTTCAATACAAGAAATAATTTTACTTATATATGCAGTGCCTGGTGCTGCTGATACCAAAAGCATTTATCTGAAAGTCAATAGCTCTGATTTAGTACATCAACCAAGATGAAGTTCATGTTTCTATCTTTCTATTCTCTGGAGTACTTCCTGTGTTTATTTTTTATTTTTACTGATAAGAATGAATCTTTCTCTTTACATCAAAATATGTTTATTGTAGATTTTTAAGTCATATTACTCTGGTTGATAATTTTTTCTGTAAAGAAGTGAAAAATATAGTACACTTATTAACAAAGTAAAGCATATAGCTTTTAATCAATATTAAAATGCACAGTTTTACATTGTTGTAAGGTTCATTTTTGTATGCTAATAGTAACAAACTAAGTTTCATCTGAAAAACCTAGTTAATATACGGGAGCAACCTTCAGGGTAAGAATACGTAGACACGAATATAAATCTGGAAAATCCCCAAAGAATGTGCAGAAGTAAAGAAATTCGAGTCTCAGAGTTTTAACTGAGACTGAAGAAAAGGAAAAGGTGAACAGGTCCTTAATATTTGCAATGTCACACAAGTTTTCCAGTATGAAATGTCCAAGGAAAGCATGACCGTACGTATTTATTTATTTTGTTTCTAACTAAATTCATTGGAACAATTGCAGTGTTTATACATTCAGTTATAAAAGTATTTTCTGATCATCTGTATGGGACTTTAAACAATTCTATGGTAAAAAACAGAGGGAAAAATGGAAATTAAAAATAAAAAAGTTGCATTTTAAAATCTGATAACAATTTGACTCATGTTCCATGCTTTAGGCACAGTCATTTTCAATACCTACTATTAAGATATCTTCTGAATTTTAATAAACCACATGCATCACATTTCCTTCAGACTTTGCTACTCATTTAAATCAAAGCCTGGTACAAAGTTGAAATAATAATACAAATGATACTTGAGTTTGTCTATGAATAACATAGGTGCAAAGTGATATAATGTATTCCTGATGTATAAAACCCAGATTATTTAGCTTGTTTGTTAGCCTCTGCTTAAACTCAGAAACACCATCAATGTACGTTTCACTAATGTATATGCAATGTATATGTAATGTTAAATGTCTTTACTTTCTGTCGTGGTTTAATCCTAGACAGCAACTGAGCACCTCATAACCGCTCACCCATTCCCACCCAGTGGGATGTGGGAGAGAATCGGAAGACTAAAAGTGGGAAAATTGTAAGTTGAGATGAAGACAGTTTAACAGGTAAAACAAAAGCTGTGCATGTAAGCAAAACAAAACAAGGAATTCATTCACCACTTCTCATCGCAGGTGGGTGTGCAGCCATCTCCAGGGAAGCAGGGCTCCATGACATATAGCGGTTACTTGGGAAGACAAATGCCATAACTCTGAACATCTCCCCCCTTCCTCTTTATTCCCTCAGATTTATATGCTGAGCATGATGTCATATGGTATGGAATATCCCTTTGGTCAGTTGGAGTCAGCTGTCCCAGCTGTGTCCCCTCCCAAATTTTTGTGCACCCCCGGGCTACTTGCTGGTGAGGTGGTGCAAGGAGCAGAAAAGACCTTGACTCTATGTAAGCACTGCTCATCAATAACGAAAACATCCCTTTATTATCAATATTATTTTCAGTACAAATCCAAAACATAGCCTCATACTAGTTACTATGAAGAAAATTAACTCTATACCAGCCAAAAATTAACTCTATCCCAGCCAAAACCATCACATTTTCATTACGGAATCATACTATTATTATTAATATTATTAAAAAAAAAAAAAAAAAACAACAGTAAAAAAACCCATAAATGTAGCCTAAATCTTTGATTACTTGTACTGTGATTATTAGAAAACTACATTAGACTGCATTTTTTTAGGGCATAAGTAAACAAAATATTTAAAGATATCTGTAAAACTCTGAAGTACTTTTTAATTGCCCTTATAAAATGCTCCTTATTTTAATTATAAACTGGTATTACTGGCTAAGTAAGTAAAATGAGTCTTATGCCATGCTGCCTTACACACCATGAAACTATGCAGAAGTCGAACTTGAAAACTCAGATACTACTCTCAGACTCATCCCTGGAAGATATTTGAGATTTCTCTATAGAAAGAGCTAAAATAGTGCCATATCATAAGCGGCCCCAAATATTTATGAAATAGCACCTCAAGCCTAATGCTTTATTTATTATATTGCCTTAAGGAATAACTGAGGATATAACAGGTCTTGATCACTAAACCTCCATTTGCATCAGAATCAAAGCCATATTCCTGTTTATTACATTCAATATTAATTTCAGTCAGATGTGCTGAGTGAAATTTCTTCATTAGAAAGGTTTGGAAATCATTCTTCTTCTTGCCCACTGCATCTTTTCCTCCAGTGTTCCCTTCCAATCTGGCAACTGTAATTGGTTGTCAGGTCACGAAGCAAATATTTTTTATTCATCAGTTCTAAGGCTTACATTTTGGATCTTCAGCAAGCAAAGCCAGGTATTCTTGGGAGTTTTCCAGTCTCAGACCCTGTCACAAACATGCCAATGCCTGTGACTCCCCTCCTACCTACCTATTCTGTAGAACTGCACCCAATGTGCACAACCTTTCCCTCCCAGTGGGCCACCATCCTGGGTACCAAAGCAACCTCTTTTACAGAACATAGTATACTGTGATGCACAGTACACTGTGAGGGAACAGTTCTACAATTTACACAAGTAAGAATCACTTAAAACCAACATATTTTAAGATATAGAGATTTTTTTGTTGAATAGAAATATAAGAAATTTTTTTTTCAAATTGGTCATATTTGCATGTATGCATTTGATCATGACCTAGACCTCAACTAGCATCCAAATTACATAGTTACATACCAGACACAAAGAACAATAAAAAAAACCAACCCCAAACCAAACATTAATTTGGCATCACTTGACAACTGCTACCTAGAAATACACTGCTAATACTGCAAGATGCACACATCAATGTTCAAAATGATACACATTTGGGGGCATTCAACTTCCCCTTCCAAGACACACAAGCAGAATATCACTGTTCCATCTGGCTAATCTGTCAAAAGAAGGCACTTAAGTTGATTGCCTGAAAAATATGCTATATCAGTGCCAGCTTGGTCACATTTGTCCTATTTATTTTTCTTCTTTTCTCAGGCTAGCAATGGATGATTCTGAAAGACCATGGCAAAAAAAAGAGGTTTCAGATGCTTTTCAATTCCCTCTTGAAGTAAACATGACATTTTTTGTAGCCCAGTGTAGAGTCTGGCTGCTTGTCATGTTCCAATTAGTGAAGCAGATGTGAAAGGCTTATTATCATCACCTGAGTCTTCCATTTAGCTTGAAATGGAACACTCCTAACTATGCAGGAGTTTACAAGTTCTGTTTTTTTCCCTAAACATATATTAATTTTTATTATAAATTATGTCATTTTCATTTTAAAAATATTCTTCTGCTCCTACTTTTACTGTTCCTGGACAAATTTTTGTTATTGGTAAGTTAATGGCAGTTTTGTCATAACCATCCGTGGGAATAGAAGTAGTTCCTATAGTGTGATAATTATTTTAAACAAAATCTTAATGTGTAACAGACAGTACTCTATTGCTATATTATCACTTAATTCATTTTCCATAAGATATATTGATAAAAATGTATTCAATCCACTTTATGTGTCACTTTCAAATAATGTCGCTCATTATCAGAGTTCTTCCCCATAATCTGCAAAGCTTTACACATACTAAGAGACTGTTAATTTTTTAATGCTTTTTAACATCCTAGCCTAATGATTTCAGAGGCTATTTGAGTACAGAATAAGTCTTTAACTAAAGTACTTGTATATGGGGGGCTATGACCTCCTGTGACAGTGTGCTCCCCACCCGCAACCCGACCTGTATTTCCTGTAACCCTGCTCAAGTGATAACCACCAGTGGTGGTTGTAATGGATTTGTCTGGTCATATGTATTTGGGGGAGACAGATAACAACACAATAGCCAAGGGCTAATTTGAGCAATGCACCCACCTAACTACAGTGCTGGTCAGTGTTCAAGTCAAGTCAAATTTGGAAGCAACTAACATCTGTAGTCAGTATGCAAATATGACCATAAGTCAATTCTCTTACTCTATAAATAGTGGACAGCCCAGGGCCTGTTGAGCTCTCCTGCATGGCAGTGGGCTTCATGCCAGGATCTCCCCTTGAGTGGGGACACCTCTCAAGGTTGCTCCTCGAAGTTGAGAGATTCCTTGCTGCAACAGATTCTAAGTAATTCATAGCATGCTAAACTTTGAAATCCTAAGTGATATAAAGGATTGATTGCACATGTATAATCCTTTAGACATAGAACATTGACCAAATCTGGGACTAGGACTGGATCCAGATGCACTTAGACTCTTCTCTGAGAAGGAGTTTAGAATGCAAGGGGGGTCTTTTTGAACCTCATGATTCAAGGGGAGGATCTCCCTCACAGTTTTGTCTGACCCTGTCCTCTGCTCAGTAAATAATCAAGTGTACTTTGCCATCGAATGTCGTTAAACCACTGTGGCATTTACTATCAAACTTTGTTAAATCGCTGGTTTATATCAATAAACATGGTGCTGCTTCTCTTACAAATTAAGTTCGGCACTCCACCTGTGACACCTTCATCCCCACCAGAGCTTTACTGAGAGTGGAAAGATTCCTGTTAGTTAAAAAGCGGTACAGCAGCCACAGCAACACAATATTGTCTCTGTTCATAGTCTAATTTCCAGAGAGTGGTTTGGCATATTAAAAAACTCTAGCAAATAGATTATTAGACTTTATATTGCAGACAACAGGAGGCCAGTAACAAGATTCAAAGAAGAGACAGGTCTAACCGTCAATGCAAGGTTAGTTACCATGTTGATGAAAGGACTGTAAGAGGTCAAGATGGAAACTGAGGAGAACTGCATTAGTTTCATCACAGTCTAACCTAACACTTAACAGATATAAATAACCAGAAAGCTTTGTACAGAAAAAAGAAAAAGAAAAAGAAAAAGAAAAAGAAAAAGAAAAAGAAAAAGAAAAAGAAAAAGAAAAAGAAAAAGAAAAAGAAAAAGAAAAAGAAAAAGAAAAAGAAAAAGAAAAAGAAAAAGAAAAAGAAAAAGAAAAAGAAAAAGAAAAAGAAAAAATTTTTTTTTCCTTCACCGAATACAGATAAGGTATCTACATCTCTCTATTGTCTGTGGAGAGAGCTGTGGAACTAATTTAGATAAGATGCCTTGTGTTTTAGGCAGCTACAGTAAAAGGAATATTAGTGAATGCTGAAGAAATATACTCAGTGCTAAAGGGAAAAGAGAAGAAAAAAGTGGTCAAAGATTGCTGTGATACCTCACAACAATATCTGCTGACATAAAAAGAAGAATGAGAAGAATAAAGAGGGAAAAATAAAGGATGAAGAAGTCAAGAGAAATTAGATTTATAAAGAGTAACTACTCAGACTATGTAGACATTCTGGCAAATTTATCACCTTTAATAACATTAATCAATGTAATAATAGTTTCAAATAAGGTAATATGAAATAACACAAGAACAAACACACTATACTTACACCAGTGGATAAATTCAATGATCTATATAATCTGAACATTTTTTTCCAACAGTATGCATAAGCAATGCCTAGGCTAGAAAAAAGCTACCCAAAAAAGCATAATTTTTCCAAGTACTGTCCAGAAATTTGTGGCTTCCCTAATCAACGTGATTTCTAAGAATTTAGAAAGCTTCAATAAATTTATTCACTGGACTTGTCCAGTCTTTCCTTAAACCTAAATATGCTTTCAGTGTTCTCAGCATCCTGAGAGAAAGTGTTCCATAGCTTGTAGTTTTGAGTAAATATCTCATAGAATCCTAGAAAAAATGAAAGTTGAAAACTTAGTTCAACCTCCTGCTCAAGGCAGGGCTAAGCTCAAGATACAGTCTCCTTTTGTGTTACCTGTCAGTTTCATTTGATGTCCCATAGTTTTTCCATAGGAAGAGACAGGGAAAAAGTGGTCCATTTTCACCATCTCTAGACTGGTCATAAAAGCCCTCTGTCATCTCTTCTAGATATTTTTTTTTTCAGACTGAAGACTTTCAAACCTATTTATAACTCACCTGTTTGTTTCCCTACTTTTGAACAATTTTTTTGTTATTCTCTGAAACTTTTGTAATACTTTTTTTTTTTTCCTAATACTTTTTTTTTCTGTATTCTTTTTGAGACTGGAGGGCAAAAAAACCCCTTAGTATTCAGGAAGTACCTTGGATTTATACAGAGGAATAATCATGTTCTAACATTTAGGAAAAGCAGACCAAGTTTCCTCATTGCTACTAACCAACTTATAGCATGAATGCATGATATTATACTGTTTTGTTTTCATAAAAATACATAATATTTGACAAATTTCAGGCATATTTGTATGATCTAAACTTTTCTAGCTCCACTCCTCTTTGGGAAAATCCATCTGGAAACTGCCTCTGAGTCACTGAAAGAAAGAGATGAAGACTTTTAATATAATAACAGCTACCAATAGTGCTTTAAGCCTCATGATATAATATCAGACTAAAATACAGTGTGGTTGTGAACTCAGATAGTTTCTATTTCAAATTTACTTTCCCATGTGCTTCTTCAAAGTTATAAAAAACTGTTCTCATCACGAGTAAATGTGAACAGTGCTGAAAGTGATTTAGAAATCACTGAGGCAGTTTTATCAGCTGTTTTGGCATGATTTTGTGATTTTACTGCTCTTGTCCTTAAGCCTCATGCTCCTCTTGTTTTTTAGTACTATGCTAATTAAATGAATATCATGGTGTAAAGGTACAAGCCACATGAAGTCATAAACCATGATTTCCTCATTGTTCTTTTTCCCAGACAAATTTTTAATAATGTATTATGCTGTTATTTTCACCAAAACAGTAAATCTTCATTAATTGTTCAATCTGAAACTAATATATCATTTGAAAGAAAAATTTTAAGAGGGAATTTATGAAATTAAGATATTAAATTGCTAGGTTATACTTACAATAAACATTGTCACTAAATGCAATAGAAACATTGATTTGCATTACTTTTCAATCTATTACATTTTCAATTCAAAACATGCCGTTAAAAAATCATGCTATTTCTCCATTGAAAAAATTGCTAAATTGTATTATTCCAGTTCAGTACAGTGTTATCAATTTATTAAGTTATCATTACATATATCACTAGGGCCTCTACTGAATGTGACAGTTACATTTCCCTATTCTAGTCAAATGCTTTCTCACAGCCCATGAAACCACTATAGCAATTGCTGATCAGCAAGTAAATATTCAGCAAGTAAACACTCTAAGATAGTGCCTAACTGAGAATGAGTGAACAACGTCAGCTGAAACTGACTCTAAGGAAATCATGTTCATAGTGGCTTGATCAGATGTGCTTGTTAATTCTAATCCTGACTAGATCATTTATTTCTGAAAGTGTTAGTAATAGCAGATAGTAATTATTCCACAGTTAAGGAGAGTGCAAGGGGTCAGTTTCTCATTAAAAGAGGAAAATTAAACACATCAGATGTAAAAGAGTTTTTCACCTTTTTTTAGCATTTTGGAGAAATTACTTCCAAGTTAAATAATTTATGTAGAAAAGGTATTATTTTTATCCTGTATAGACAAAGAATGCCTTCATATGATGCATTCCCAATAACAAATGAAAACATATTAAGACTCTTTTAGGCTACACCATGATCAAACATGCTGTAACATTAGGTCTATTTAGGAAAGAAACAGCTTTCTTCATCATAGTTGCTTCTAGACCACAGAGTAGGTTCCATACCACAAAAATATTAAAGTAAAAATATATTTTACTGAGGTGAAGTTGTCCAACAAAAGTATTGATCATCTTGTCTATTATGGGTCAAACGAGTGAAAAATTAATGAGAAAACGTCTTTAATACAGTTTTATTTTACATAGATTTTTAAAAACAATTTTCATAATTCATAACTCAAGTAAATTTACTAATGATTAAACCATGTTTCATATAAAAACATCTGAATGTTAGAAGTTGAACTGCATGTAGGGATTAGGTTATAACTTCATTCTGAAGCAGATAGTAGATGCAGAATGTGACTGTTGTATATTTTTAGAGATGAGAACCAGTCCTTTATTTTTTTTTTGTGAACTTGGGTAGGATCTAAGGATCTTTTCTACCAGAGATACAGTTTGACATGTAAATCCATAGTAATCACCTTTAAATCCCATTATGCTTCATGCAGAAAAACAGTATTCAGAGACTGCCCTATCTGAACTGTCTTATAGGCCTATGTGGTGTTGGTCATACTCCTAGAATCATAGAATCAAAGAATGGTTTGGACTGGATGATTGTCTAGCCCACCTACCTCCTCCCCGAAAACCCCAGAGGCTGAACCAGATGTCCACAGCCGCAGACTTCTTTCACTAGATCAGCTTGCTCAAAGCCCAGTTCAACCTGACCTTGAACATTTCCAGTGATGACACATCTACAACTTCTTCAGTCAGCCTGTTCCAGTGCCTCACAACTCTCACAGTAAAGAATTTCTTTCTTATATCCACTCTCACAGTAAATAATTTATTTCTTATATTCAATCTAAACATACCTTCTTTCAGTTTAAAACTGCTGCCCCCTGTCACTACAGGTCCTAGTAAAATTTCTTTCTCCACCTTTCTTACAAGCCCCCTTTTAGTACTGATAGGCCACAAGAAGGTCTCCCATCTCTTCTTTAGGCTAAATGACCCCAGCTGTCTCCGTCTTTCTTCATAGGGTATAAAAAATTCTTATGATGATTATCTCTAGA
Organism: Strix aluco; assembly: GCF_031877795.1. Classification (NCBI taxonomy): domain Eukaryota; kingdom Metazoa; phylum Chordata; class Aves; order Strigiformes; family Strigidae; genus Strix; species Strix aluco. The sequence continues at coordinate 69,472,828 of NC_133935.1, forward strand.
CATGAGACTGATTAAATCAGATTAAACCCATCATAATTTCTAGAGAAAAAGAGATGCCTGTTGGAGTCAGGTTATGCACAATGACAGACCTGTGCACACTCAAAAGAATTCACTCACATAAAAGTAACCACCAACTATCAATTCTGACTACTGAAATTCGGCATCTGTGAAAAATTTTATGCTTTGAATATCTTTGAATCTGTAAAATGGAAAGAAAAATAATTTTTGTTAGAGTTTTGAGAATTATTTGTATAAACAATTCTTATTAAGTGAACTCATAAAAGCACAACAAAAGCATCAGAATTAAAAATCAGTTTAAAAATATAAAAACTTTTAAACAGGTATGATTTCATAAGAAGTACTAAAGTGGTCATGAAATTTGATGTAACCAGGTAAAATTTCCTGCTGTGAAACTGTTCAGTAAATACTTTAATTACATTGACAAACTAGGTCAAAACTGCAAATTTTGAACTCTCAATGAGATCCACTCAACTGAGTGATCCTCAGCAATACTGTAATTGAAAACTTGTGTCTGGAAGGAAAGTTTGAAGTCTGTCTGTTTGAAATACAGAAATAATAATACCCGCTTCTTATATTTATAAAAACATAATGACATATGGGCAGAAGTGATCTATATTTTGTAACAGTTAGATGTTAACTGTTCACTACTAATTAAAATGCAGACAAACTCTCACTTAGTTACAAGACTATGAATAACTGTGACACTTACCCAATTGCACCTTGACAGTTCACCATTTAATTTGAGCTGTGAATACCATTTTGTGAATTGATTGTTTTTCTTCTAGCTGCAAATAAATGCATAATGAGTGCTTTTATAGCTATTTATTACTTTAAATTTCAGTATTCAGTGTTTTGTCATTTAAAGTTCAGTGACACATGACCTAACATATTAAACAAAGCAGCTACGATATATGATTAAATATTTTCCCCAAGTGTCTTTCTACACTCATATATAGATATTTTAATTTATGGAATTATGTTAATGGTGAGTCAGACCTTTGAGTTTCTCTCTAGATCTTATGTCCATTTTTTTTTTTTTTCCACTGGGCCATTTGTTTTATTATGTGTGACCTGAGTAAGTGGTCACAGTTTCTGCAGAGAAAATTAATGGAAATAAACATGATAAAATCCTGTTTTTTCTACACTTCAGATACCAAATAGCTAAATGAGAGAGTGAAATAAATTGTCTATTCCTATGCAGTACCCAAGGGCAACAGGAATTATTTTTTTTTAAATATTCAGCCTATGTCCTTGTCTCATTTCAGTCAAATATTAGAGAATCTTTTCAGTAAAGAATTGTCAGAATGCTCTCACATCACCATAAACTATTTCTAAATTCTACTTCAGTAAGAGTAGAAAGAGGTCCATCTTATAATTCATATCCTAAAATACTACTTCTCCCTTTTTCAGACACAAGGTGAATATAGTTAAGCACTTAAAAGCCAAATAGATTATCAATAAGTACATATATGCCCAGGACTTTGAGAAATAATGCTGATCTACTGAAAGGCTATTGTTGACATTATATTGCACATAAAATATCTCATAGCTTAATCTTTCTTTAGCTATCAGCCTTCTACAAAATGTTTTTGTTGTAATTCCACAGAGAATGACGCAGTTCTGAATGAAGTAATGTAATTCAGCCTAGATGAAGGCACCTAAAATCATGTTAAAACATGATGCAGCTACTCATACAGAGGCATTTAGTGTCAGTCAAAAACCCACTGGTATCTAAGAATTGACAGGGAACTGGCAGGTATGAATTTGCAGCAAAGAAACAGTTGGAGGTCTATGCTCTGATAGGCACCTTAAGCATGTAAAATGGCACTACACCTATGCTTAGGCAAATGAAAGCCTAGATGGTTACTTTAAGGTGACCTACATCTCTCTGAGCTTTTTGAACATCACCATGGCAAGAATGAAGACAACTTGTGCTCAGGCATCTCATGCACATACAGAAACCTTCATGCAGGCCTACTCATACATGAACTGGAGGCAGTCTGATTCCCAGGCACATTAACTCCAGGTAGTGTTGACCGTCAAACAAAGACTACTGGCAGAGAAAAGGCTTTCTTCCCTCCCTCCCCTCTGCTTTTAAATCAGATGTGTAGTGCAGCTAAGGCAGGGTTGTACAATAGGTACTGATATTTGGAATTAATTCAAGTGTTTTAATATGCTTTAGCATTTTTTTTTTCCTGTTATGGGATACAGAGCTGCAGATAACTCATTTGTCAGGTACAAATTTAAAATATCTAGGCTAGGGATTCAAAGAAAGTAAAAGAGTTTCATAACCACCTGTTCTTCTAAAGATTTGGTCAGCACAGTGAAAAACAACAAAAGTAGTGACAAAAATTTACAGTCTATTGAAAACATTGTAATAGATTTTTGGCAATTAAAACAAAAAATAAATTAAACAACAAAAAGATTTTTACATGCTGCTTAGGTTGATTTTACCATGGGAAGAAAAATGAAAAATAAAACAGTTGTTGAGTTCTCCTCCATTAAATAATGAATTTCAAAGTGGATATAGTCAGAGGTATTTGAAGGTTACCAGAGCACTACAGATGTTATGTTGAATTTTTAACTCTGATCGTATTTTTCAATATTGTATAAACTTAATTATATTTCTAGAAGAGAATTGCATCTAAACACATGCACTCAGAACAAAGGTAAGATAATATAAAATGTTCAAAAGCTGCTTTAAAGTGGGTAATATAAATGTTTCTAATTTCCACTGGAATCAGTGGAACTTACTGGTCAGATCATATATATAGAATTTCCGTCATAATGCAAGAGTTAAAGATAAACAGATGAAAAAAAAGACTTATTTTCACAATGACCCTGTATACTAAAATTAATTCAAAGCAATATTCAAGAGATATGCGTATTACCATAGCCAACAACATACCATCTCATTTTTCTATTCCCTAGTTGTTCAGGAATAGTAAAATGCATATTAGTATGGAGATTTTTTGCAATGGGGCACACAATTTTTGCTAATGAAGCAAGTCTGTCAGAGAAACAGAGATGGAAAAAAGGGTAATTGGATCTTATCTGAAAACCTTCAGCTTAAGTTGTGGTCTAGAACTGACACGTTCTGTCAATATTTACAGAGAGATTTATTGCTATGCCATATATGCTCAGAATGACATATATTTTTGTACCATAATAAAATAAATTGCATAGTATTATTATCTTGTGTGTTTAAAGTACAAGAAGGGTTGTTTTTTTTTTTTTTAAATTATATAAAATTTACAATTAATTACAGGTTTTGATCTGGTTTCATTGAAAATAAACAGATCATTATAAAAACTGTGAAAGCTCATTATTATTTGCATAAGTGAAAACCAGGTAGTGAAGCTAAGAAAGGCATGTTCTGCCTATGTAGACAATGTATTTTGCTTATTTTTATAGTATTAGAAAATAATTTATAAAACAAATAATAACAAAAGACAACTACAAATACACATTTTTAGTACCTAGGTCCTGCTAAATACCCACATTATATTTCATTCACAAAGACATGATCAGAAATAAATCACAACAAAAAACTTAGAAATAAGGGGAGGTTAATTTATTTAACACTTATAGTGTGCCTCATGAGAGCTTTATGTTTCAACATCAATAATTTATTGAAATGTTTTCATATGATAGGCAGGTGAATATTTCTCTAAATTAATAAGGGCTGACAGGAACCTTCCTTCTAGAAGTACTCTGTGTTTAAATCTTATCTCCAGCATTTATCATGTTTTAAATATAATGTTGAATCTTGACCTGTACACACACAGTGGTAGGTACGTGCTTTATTTCCATTTCCATTTGTTTTTTTCCCTTGAAATAATAAACAGAAAGGAGACCTAATTCTGAATATAAACTGAGATCTGTTATATATGCTTAGAAGGGAAATTAGATAATTTCAGCAAATCCTTGGAATTTGCATTCCTGAAATCTGTAATATCAATCAGCCACATGGCAAATAGTTACATTCCCTCCTCTGCTTCTGTTTCTATTTCTTTTTTACTGAAGTTTCATTCTCACTGAAAGAAAATCATATGAAAACTTGGAACAAAATTATATTAAGGTACATCAATCAAATAAACTGTAATGTTTCCTGAATGAAGCTCTCTGCTTCTAAAGAAATGCCAGTAACATCTGCTGAGTATCTGCAGATTCTCAGATTTAAAATTTGATGGGACCTTTTTCTCACCCAATTATGTTTATGAAAATAGCAAAAGCTTGTTTGGGACTGCGAGGCTATATTAACTGTGGTAATTCATAGCGAAAACCTCTTTTTCGCTGTCCAATGTTATTAGCTGAAAAAGCCTGAAGATGACCTTTTTTAGAGAAGAAATTTAAGATATGTACATGTGTAAAAATCTGTCTTTTATTTTAAGATGTTATTCCACAGTTCCCGGAGGAGATTTTGGGCACTATGTTCTCAAAAGTACCTAATTAGAGTGCTGAATTTAATACTTATATCCAGGAGAGAATTTGAGACAAACTTCTCTTTACTAGATCTTCGTGACTGGCCTCTTCTGTATAAGTTACTGTCGGGAATTGCAGGAAGCTTTGAGTGGCTGAATCCCTACTTATTATTTTGATCCAATCTTAAATATCTATACAGTACTTAGATAAGCTCTGCATACTATGATTTCCAAATAATTACAGAAAACAAAAAAGCTCATTAGGTGGTATCCTCCATATGTTTTTATAGTACATTTTATTAACAGCACTGTCATTTTGTCTTTATTTCTCCCTAGATCTGCTTCAATAAAGAAACAAACAACTTTTGCATATTTTTATTTTTAACTTTCAGATATTTACATATTTATACTATTGCTCTCAAGTCATAAGGAAATATATTACATAGTATGTAAATCTGACTAGATTCTGATCTCTGTTACATCTGAAAAATAAATAACATAAGACTGCCTTACAATGCAAGCAACACTACAAGCACAAGATGTAAAAATGATTGAGAACTGGAGTTTATGAGAACACACAACTAAGGGGAATAGTGGTAAGGAAAAATTAATCAGATATGTTTGTGAGGAAACACAGAATAAATCTATGTGGCTTACTCTTCTCCATCAGGCATATATAATTGTATTGTTTCAAAACTTGCTTGCTGGCTCAGTTCACAAATATGTTGAGGTCTTTGGAAGCTTGCTTTTTTGCATTTGTGAGCCATATCTATGAATTTACACACTGCAGTCATTTGGAGTGTTGCTTAAAAATATTCTCTAAATCCAGCTTCATGTAGGGGATGCCTACTGTTTGTAATACACAGTGTAGAGTGGATAATATCTAAATGTCAGCTGATTATATTCTGAAAGGAGAGGAGAGGAGAGGAGAGGAGAGGAGAGGAGAGGAGAGGAGAGGAGAGGAGAGGAGAGGAGAGGAGAGGAGAGGAGAGGAGAGGAGAGGAGAGGAGAGGAGAGGAGAGGAGAGGAGAGGAGAGGAGAGGAGAGGAGAGGAGAGGAGAGGAGAGGAGAGGAGAGGAGAGGAGAGGAGAGGAGAGGAGAGGAGAGGAGAGGAGAGGAGAGGAGAGGAGAGGAGAGGAGGGGGGAGGGGAGGGGAGGGGAGGCAAGGCGAGGCAGGGCAAGGATAAAAGAAGGATGTCTTTCAAAATTTCTGTTAGACCTAAAATTTTATAATCCCAAGGACCCCTCTTCTTTTTATATATCGGCACCCCTGCAAAACATGTTATCACTGTTTCTCCTCCCATACAGAGTATGAGAACTATTCCTTGTTCATGAAGTTTTTTGAAACTCCTATCTAAAAGAAGTCAAGTGAACAGGTTGCCTTATAAGAAGACATAGTAGTTGTCTTGACAAGCTTTAAGAGTGTAACTGTTGTATAACACTTGCTGCCCAATTTACCACTGTCCACTGTTTTGAAGAGAAAATACTGAGTATGCCAAGGGAGAACACATTGTAAATTCATGTCTTATCTCTATCAACTGTTTTTGCTGATCATGGACAGTCAGCTAAACATCTGTAAACACTGTTCAGTAACAGAGCTGAAAAGCGGATCTGAAGAATGAAAAATATGCTGGCAATGAGAGAGATCTCCCTGCTGGCTAGCCCATCAAAAATGGGGCTGAGTATATCTGAAGAAGGCAGATGATGAATCAGCGAGTCAGGCTAAAAGAAGGACGTGAAGAAATTGACAGTTCTGTCAACTAGCTGTTGGTGGAAAGCAATTAGGTTATGATGAATAAGAGAAATAAATAATGCAGAAACTGTGGACACTTAATTAGAGGAAACCTCCCCCAAAAATACAAAAATGGAGCAAACTTCCAAAGAGGAAATAGAGATTGCAATGTTTCAGCTGCAAAAGTAAAATGAAGAGACAGAAGGAAATACCACAACTGTCCACTGAAAACGCTCATAATTAATTTTCTTCCTCCTCCTTTTCTTACTCTCTATGCCACCCCTTCTCTCTCTTTCCCTCCCTCCATCCCTATCTTAATTTGAATTTTGTTACAGAACAGCTATCATAACCCCCTCTCAGGATGGAGTGCAGAGAAACCGTCCTCTAAGAGCAGGAGTTCAGGAAGTTCAAGGATTCTACAGTTGAGGTAACAAAGAGAAAGAAGAATAGTGAAAATGTGTTAGAAGGTCAGTGTTGGTCCAACGAGACAGAATAGCACCTGGGAGAGCAGAGCTTTCCACTCCTGTTGTGTCTGAGAAAGCTTGAAGAGTAGGACACAGCAATTTCAGCATCCCCCCATAACACTAGATTCCGGCTCTTTCTCTCAGAAGCAGCATGGATAGTTATAGTGGTCTACACTGGTCAGAGCTAAAGACAAGTTGATTTTTTATCTTTTTTTATCTTTTATTCATTGACTAAAAAGAAACATTATTTCTACTTCTCATCCCCTAAAACACAGCAAAGATGGTTAGCTAAAGTAACCTAAAAGTGAAACTGTGTGTAGCTTTATATTTTCAGTATTAAATTTAAAATGGACTGAAACTGAGCCCAATACTGATAATTTTCTACTATGCAAAATCACTTTCTTTTTAACTTCAATTAGTTAACAGAAACAAGCTTTACTTGTCAGCTGAATGGCAAAGTATAAGGGACCCATCTCTCTGACTGTCAAGAAAAAAGTGTTGTAACACAGAGACCAAATTTCAAATGTCCTATTCTTTCTTAATATAAACTTATAGTGCTTTTACTTCCTCCTTCTCCAAAGTCCTATATAGGTTATGTCAGCATACATAAAGTGTGCTAGGTCATTAACAAATAATCTGAAAATAATTTCTCTCTTGAAAGACTTTTTCCCACTATTTTATGAGTTATTTTCAGATTACATTATGTTTCCTTAACACCAAAGACACTTCATCACTCCCCTCCTCAGCTGGACAGGTGCAAGATCCCCCCCATGGGGGATCCTTATACCATCGTCGAAACTGTTTTGGGCGACAGTTCTCCTCTCCCTTGGTTCCAGGGAAAGCTCAGGCTCTCTAAACATTAACCAAGAATGGGAGGAAAATGAATTTGTGGTTTTAGGTCATTCTGTTGGAATCAGGGGAAGGTCCCTTTTCTAATGGGGCGTGGACTTTAAAAGGTCATTACTGGACCCATGAAGGTGAGATGGAAGTACCAAGGCCTAAACCACACATGCACTCTGAGCTGGGGGCGTGGAAATCCGTTTTCCTTCTGTGTAGGCAGAGCGCCAACTCCAGCGAGCCAGACCACCATCTTCAGCTCCACAATCAACAACAACAACCAGAATGTATACTTTTGATACTTAATGTTGTGACGGTTGCCACCAACATGAGCAAAACAGACTTGACTCTAGGAAATTAGTATAATTTATTACCAATCAAATCTGAGTAGGGCAATGACAAATAAAAACAAATCTTAAAACACCTTCCCCCCAACCCTCCCTTCTGCCTGGGCTCAACTTCACTCATGATTTCATTATGACCTCACCTACCAACGGCACAGTGGGACAGGGAATGGAGGTAGCAGTCAGTTCATCACATGTTGTCTCTGTCGCTCCTTTCTCCTCACAGTCTTCTTCTACTCCAGTGTGGGGTCCCTCTCATGGGAGACAGCCCTCCGTGAACTTCTTAAACATGAGTACTTCCCACAGACTGCAGCTCTTCACACACTGCTCCAGCATGGATCCCCTCCATGGGGTGCAGTCCTTCAGGAGCAGACTGCTCCAGCGTGGGTCCGCCACAGGGTCACAAGTCCGGCCAGCAAACCTGCTCCAGCGTGGGCTCCTCTCTCCACAGTTTCACAGGTCCTGCCAGGAACTTGCTCTACCGTGGGCTCTCCATGGTGTCATGGCCTCCTTCGGGCATTCCCCTGTTCTGGTGTGGGGTCCTCCCCCCAGCTGCAGGTGGAGATCTGCTCCACCATTAACCTCCATGGGTGCAGGGCACAGCTGCCTCACCATGGGCTGCACCACGGGCTGCAGGGGAATCTCTGCTCTTGTCCCTGGAGCTCCTCCTCCTCATCCTTCACTGACCTTGGTGTCTGCAGAGTTGTTTCTTTCAGATATTCTCACTCCTCTCTCCAGCTGCAATTTCTATTGTGCAAGGGTTTTTATTAGCTCCTTCTTAAATATGTAATCCCAGAGGTCCTACCACCATCGCTGATGGGCTCAACCTTGGTCAGCAGCAGGTCCACCTTGGAGCCAGCTGACATTGGCTTTATCGGACATGGGGGAAGCTTCTGGCATCTTCTCACAGATGCCACCCCTGTAGCCCCCCCCACTACCAAAACCTTGCTACGCAAGCCCAGTACAATCTGTCATACACCTATCAGTTAAAAACACTGAGAAACTCCTCATACTATACACAGAATAAAATCTATTGTTGTGTCACACAAAGCTAAACAAAAGTAAAACAAAGTAGACATAGACCCTTGGTCTTTAGAAAAAAATGCAGTTACAGCTAAACAAACTAAAAAAAAAAAAAAAAAAGACACAAACCCAGAACCAAACCTCCAGGTCAATCAAAACTGTTCCAGATAAAAGAAGTCTAACAAGTCTCAGTACTGAGGCCTTGCAAACTTGTTACAAAACTTTTGGCCATTTGCTAGCAATACTGGATGACTGGGTGACTATGAGCTGTGTTTCAGGTTTGTCCAATTTCTATGTTTTGTGATTAGATTATTTTTTTTCTGTGATTGAAGACCCTTGTAATCTGTGGGAAATAGGTATAAAAATGGATACAGAAGAAAACCTAAACCTTCACATCTGAAAGAGTAAATAATATCTACATTCTCTTTAACTCTTTAACCAAATAGTGAATAAAACAGCTGATAAGGACAGGAGACATCAGTTTTATTTCTCCTTATTTTTTAATTGGTGACCCTGGGCAGGTCCTTCCCTTTCCTAGTGTCCATATTTCTTGTCTGTAGTTTTAATGTGACTTACCTGCCTTACTACACACTCCTTCTCCCTTACTAACCACAGTGTAATCTAGAAATCAGAACCTTAGAGTTCTTTATTTTAAATAGGATTATTATTTTTTTTCAGGGGAAAAAAACATCAAGGAATCTGTGGATTATTGTTATTTCATCAGAGTATTAACAAGCTCCTACAAAGTTGTGTCATAAACAGGATTTCTATGATGCCTTTAAATCAAATATTTCCTGCCTTGGGCCAGGGACAAGAACTAGTAATTGGGTTTTCTTTGACTCTAAGTTTCTTCTTGAGCTTTCTATTAAGCCTTCCTCAGAAATTTCTAGAAATGATACTGTCTAGACTATCGTCTGAGAAAAATGACACAAAGTGGCAAGGAATTAATATATTTATTATACAGCTAAATAAAAGCGAATAATATACATATGTATTTTAATTGATTGAAGATAGGAAAATGTAACAAGATATCTTGTCAGTCTACACATAAGTATACAGCTGTCTATATATAAGTACAGAATCTACACAAAGTAGATTACAGACTATGTGTTCAAGGAAGGAGAAGTGGTATAATGAATACAGTAAATAATGAAAGTGATTGCAAAAATAGGAAATAGTACACAATATAAAATACTTTATCTTTGAGTACAGATTCAGTATTCTAAAATACATACTTATCTATCAATGTTGTTAATAAAAAACCCCAACAGGTCGAATTAACTGATTTCCTCCATTTAAAACTAAATCCTCACATGACTTTCCTCTCAGTAAATTATGTGTGTGTGTGAATTCTGTGATGAGATCTTCTACTTAGATCCAGTAAAATATCTAGAAAAATCAATCCACTCTCCTATTTTCCAAGTGGAACCGTGCTGGGGAATAAGAATTAAGTACCACTGACATCTGCACCAACTGATAAAGATTGTAGTTATGCACAAATATATACCTCCCTATCCACACCTGCCATTAGTGTCTGTCTTCTCTTGGCAGTACATTGGACTCTTCTCTGGTGAACAATGTATTTGCCGTCCATAACTATGGTGGCAATGGTTTATCTTATTTTACTGTTATGCAAACCTCCATCTAGAGAAAAGGAGTGACAGTGTACCATACTGAACAAGCATTTACCAACTTAACCTCAAACAACATTTCGCTACTTATGATATAATCCAAATGCAATAGCTATTATACTATATGCAATTTGCACAGGACACTGGTGATGATTCAACTTCATCTGGAAACTGGCAAAACTCTGGGTATCTAACAATGAAGATCAGTCACATTATTTCTTTTAAGCATATTGTTTTCTTAGTTAATATATGTAAATTTCCATAGGTTGATTAGATTAATATTTACTAGCAGAGAGCTTCCAATAAGTGGAAAATGGGGCACAGGGGGGAAGAATATGTATATAAAGTGAGTTTGAAGGACCTGAGCTTAGAGAATTGAATGTTTCTCAGACATTTCATGCTTTCGTTATCTTGCTTCTGCTGTAGGATTCTTGAAGATTTTATTTTTAATCTAGTTTGAAGTGTTAACTCAATAATTTCTACACAGTTAACTGGTCTTGAGTATAACTTAAGTGAGGCATAATGTATGGATGTACATTTAATCTACAGTAAGTTAGATTTCAAGAGCATTAATCACCTGTATTTCTCATCAACACCTGAGTAAGTTGTATTCAATACTGTACTTTTTGTTCAGGGAAGATAGCAGTAGCAGAAGCAACTGTCAGAAACTGATAATGATTCAAATTGTGTTATCGTGAAATGAAAAAAGTCCCACAAAAGCTAAGGGAATCGAAGACTGACTGAAGTAATATTCCTACTGGAGCTGTAAAGATTGAACCAGCTTAATAAGTCTGTCATACTGTAACTTATTATAAATTAAAGAAATATTTTGGATTTCTCATAGGGTATTAGCATTCTTCCCTTTCTAAAATTAACATAGCTGATATATATCAATAGTTACAGCTCTTGGGAATATACATCTACTTTTCCCATTGGATGCCACTGTTTGATCAAATTCAGGCAAACAAAATCTTGGAAAAATCTTGAAAATTTGTAGCTGAAATAAGCCATTAATCCAAATTAAAACGCAGGTTCTTTAGGAAACATATAAAGCATGTTTTATTAAAATGCCTGGAGAACAATTACTGTGGTTTTAGTATGGATTACACAAAATTAAATTTTATATGAGGAAATAAAAAATAATTTAATTTTGACTATCAGAAGGATTTACAAAAATAAGGACATGATAGTATAATAGAAAAAATTACTGATGTATAAAAGAACATACTTGTTGAATAACAGATAAATGTTTCAACACCTTACTCATTTTGAGTGTGAATTTGTAATATGATATTCACTGATGAAGAATCTCGCCACTAACATTAAAATATTTCACAGGTGGAATATCAAGTACTTTTTTCTTCTTCTTTGTAATAGATTTAGGTTCAGTTATTTCTAAAAGCATATAGTCTAATTTTATTGTCATTGGAATCAATGGCACTTTCACCACTCTCAGAGGATGTCATCAGGCCAGCATGAATATTATGAGCACACTGACTTAGCAGTCTAACTCCTTGAAGCAGCATGGTTCAAGTGACAACAATAGTATTTAAACAGTGATATATGTTCTGGTATTAAATAGGAAATGGCCTCTTAAAATCTAAGTACTCAAAATTTAATAGCATCAGACAAGAAAGTATGATAAGAATAAGAACATACCAATAAAAACAGGAGATATGAGGATACTGTGAAAAAAACAAAGACTGTAAGTAAAATTAATTCAACTTTAAGAGTTTATGTCAAAAGAGAAAGTATTATCAGAAATTTAAAAAGAAACAAAGGAGGAAAATGCGGTGATAATGTAAATCTTCCATTTTATCTACATTACTATACACTAGTCACTTATATATCATTTGAAACTCTGCTTTTGCCTTTTTTTTTTTTTAACATGAAGTTTCACATGAATTCTGACAACATGACATTGGTTGTTTAAACATTTTATATTAATTCTTGACATTTGTAAGTACATTCCAAAAATGTACCACAGTTCGGCAATTAATACAGGTGTAATAGTCATAGTATATATTTTTGTGATTACATTAATATTTCCCATTACTCTTCAGCATCTTATACATTGTGTAACATTTTCTGACTTGTTTACATTATAATATTTCTAGAATTCTGAAAATGTATCATATCTCACTCTGAAATACATTCCTAAAGCTTGCTTTACCCTGAAGAGGAGCAGCTGACTCTCCTAGATTTGATAAATTGCCTGAAGGCAAGAATAACAAATGTGTATATATGTGTATATACCAAGTCCAGGATTTATGCAACACTGCACTATTTCAAGACTCATTTTTGCAGATTGCTTTAAACTAACATTGTACAGTAAACTGAAATAATTGTAAAGTTTGGTTAGAATAGTGTAATATACCTTTCATGGTACTTTTTGGCTGTGTCTTGTGGTATTCTAGAGCAGAAAATTTTTGGTGTCTTACTTGGAAACAGCTTGGAAACTGCTGCCTCAAGTCTTTGTTCAGCAGAGGCAGTACTGTCACAGGACAGTCGGTTTGGCAGGGAGGTAGAATAGTAGAAATTGAGAATCAGTAACAATAAGGAAACTGAGAGTGGGGTAAAAAATGTGGAAGACAGACTCCAGATCAAGAAAAAGGGAAAGGTTTGGTAGAAAGTGACAAAAATAGGAGCAAAAAAAAGAAAAATCAGAAACAAAATTATGCTTTATAAAAGGGTATTTCTAAAAATATATTTTAATAATAATTCTTGTCTGCATTTATTCTGTGGGTGGATTTGTTAAGGTTATACCCTCTCTCATGCAGAACTAGTGAATTTTCTCTGCATTTTTATCTACATATACATATATGTATGACTGTGTCTCTATGAGCATGTGTGTATGTATACCTAACTATACCACTCTGTATATGGATCACAGTCCCACTTTCCCTATGAAGCTGTCCCTAGCTCCAATTTATTTCTTTTATTTAATTAAAAAACAGTGTAACCAAATAAAGAGAAAGAAAAAAATAAATAGGAAAAACATTGGGCATTGTATCATATAGAGAGGGGAAAAAATAAAAGGAGAAAAAGAGTCATACATGTCATAATATCTCCTACATGTGATTTTGAGGTTAAAGTAAAAGTGTTGCAGTCATTCATTCAAAGTACACAAAAATGAGCATGAATTCTATTCTTCACTAAAATTCAAGGAGTTTTGTGGATAAAACAAATGCAAATTTTCACATAATCATGTGCATCTGAAGTTGTCTGTAGTCTTAAATGTCAACTTTTCATTAATGTAGATAAAAACATAATTTACTGGATCACAAACACTAAGGAGGAAAAACATAAGTCTTATTGTATAATTTGTAACTACTTTGAATGCACATGATAACATATTTCCCCTATTTCATTTCCCTTTTCAGATAAAAAAGCCTTATTTGACCATGATTTTTGATAGCATAAAAGCGAACATAAACTGATTTTACAGGAAAGAAAAAAGTAACATGGCATGGTCCCAGCCTGTTGTATTTGTTAAGTTTTGAGCACATTGCTTTTAAGATGAAATTATACATAAACTATCAAAAGGGTTTCAGAAAGAATAGCAAAGGTGATCTATCTTTTTGTCTCTGGTGTTGACTACTGTTGTGTTCTCAGTTCTGGAGATATTAAGGCTCATTAGTTGAGTAATTTATGAGTAACAATTAATTCACAATAAAAAATGGATACATTAAAAGACTGACCAACTATTTTTTTTTTAAATTCTACTGTTACTAGAATTAGTAGAAATTGTACTGTAGGATATAAAAAAATGCAATTATTTGGTATGCATTTTATACTACTTGTTGTGTTCTTGTGTATCTCTGTAAAACCTTTACTGTCTGACACAAGTTAGTATTCAGATATATTCATCTGGTTAAAAAGGTAAAAATCATAGTCATACTACATTCAGTTAATATGGAGCCATTATAAATGCTGTTTCTGAATTCAAATTAATAAAAGATAAATTTAAGACAAAATGGTTCTAACAGAAAGGATAAAGCATAATTGGCACTGGTAATTTAAGGGTGGTATAAATGGCTCATCAGTTAGAAACTTAGAATGTGGAAAGTAGAAGAAATAAATCTACATAGTCTTTTAGGAATGGAGAAATACCTTCTGGCCACACTATGAACCTGTCAGATAAGATCCAGCCCTGAGTGTCACTGTGGCAAAGCTAAAAGACCCTGCATGAAAAAGGCACAAATCACACGTGAGAGCTGATTTGTGTCAGAGGAGCTTCAAGCAGGCAAATCAAGCTCCTGTGCTCTTGGAACTGGAGGTGCAAACATGTCTATACCCTGTGTCATGGGTTTCCAGCAGTGCGTGACAAGTGAGCTGTTCAAGCATTACAGGAGGTGTGTGGTGAAGAGGACAGTCCAGGTGAATAAACCAAAGCAGGGCCTTTATTCTCAGGGCAATCAGTGCTGTCTAATGTTGCCAAAGCAAGCAACGAGGAGACACCAGTAAGGGTACAGGAATGCTGAAAGAAAATTTGGGCTTCAGTGACAGGTAGGAATGGGGTTGAGCCTTCAGATGAAGATCATTTGATAGTAAAGCTTCCTTTTGGTCTTAAAATCTCAAATAAATTACAAAAAAAAAGAAATAGGACCTGATTCTGAAAATATGCTTGTGAGCAGTATCAATTACATGACTACATTAATACACTTTCTGTAGGATTGAACCAAGGCTAGCAGTACTGCAAATGGCCAAAGTTAGTGTGCTAACCATCCATGCAGTAGTTGAAAAGCACTTCTGCATGTCTGAAATGTTTAAGAAAATCCCTTTCATATTACCCTATTTTAATAGTTCCTAAAATGACCTGCCTAAAATTAAGCCAGCCGTGAAATAGAGCTATGAAATCTGACTTGGTTCATTCTGTTTATGCACAAAATAATAATAGCTTCTGTACTGTCATTATTTGATGTCAAAATTTTCTCTTTGTGTTTTTGCTTTTCTTTTTCCTCTTATCAGAAATACTTAAAGCAAAGTCCTCACTGACCCAGCTTGTCATTTAAACATATTCTAGACCTGCCATTTCTCATCTTACCCTGCAGCCTTTTTTTCCTTCTCCTTTTTGTGGTTTGTTGTGGGGTTTTTTCATGTCTTACTTCAAAGATTCACTAAGACTCTTCACCTGTAAGCAGGGAAATTGCAAACAAATTGCCCTCTAGGTGATAAATGAAGTCCAGTCTTTCAGATTTATTTGTTCTTTAATGTTTAAAGTAATTGTTAGACAGAGTGTGGTTACCATGCTGTATATGAGGACAGTGAAAAACAAATCTTAAGCAAAGCTATCCTTCCATGGGTTTCATGACTCAGTTAGAAAGAAATCTTTCTTTGACATTGGTATATGTTTTTATTGACAAATCTTGGTTCATAATTTGTGATGATTTAAAAAAAAATAGATATATCATTCTTTCTTTGGAAAGAATATATTTTTTGAAAAGTCTACCTATTGACTTAAATACTATTAAAAATAAATTTATCTTTAGGATGGTTTTGTGACTTTACTGCTGATGCATTCTATCTGAACCACAGTTTATTTTAAGGATTCTCAGATATCAAAATTTGTCATAATCACATTGATGTCAGTGAACTCACTTTGATTTTTGGAAGATAAGAAAATGATCCACACTGTTTTTTTCTAAGTGCATAGTAATTATTAGAAGATATAAACTATAATTTTTAGGGACTATTATAAACAAGTTATATTTTTCCTAGTATTTTTAAAGACATGAAGAACAAAGCTTAGGGCCTAGTGAAGTTCAGGTCATTATACTAAGTTATTAAAAAGTCTTTTTTATTTGAAGTCTCAGCAAAAAAAATGTCCTTCTATGGGTTCAATTCATGGTTAAAATTAAAATTAAAATCCATTGAAGGTCTTCAATATGGAAAAGTGGATTTTTATAAAAGGGGTTAAGGAGAACACATCTCAAGAACTTTAAACTCTAAAATAAATTCTACTCTGTGACCTTCATATATTAAAGTTAGTAGGAGATCTATCATTACATTTTGGTGATAAAACAACAGCAGTTCTCTTTCTGAGCAAACACTCTATAAAAGCAGCAATATTTTTCAAAAAATTATTTTCCTATCTTAAGCTACCTTGTCTACCCTAGATATTGTTGTTTAATCTGCCAGTACTCTAAGATATTATACAAGCAGATAAATTAGCTATAATCCCTGCCCCAAAAGAGATTCATTACACATAACTACAGTAGTATGAGAGAAGGAAAAACTAAAGAAAGAATTAGCAGGGGACAAGGAGAGAAGGAAGGAAATCAACTATGAAATCCTCGGTTTTAATGGTGCTTTGCATAGCTTTTTATTCAGTTAGATTTTTATCTTTCATAGAGGAATAATACAATAAAAAACAGATGGGAGCTGTGGAACAAATGAGAAAGCTGTGAACGTGAGGAGTAAAAGCATGTAGTCAACAAGTAGGATAACTGAGAGAAGGACATGTGAAATGAAATGTGTGCCTTTAGGAACTTTGCAAGAAAACCAGTTGCCATCAGTGGTGAGGGAGATGTGCATGATATACAAAGCTGCTCCATAAGAATGCAAGAGTCCACAGTTTTGAGAGGTTTCTGATCACAAAGGACACTGGGCAGAGGGGAAAAAGTCTGAGGAGATTCATCACATAGCTGTGAAGATATAGAGACAAAAATGAAAAAAAAATATTACATTTATATAAAATTTCCTTGGGGGTTGGGGGATATTTGTTGTAAGAAAGAGAACAGCTCTGTCAGAAGGGCTAACTTCTAAGAACATGAACAGATTCAGAAAAACAGGCAGTGCAAGTTAGTCTGATTTCTTCTCATTACTGGATTGTTTTCTCTGCTCTGTTTTTTCAAACTGCCTTTCCCAATAGAAATGAAGGTCTCCTGGTCTGAAGGAGAGATGTTTCAATATGTTGTGAAATCATCTGTGGAATCATCTGAGGGGGTGTTTCAAGAGGTATTTACAGCACTATAGAATTAGCTAGCAAAACATCAATGTATTAATGCATCTTCTGTTCACAAGCTTTCTTTGGATTACACCTGCGATGTCTTAAATCATTTTGCAATTGCCCATTAAGGAAAGCAATGGAAAACGTAATCTCTCTCCTTTTCCTTTTTCTTCTCTCAAATCACCAAGTACATTAAACTGCTTTTTGTCTTGACTATATACAGTACAAACACAATATAAGTCCAACAGCATTATACAAAATCCAGCCATGAATAATATTTCTAAATATTTCTATCTCATAGAATCACAGAATTGCTGAGGTTGGAAGGAACCTCTGGAGATAATCTTGTCCAACCCACTGCTCAAAGCAGGGTCAACAAAAGCAGGTTGCAGAGGATCATATCTAGCTGGATTTTGAATAACCCCCAAAGACAGAGACTCCACAACCTCTCTGGAAAACTTGATCCAATATTTGATCTCTCTTAGAGTAAAAAAAAACTTTTTTCATGTATTGAAGTGGAATTTCTTGTTTCAGTTTCTTGGTTCTTGTCTTATTGTTGGATATCACTGAAAATAGTCCAGCTCCTTCTTTTTTATTCCTCACCCATCAGGTATATACACATGAGTAAGATCCCTCCTGAGCTTTCTTGTGTCCAGGCTAAACAGATCCAGGAGTCTCAGCCTCTCCTCATACTACAGGTGCTCAAGTCTCTTTATAATAATCATAAAAGATTATTATCTTCGCGGTCCTTCACTGGTGTCTCTCCAGTATGTCCATGTCTGCCTTGCACTGGCAAAACCAGGACTGGGCACAGTACTCCATACATATTTCACAGTTCCTGAACACAACGGAAGGATCACCTGCTAGTAACAGACCTCTTCATGCAGCCCAGGGAGGTGTTGGCCTCCTTCATCACAAGGTTGAACAGTTAACTTGGTGTCTACCAGGTCTTTTTTTGCAAAGTTGCTTTCCATCTGGTCAGCTCTCCAGAGGTACTGGTGCCTGGGGTTATACTTGACATTTCCTTTCGTTGAAGTTCATGAGGTTCATCTCTGTTTGTTGAGGTCCCTCTGAATGACAGCACAACTATCTGACCTAACCAACACTCCTAGTTGCATCTTCTGCAAACCTGCTGTGGGTGCAGTATATCCCATCCATATCATCCATATCATTAATGAAGTGAAAAAGTATTGGTCTCAGTCTTGACTCCTGGGACACACCATTAGTGACTGCCCTCCAGCTGAACTTTGTACCTCTAATGATAACCCTTTGATCCTGGCACTTCATCCAGCTTTCAATTCATTTCACTGTACATTTAACTAGTGTGTAATTCATCAGTTTGCCAATTAAATGTTATGACATTGTGGAAAGCCTTGCTAAAGTCAAGTTATACAACATCTTCCACTCTCCCCTCATCCAACCTGCTAGTTATTTCATCTTAGAAGGTGATTATCAGGTTGATTAGGTATGATTTCCCCTTCATAAATCCATGCTGACAACTCCCAAGAGCTGCCTTCTCCTTCATATGCTTGGAAAAGGTTTCAAGGCTCATTTGCTCCACCACCTTCCTGAGAATTGAGGTGAGGCTCAGAGGCTCACTAGAGGATCACCAGATCCTCCTTCTTGCCCTTCTTGAAGATGACAGTGATCATTACTTCCAAGCCTCAAGAACTTCCTCCACCCACCATGAACATTAAAAAATAATTGAGAGTGTCCTTATAATGCCAGCTCCTTCAGCACTCATGGATGTATCCCATCGGGTCCCATAGACCTGTGCCTGTCCAGTTTGTTTAAACATTGCTTAACATTTGGCAGGGAGCCATGATTTTTGTCAATGACCCCACATGTTTTCATACTATCCCGTGATTGTGCAGTATGACTGTGACTAGCCACCATTTCCACTTTAGCAAGAAGTATGGCAGAAAAGGAATGCATACACAGCAGCTGCCATTTTTGGCCATGTCATACCCCACATGTTTTTATATGTCTCTGTGATTGGCACATTTTTTGAAACTGTCATAGCCATTTGGTCTCTGAGCAGCCTCTGACCACCTTTTTTCCTTCAGACCAAGAAGTGCTCATATCTGAAAATACACAGAATTATATATATGCAAACATATATACAAAGGAGTGTAAAAATACATATAAAAATTTTAATAATTACACATAGATATATTTTAGATACATATTTATATCTAACTACATTTGTATAAATATTTACATAGATATAAATGTTGCTATAAGGATCCATAAAGGTACGGGTGTAAAATCTAGAAAACATTCTGTGGTAAGAGCTAATGGGATGAATAATTAAAGCTTAAAGGTGAATAGAAAGTAATTGAACAAAGGCAAAAGACTGTTTTGGGACACTCCATGTTACAAGGCTGCTGAGCTCTTCAAAGCTGTTCCTCTTGGATCATTCTCCTCACTGAATTCAGTTCCTCAATGTATTGTTGCCAACAACAATCCTAGAGGCCAGATGGATTGATGTTCCACAAAGTCTACTTAATCTTGCATGTATATATATATACACCATATATCTGTATGCGTACTATGATGGCCAAACTTCTGAGAGTCTGAAAGGAGGAATTCTCTCATATGAAAAATGTCACAGGGTCAAAAACATATTCAGAAGTGAATGCTGCCATGTAGCTAGGGGCTGTTTGTTGAACGGAGTGCGAGCTGCCCTTGCCGCAAAACCCAATCTCAGTCCTGATAAAGGGGAACAGACACATCCTCCTATTGGAGGCTTATGTCATCACTTCTGATGGTGTAGGATGAAAAGCAGACTGCCTCTGATTAAACTGGCCTGGGAGACCAAAGACTCTCTGTGAATGATGATTAGCTAGTTTTATCCAAATAAACATTTTCTTTAATCTTAAAAAGAACCTCAAAACTTTGAACTGTCATTTACACTAAAAAAAACCCAACATCACCAATACCAGAAACAACCAACCAAAACAGAAAAAAAACCCCTTGGAAATAACAATGAGTCTTCCATACAGAAAGAAATTTCAACTAAATAATCTCTGACACAGTTAGAGAGATCATCAGCTGTCCAAAACACAATTCTCAAGGGAGTTGCAAGGATACTACCAGTTTGACAGTGGTCATAATTTAAAAATTATTTATAAGTACATTCCTGGATATTTTAAAAAAATGCAACAGTGTTTGTGGTTCCCAAAGGATTTCTTCACTGTATTTCAACAAAGGCTGACATCTAGAAAGCTCTTTTTGGTAAAGTTTACTCTGTAACAAACCACATACTGTGATTTCAAACATGTTTTTGCATTAGATAGATTTATTGTTGCAGTTATTTAGTTGTTTTTCTGTAAATCAGACTCACAAAATATTACAAGATCTAAACTGTACTCTTTACATTTCTATGGTAGCAATGGAGTACAAGAAGCCCATGCTGTGTCAATGAGATATAATACCCCTACACACTGCACAGAAAGTTGTTTCCCCTGAAGTCTGAACTATTAGGTTTACGTGTGGCAGCAAGTATGTTGTTGTGGAATATTAACAAGACAAAATGGCAACAGGACATTTGATTCCCCAAAAATGGGGAACTAAAACAGAAACAGTAAGGAATGAGCTTCAAGAGAAACA
Source organism: Strix aluco (assembly GCF_031877795.1). Classification (NCBI taxonomy): domain Eukaryota; kingdom Metazoa; phylum Chordata; class Aves; order Strigiformes; family Strigidae; genus Strix; species Strix aluco. The sequence continues at coordinate 69,493,868 of NC_133935.1, forward strand.
GGGAACATGTTTTTTGCTTCCCATAGGGCAGACAACAGATCTCATACTCCAGAGTAATATGTGAGTTGCAAAATACTCTTATTTACAATCTTTCTTTTGTCCAGTGCTAGAACTTCTAGCCATTTATTGAGTTAAAATCATTGATGATTTAAAAAATATGCAAGTGTTATCAAGTTGTTGGTGAACACATTTATGATATAAAAACAAAATTTAAATATATCAGCACAATGCATTCCAAACATAGCAAACGAAATGTATAACAATTGCTATTGTCAGATAAATTTAATTCTTAATTATACTTTGTACATTGCTCCATTTATTTAATTTTCTTCATTTATCTAAACTATATCATCTAACCATAGCTGAATAAAGACATTTACATGTCATTACATAAAGACATGTGATTATTCTCTTAGTTCACACTGAAAGAAAAAAGATATATGCCGAAGAAAAAAATTATTCTTTAATTAGAAATTCAAAATTGGTATGGTTCCAAAATTATTCTCCAAGATAAATAACCTATGAATTTAAATATTTTAAAACTACATGCATATGCAACATAATAAGCAACTATCAAATAAGAAAAATAAATCTGTTGTCTCATGTTTTTTCCTCCATGCCCTCTTACCAAAACCTGTTTTAAGTACTTTGCCTAAAAATAAAAAAATGCAGCATCAGTGAATCCTCATTTCCTGACATAAGAAAAAAAAAGTCAATTTTCAGGTAAAGCAGATCTGTTTCTTCTTTTTTTAAAAACCAAGAAAGCCATCATCACTGACAGACATGTTAACATTTTTGAATAAGGAAACAGTTGTCCATAAGATGCATATTGGTTTCAGTATATTTAGAAATTATTTCTCATAAAAGTACACTGCTGGGAAAATCTAAGCATGCTAAAAAAGAAGTACTTCCAGAGAAGTTTTTCTTGACTTGTAAGTGGTGAGATACACACATACTAATTTGTTTTAGAATACAATTTAATATTTTTCACTTGTCCTGCAGAAAGTTTTGACTTTGCATCCCATATTATGTTTGCTGTATTTTATTCACTGACATATTTATTTGACTGCAACACCAATTGTAGATGGGATGAGATGAAGTCACCAAGATACTCCTACACTATCGTTCCTTTATGGTGTTATGGATACATTGGGCATGGGCCTAGAGACAATGGAGTAAAAGTAAAATGAATGTCCAATAGTCTTCACTCCAGGAAATGAATTGTTAACATTGTTAATAGCGCATGTCTGCTCTCTGCCAGATCTGAAAGGGAAGCTATAGAGCTGTGTAGTCACAAATACCTGCGCATCAATGCAAGGTGCATATTGTGTAAGCTAATGGAAGGACAAAGTGTCCTTCATCAATATATGCATCCGTGCTGTAACAGAAGTATGCCCATGTTAATAAATTGTTGCTTTTCATGTTTCTCTTTTTCTAAATATTGATAACTCAAGTACAATGAACTAAGCCAAACTGCAGCATTGTTCAGAAATATATTACATACAGACTCTCCCAAAAAGCTATTGAATCATTTGAAAAACATCCAGTGAAGCCACTTTATTTCACCATGTTTTGGGGGTAGGTTTGATTTATCATTTGATTGTATTAAAACTGTAAATTTATAAACAGCTTAAAACAAAAATAATATTATAAAATACTGAAGAAATTTCCTTAGTTTGCTCAAGTTGCAGTGATGTGTTTCGTCCATTTAAATCCTAGAACTTTAATGGAAAATATCACTAGCTATTTTCCAGAATAACTTAAGAAAACATTTACAACAAAAGTAAACAATTTCCTAACTCAATAATTTTTAGGTCTTGCTACTAGTAGTAGTTCTTTTTCTCCCCTCTCAGATATTAAAATTGGATGTCCTCTGCTGGACTGATTATTGGTCAAATTCATCTGACTACTCTAATGAACAGGGGTGGATTATTAATCATTGTCTCTTCAACCGATTACTGCTTGGCTGTTTCTCAAAGAATTACATATTAAATGGACAGTGGAAAGGCTGCTGCCATGCATGAAAGACCATAAGAAATGCAAAGACACAGGAAAGACCGGGTCTAAAGGAAACCTGCAGCTTAAATTCTCTTCTAACCCTGCATACCTCGAAGGGACTATTCATGTCTTCTCATGACTTGTCTAAAATATGCCAAGAGAATCATACCCAGGAGGTGTTTATTTCTTTGACTGTAAAGGGAGTCTCAGTCACATGAGTAATCCTCAGGCATCTAAAGCATGGCCAGCTGAATTCCATCCATGAGAAAGTCTTCTGTGTTACTTGTGACACATGGATTCCTTTCACTTGTTCTAAGACAAATTTACACATATTTTAGCTTAAATATAATAAGACAATATACTTAGAGGTGAATGGAAATGCAATTTTCTCATCAGCTGTGATCTGAAGATTTGCAGGAAAGTGCTTACAGTCATAGGCATTCTGTGATTATGGCAAAAAAATAACATGAATCTTTCATATTCATATAGAGGATTCATATGTAGATATTACAAAACATAGCAGGGACTTTAATCCCAGGTTTTCTAAATTTAATGCAAAAATCTTGTGGAAAAAAAGGGTAATTCAAGAAGCAATAAGATATGACACTAATTGTAATTTTACTAATAAATGACTGATGGTGATTAACACTTTTGGATAAAGGTGCATTACAATGTGTAAGTTCTGCTTAAACTCTAATTAAAAAAATTTCTTGAATCAAGATTACTGACTAATACTTGTTGATGTGATGTCTTTGTCTTTATTCTAGTTTACTAGGATTTTGGGGGTTATGTGTCCCAAGAGCTTGTTTTTCCTCCTGTTTTCTAGGTCCTGAGTCTGCCTGCTGTTATTCCTGCAACATCACACTTTTCTGTGTGTTAACAGTTTCTGGCCCTTCATCTGATTTCCCCCAGCTTATAATGCTCTTTTGTAAGGAAAAAACTATTAATGAATACTTGCTAGGAAGAATGAAGTCCAACTTAACAAAGAGATTTGAAATGTTCTGAATAGTGCAGTCCTGTATTTTACTCATGCTAGCCCTGTTAAGCCACTTACCTGTGTTGGACACTGCATGTTGAAATATGATTTTATTGTACATTCCACACAGAAAAGTATGGTCTTTAAAGTGCTTTCTTTATCCATTAAGTGAAAGCTGGGCTTCTGGGTTGCTGCTACAAAGAGGTTTTAAGGATAAGAAAAGACAAAGAATGTCAACATTGTCTGCTAGCATCCTTGAAAGAGGATGTTACCCTGAAAGAAGAAATTCCTACTGATAGAGTCCTCCTTCTTCCTCTACAATCAACACTCTAGCAATTAGTCAGACTCATGGCAACCCAGAAATACAATTCAAGCAATATATTTGCATAGACCATGAAAGCTCATTACTTGTTCTAAGAGGTTTACATGTAGAAAGGAAGAATATGAATGTCATATTTTTTGGAAAACAGTTCAACAACTTTCAAGACAGAGAAATATCTAGTCATTCATTCCCCACTCTTGTTGGTCTCACTGTAATAGTAATTTATAATTTGGCTAGAGGAGAAATATTATCCAAACATACATCTACTTTTCTGTCATGGAGATGTAGGGAGTACTCTCCTTTCCTGCCTTTACAGCCTCCATTACTGATATGCTTGATAGCCATATGCTTGGTAAACTGGATTTCTGAAGAGCTATAGCATGTCTTCTAAAGCTCTGACCCAAGGGGAGAAATTTCTTTTTAAACAGCTACAGTGAATAATAGTTATCAAATTAGCCAAAAGCCCAAACCAGGAAAACAACAGAGGAAAAATAATTTATGAGTATTTGCTATTAAAATTTATTATGGCTCCCAAGATAGTTTGCAATAAGTAGATACTCTCTTTTTTCAGGTCAATGAAGAAGTAACTAAAAATACTACAAAACCTTAAGCTGATAAGAGTAGACCTCTTTGAAAAATGTTTTTAAGGATTTGCAAATCGGTATATATATATATTAATAACTGCTTACATGCATAATATTACTGTTTTCTTGTTTATTGTTAACTGACAAAGTTAAGCATCAGAATTCTGGTATATGGGTGATACATTAACACAGTTAATCTCTTGGTAGCAGTTTTTTACTGAAAATATCAACACAAAAATGATTGTGATAGTCTAGACTCAAGCTTTATTTTTTAATGTTGTGCAATGAATTCTTCATTCAATATGTGGATGTTTAGTAAAAGCTGAAGTACAGTTAGTCTGAATTTAATAGCTACGTGTTCATTGGGAGTGAATAGTTGACTTTGATGACATTATTGATATGAATTGATTCACTTTGTATTTATGGATAAGTAATTTAGATCTCAGTCTAACCTACAAAATGTTTTCTAAAAAGCTTATTTACAGAGGAAAGGGAGGGTAGGACAGAGGAATTAACCTCAGAATCACAGAATCACAGAATCATCTAGGTTGGAAAAGACCTTGAAGATCACCTAGTCCAACCATTAACATAACACTGACAGTTCTCAACTACACCATATCCTTAAGCATTATGTCAACCCTACTCTTAAACACCTCCAGGGATGGGGACTCCACCACTGCCCTGGGCAGCCCATTCCAACGCCTAACAATCCGTTCTGTAAAGAAATGCTTCCTAATATCTAGTCTAAACCTTCCCTGGTGCAACTTGAGGCCATTGCCTCTTGTCCTATCACTTGTTACTTGGTTAAAAAGACTCATGCCCAGCTCTCTGCAACCTCCTTTCAGGTAGTTGTAGAGGACGATGAGGTCTCCCCTCAGCTTCCTCTTCTCCAGACTAAACAACCCCAGTTCCCTCAGCCGCTCCTGGTAAGACCTGTGCTCCAGACCCTTCACTTAACTACAGATATGTAACTGAATCATACAAAGTATAAACCTAATCTTTCTACAGATTCTCTAGAATGGTAGGAGAAGAGTAAACTCTGCATCAGCCTTAAGAAGCATCTGTTTTTCTTCACAGATTATACACAAAGCCCAGAATGAAAAATGTCATAATGTAAGTATCTTGTTAGATGCTTAAATTGAAATTAGACATTTTATTCACATTATAGAAACTATTGTCTGAGTGAATACTAAACTTTGATGCTGTCACTCAAGTCTTACACCTGGGTATTTATTAGATGTTTATAAGTACAGATATTCAACTCTGGACCTGTCACTTCATTCTCTATATGTGCTAACATTGTAGTTCAAGCTCTGAAATAAAGGCTGTTCATTGTAGAAATCATTCACTCAAAGAAATTTGAATTGATCATTAAGGCAATTTTTTGATAATGTAAAAAGAGCTCTGACATTGGGAATAAACCCTGTGGGAGATGAAAAAAAAAAAAAAAAAGGTATTACTAATGTAAAAGACTTGTTATGTCATTTAGATACTCTTTTCTCAGTTAAATAATGTTCTCAGTGGTTGGAACTGTATGTAGTTTTAAATATCCTGTGTATACATAGGAGCAATTAATAATCCAAACATTGGACTGTTATTAGTATTTTGGGAAGATCTTCTCCGCTAATATCATACACCAGAAATCATTATCCTAAATAGAATTAAAAGAACTGAAACCAGAAAATACAAGTCTTCTTTCTTGTCAAGTGTTTTTGTCACTGAAGACCAGACATACACTGTATTTCCTCTGAATGTCATTAAATTACATGCACATAGACCTTGGAATGACCTAGGGAATGCACTTTGTCTACATTCTGTAGTCATGTAAAATTTTAATTACTTTGCTCCTCTTAATATATTTTTCATTACATTCATAAGGATCAAAGAGCACTGTCTGTTGGTTAATACAGCACCTGATTCTGTTGTGCTACTAGCTTAATGTAGCCTTATGAATAGGGTAACTGATGGTATTATGAAAGGGTATGAGTTCAATTCCTGTAGAGGATTTGCTTTCATTAAAATTTATTAACATCTACCTTCTTCTTACTGGGATGTGACTAAATTAATTTTTAGATTTAAATTATTTTTCTCATATTTCTAATTGGTACATCCAGAAGCCTGGGAGCATGAAAACAATAAGGAAGACATTAAAATAACAAAACAAATCTCTAGACAAACTTTTCTATTTTTATGCAAAAAGATAGTCTTAATATTTTGAAAAAGACACCTTTAAATTCTGTCTTAAACTTCTAAGAGAAGATTATAATTTGGTCTGCAGTTATCTGCAGTTTGAGGTGAACAAGATTTTGGTCCTATTTTATGATTAAGAACCGTATTAAGAGTGGGAAATACAGCATCTGTAAAGGAATAACTTTCTTATTTTAAGACAGAGCATCCCTTGTACTGGATAAACAGAGATCAGCATTTTTCTGTGAGTTCAAGATGAAATGTAGGAAAGGATTACCTTAAGTTGTTGTGAATTACTTCTGGATGATCAAGGTCAGTCATGATTATCTGGTGGGTTTGACTATGATCATTCTTTTCTGCATAGGCCTAGCTATTATCTTATTTCAATGCTCCTTCTTCCAGGCCAAGAGATAAAGACTCAAAAAGACCTCTCAGGTGCATAAGCAGAAGCATTTACCTACTACCACAAATGTAAATCTGTAGTATCATCATCTCAAAACCAAGGTGTAGTTCAAATTGCTTCACCTCAAAAAACATATTGTAGAATCAAAAAGATTCAGAAAAAGGACAAAAAAGGTGACAGCATTTAATAGAATTACTTTTATTTCCTTACTTAAAATAGAGTCAAACTGCAGAACTCCTTACCAAAGGGTACCTTAGGTGTTAAAAAAATTGTATAAACTCAAAGAGAAGTTGAACACATTATTAGAAGACAAAGCCACAAAGATTTACTAACTTGTAGGAACTTATAGGAACTACGCTGGCTCGGGAAATCCCAGACCTGGTGGACTTTGCAGTGTTAAATTAACCATTGGACTCAATGATCTTAAAGGTCTTTTCCAACCTAAATGATTCTATGATTCTAATATATTTGAAAATATTAGAGCGAAGTGTCATTACATACAGTTCTACAGTTATGCTTCTTCCTAGGCATCTACTTTTAAATGTCATAGGAGACAAGCTGTGGTCTGTACCAGTACAGCTGTTCTCTGTGCCCTAAACAGGCCTTAGATGCACCATTTTTCACAGACAGGAAGGCTGGTTCATATTCTAGTAGAAGATAGCCAGCTATCTCCCAAATATGATTCACTTAATCATAAGTGAAACACACAGCTTGCTCCACATTTGGCCACAATGTACTTGCACAAGCGTGCCCATGACAATACTGAATGCCTTGAAGACTATTTAATTCAGCAAGTAAGGAAATACTATTCTTTCTTGTTCAGGCTCCTGTCTCTATCATCTACAACTGATAACTCTTCTAGAGATTCAGCTGTATGTGATTCAAGGTTTCTGATATTTTGATATAATTTTGATATGGTCCAGCTGCATAACCTTGACTCAGACTTCCATGAAAATTGCCAAGTTGTGAAAAAGGACTGTGAGAAAGGACATAGCTCTCTCATCTTGCATAACTCTATTCTAAGAATACTGATACAGGGATAGTTAGCAGTTCAAGGATAGAGGAGGAAAAACACTGACCTGAAAATAAATAAAATCCTAAGAATAAAACAGTGAGTCTGAAGAAAGCAGCTCAGCAGTACAAAAGTACTGCTGAGTACAAAAAAGGAAAACAAATAAAACAAACACTTCCATTAATTTTAAATTTCACTTATCTAGACCATTATAGGACTTGTTTCTTGTCCATCTCGGTTGTAATAAAAAATTTTGTGTGATTTGTGATTCACAAAGTCTTCCTTCAATCCTGATAAATGCTGTGAGTTCAAAATCTGACTTGCTCCAACGCATATAAATGTTAATTTTCACCCCATTGCCTATAATACAATGCAATTATTTTGCGATTGCAAATACAGTTTGGAAAAGCAATGACCACTGAACTTAAGAATGATTTAAACCTTCACCTGTGGTGAGTTCATAGGCTGTCTTTCTTTTGATGACAGAAACTGTTTTCATAAGTAAAATAGTGATCTTCATGGCTTTTCTTATTTGAAGGTACTCTCATTGCTTCCACCTTTTTAGCGCAGTTGCTGAGGAGAGGGGCTCCAAAGCAGAGGATAGCAGAAAGGGACCCTTCCGAAAGCATGAAAAAACAGCAAAAATGCAAGCCAAGAAGGCAGAAGCTCAGGGAAGAGGGAGTGCCTCAAGCTGCCTCCCCTCTGAGCGGGAAGAGTGAGCTGCTAAGGTGGTCCGAGGTGACTCAGAGTGAGTGGAGACTAGAGTGACAATGCCCAACACCCCTCACGTACAAGAGCATCCCCCACGGAGTGCAAGTGACCAGGAGTGCAGCGAACAGGATGGGCAAACAGGGCATGGCATGTCAGAAAGGCATGGTGCGTCAGTTTGTGTGGCAAACGGGGCGTGGCGTGTCAGAAGGATGTGGCACAGCAGTTTGCGTGGCAGTTTGCACAGGAATGGTGTGCAGGTAAGGCATGCGGACAGGGCATAATCCCTCTCCTGGCTCTAGATCTTATCTTAGCTCATTATCCTCCATGAATAGACCAAGCTATGGTCTCCACTTGGGTCAAAACCACCACCAGAAAGAACGTAGTGACCCAGACAGAGCTGCCATGTAAACATGCAGCGGTCCAGGTCCCAGGCTGCAGGGAGTGCTTGAGCCCGTCAATCCTGTCAGAGGGCAGCAGTGACAACACCTGTGTGCGCTGTGATCAGCTAGATGACCTGCTCAGCCTGGTGGAAGAACTCAAAGAAGAGGTTGAAAGATTAAGAAATATTAGGGAGTGTGAAAGGGAAATTGATAGTTGGAGTAGCACCTTAACATCTCTGAAGCAACAGGAGCAAATGGAGGCTCCAAACAAGGCAGGCAATCCCTCATCTTGCTACCAGGCAGAAGGAGAGGACCTAAGAGGTGAGGGAGACTGGAAACAGGTCCCTGCTCAGGGAAGCAGGAAAATCCCCTCCTCACCTTCCATGGTGCCCCTTCACAACAGATATGGGGCCCTGGAACTTGTGAATGAGACAGAAAAGAATGAAGAAAATGAGCCAAATAAGGATGAAGATGAAGGTCCATCAAGGCCGGGTTGCCCTAGACCATGTATTAAAACCAATTCTAAAAAGAACCCCAGAAGGGTGTAAGGGACTGTGTCAGCTGTTTTGTCTCAGCATTGCTGTTGTGCCATTACCATCTTCTGAGCTGCGGCGTGGTATAAGACTGTTGGACTGCGTCAGGTGCCTGTTTCAACACTGCACCACTGCCTAAACTGGGCCTCAACATCCTGATGTTGTGAAGAAGTACGCCCTGAAGAGGACAAAATTATCCCCGAAAAAACCAGTGTCTGCCCGAAGCTGGAACAACTACATCTTTCATAACATCTACCAAGCTGTGCTTGCACGCAGGGCCAGGGGAAGAAGTCAGGACAAGGAGGATGAGCAGAAGCTAAAGGCATTGCTGGTCAATGTCCCGCCCTGGTACAACCACCATGAACACCTGGACATGTGCACATGAAGGAACACGGGACAGCGAATATGATAATGAGCTCTGTGGAAGTGGGCAGATTAATCATGGGGACTGGGATGATGAAAGGAACGTGTACTCTTCTCTCAGGGGATTCCCCATCACCTACACCGAGACCGAACCAACGGTACACTGCCGCATTCATGGTGGTGGTAACTGAGCTTGCTGTATCTCTTCTGTTTGCTTCCTTAGCTGTTCTGTCCTTTTCTGCTTCCCTCTGTCCTATTGCTATTACCTCTTTTTATGGGAATAAAGTTTGAAAGGCATTTGACTTTGTTTGTCTTAATCTCTCTCTTGGGATCATATCGAAACCTCCCCCGACATTGGATCGGGACAAGGGGTCATTGTAGTGGGTGACTCAATTCTGAGGGGTGTTGAAGGCCCAATATGCAGACCAGACCCGCTTCATATAGAAGTCTGCTGCCTTCCTGGGGCCCAGGTGAAAGATCTCACAGTAAAACTCCCCACTCTAGTGAGACCAAAGGACTACTACCCTCTCCTAGTTTTTCAGGTGGGTAGCGATGATATTACCAGGAGAAGTCCAAAATCCATGAAGAGAGATTTCAGGGCCTTGGGGAAACTGGTTAAGGGGTCGGGGACACAAATAGTGTTCTCCTACATCCCTTCAGTTGCAGGGATGGATGAGGAAGATTACAGGAGAACACAACAGATAAACTTATGGCTCCGAGACTGGTGTTACCAACAGGGCTTTGGATTTTTCAGTCACGGGTTGGTATACAGGATGCCAGACCTTATGGGCAGGAGTTAGCTGGGCTCATTGAGAGAGCTTTAAACTACCTTCGAAGAGGGAAGGGGACAAAACTGGAACTCCCATACATAAGCCCCAGGGAAGATTACTACAGTTTGTGGGCTGTTGTGCCAGCAACGACCCTCACTCTACCATCTCGGTGGAGGCAAGGGATGGAGACATGCAGAACAACAAAGATGCAAGGGATATTGATGGATCAGTAACCGTGGTAACACCTGTGAAAGCTCAGGCTGGACTTAAGACCTCCAAATGCAAAAAGGTGCTGGGGACATCAGCCCATCTGAAGTGCATCTATATCGATGCACACAGCATGGGTAACAAACAGGAGGAGCTTGAAGCCATGATGCAACAGGAAGATTATGATGTAGTGGCTATTACAGAATCATGGTGGGATGTCTCCCATGATTGGAGTGCACCAATTGATGGCTACAAGCTCTTTAGGAGGGATAGACAAGGTAGGAGAGGAGATGGGGTGGCGCTGTATGTTAGGGACTCTTATGATTGTTTTGAGCACAAATACAGTGAGGACAGAGTGGAGTGTATTTGTGTTAGAATCAGGGGGAAGGCCAACAGGGCAGATGTCACAGTGGGATTCTATTATAGGCCACCCAACCAGGACAGAGAGGGGGATGAAATATTCTATAGGCACTTAGGAGAAATCTCACAATCACTTGCCCTTGTTCTTGTGGGAGACTTTCACTTCCCAGACATCTGTTGGAAATACAACACAGCAGAGCGGGACTAGTCCCAGAGATTCCTGGAATGTGTGGCAGATAACTTCCTGACACAGCTGGTGAGTGAACCTCCCAGAGAAGGTGCCCTGCTGGACCTCCTCTTTGTGAACAGAGAAGGACTGGTGGATGATGTGGTGGTTGGAGGCTGATTAGGGCACAGTGATCATGAAATAATAGAGTTCTCTATTCTGAGAAAGGCCAGGAGAGGTGGCAGCAAAACTGTGATCCTGGACTTCCAAAGGGCTGACTTTGACTTGTTTCGGCACCTGCTTGACAGAATCCATCGGGAGATGGTCTTGAAGGGTATAGGGGTCCAGGAAGGCCGGACACTCTTTAAGAAGGAAGTTTTAATGGCACAGGAGCTGGCTGGACCCAGCTGCTGTAAGAGAAGCTGGTGGCAGAGAATGTCACCCTGTCTGAACAGGGAGCTTTGGCTGCAACTCAGGCAGAAAAGGAGAGTTTACGGCCTTTGGAAGAAGGGGCTAGCCACTCACACTGATTACAAAGATGCTGTGATGCTTTGCTGGGTAAAAAACTGTCTGGATGGCTGGGCCCAAAGAGTTGTGGTGAATGGAGTTAAATCCGGTTGGCGGCCGGTCACGAGTGGTGTCCCCCAGGGCTTGGTGTTGGGTCCAATCTTGTTTAACATCTTTACTGATGATCTAGATGAGGGGATTGAGTGCACCCTCAGTAAGTTTGCAGATGACACCAGGTTGGGTGGGAGTGTTGATCTGCTCGAGGGTAGGGAGGCTCTGCAGAGAGATCTGGACAGGCTGGAGCGATGGGCTAAGGCCAACTGTAGGAGTTTCAATAAGGCCAAAAGCCAGGTCCTGCACTTGGGCCACAACAACCCCCAGCAGCACTACAGGCTTGGGGAGGAGTGGCTGGAGAGCTGCTAGTCAGAGAGGGACCTGGGGGTGTTGATTGACAGCCGGCTTAACATGAGCCAGCAGTGTGCCCAGGTGGACAGGAAGGCCAATGGCATCCTGGCCTGTATCAGAAATAGCGTGGCCAGCAGGGACAGGGAAGGGATCTTACCCCTGTACTTTGCACTGGTGAGGCCGCACCTCGATTACTGTGTTCAGTTTTGGGCCCCTCACTACAAAAAGGATGTTGAATTACTTGAGCATGTCCAAAGAAGGGCAACGAAGCTGGTGAAGGGTCTGGAGCACATGTCGTACGAGGAGTGGCTGAGGGAACTGGGGTTGTTTAGTCTGGAGAAGAGGAGACTGAGAGGAGAACTCATTGCCCTCTACAACTACCTGAAAGGAGGTTGCAGAGAGCTGGGGATGAGTCTCTTTAACCAAGTAACAAGCGATAGGACAAGAGGGAATGGCCTCAGGTTGCACCAGGGGAGGATTAGACTGGATATTAGGAAGTATTTCTTTACAGAACGGGTTGTTAGGCATTGGAATGGGCTGCCCAGGGCAGTGGTGGAGTCCCCATCCCTGGAGGTGTTTAAGAGTAAGGTTGACTTAGCGCTTAGAGATATGGTGTATTTGAGAACTGTCAGTGTTAGGTTAATGGTTGGACTGGATGATCTTCAGCGTCTTTTCCAACCTAGATGGTTCTGTGATTCTGTGATTCCCTTTTCTCTGTTTTTGATCTAGCAGCTGCTTTTGATCATCACATGCAGTATTACAGAATCCTTCTAGAAACATAGCAAATGGCTTATTTCAGAGAAGTCCCATTTTACGTTTAGATCAATATTCATTAGATTATGTTCTCTTTTTCTATTTACACATTGCAGCTGGGAGATATTCTAAAAAGAAGCAGTTTGTCCTGTCACATGTGTGTTTTATTTTAAATATATCTCTGCAGTTTGGATGATACTTAGAGCAGTATTTTAGCATGAGATATTGAGAAGTGTATGTATATTAACATTTTCATCACATGTATAGATCTATACCAGTACAGTTATCAGAATATCTTCATTAATAGATGTCAACTAATTCTGAGTGTTGGAGGATGGTTGTTACTGTATTATTTATTACCTCTTTATTTTAATAGAAATACATAACGTGATTATACAAGCAAGTATAGGCTGCTCAGCTGTGTTATGTTCCATCCTTAGAGTTGGTTTACAGTTCTTAACAGTTAGATGAGCTTCTATATATGTGTTTCAACCTTGTGATTTGTCTCCTGCTCACTTACTCAATATTTCTAAACAATTTCAATTTTCATGACAATGTGATTTTTAATAGTATCAGACCACTATTAGCAGTAACAGAAAACTGCACAGCATATTCACTAGTTCACTTACATGGTTTACTCACACATCCATTCATAGCTATGCAGTTGGAACAACAAATGGGAGGTCAACTCCAGCTCAGTACTCAGATGTGGAGGATTGTACTGACATACCTACCGGTGGCTCCTAGATTCATGTTCACTAGACCCTTTCTTTCTTCAGGGTCATACATAAACTTGTCATTTTTTTCAGTATATCAGACACCTCTGGATGTGATCACTGTTACACATTCCATTGCTGATGTTCATTTATGCTAGTGGTGTTGTGCAGATATGGCAGACTCTATCAGTATTGAGTTTATAAGTTCTTGAAGAGTCAACGAGTGTACTTATTCCCAGAGCTCATCAGTACTTGGGAAACTCATATACCAGCTTCTCAGCAGGTGCATTTCCTCTCTTTGGCCTGTTGCTTTCTGGTAAGTAGTTCTCTATCCACAGCTGCAGACACTCATAGAATCCATTCTATACACATAAAATTGCACAGGGGTTTTTATGACTTTTGCAGAGTATAGTTCTGAGAAAAAATAACAAGCAGAGGTGAGGTCTTCCTATTCCCTGATTTTTAGGAAAATTCTGGGCTCCGTAATGAGGCTGTCATCAATGAGTACCAATATTTTTGAAGCTATATCTCTGTGGGAAACAGTTTATCCATTCATGCAAAAGCACTCAAGACTTAACAAAATATCTTAGTCCTCCCTGTTGGGAGGCTGCCTTGAAGGATATGGGAGTCCAGGAAGGCTGGACATACTTCAAGAGAGAAGTCTTAAAGGCACAGGAGCAGGCTGTTCCCGCGTGCCGAAAAACAAGCGGCAGGGAAGGAGACCGGCCTGGCTAAACAGGCACCTTTGGCTGGATCTCAAGAACAAAAGGAGAATCTATTGCCTTTGGAAGAGGGGCCAAGTCTCTCATGAAGACTATAAAGATGTAGTGAAGCTATGCAGGGAGAGCATCAGGAGAGCCAAAGCACAGCTAGAGCTCAACTTGGCTACAGCTGTTAAGGATAATAAAAAGTGTATCTATAAATTTGTTAACAGCAAAAAGAGGATTAGGGAAAATCTCCCTCCCCTACTGGATGCAGAGGGAAACATGGTAACTAAGGATGAGGAAAAGGCTGAGGTGCTCAACGCCTACTTTGCCTCAGTCTTTAGCAGTGGAACCGGCTGTTCCCTGGTCACCCAGCCTCATAAGCTGGGAGATGGGGAGGGGAAGAAGAATGAGGTCAGCACAGTTGAAGAGGAGGTGGTCAGAGACCTGCTACACCACTTGGATGCACACAAGTCTGTGGGACCGGATGGGAAACACCCAAGGATGCTGAAAGAGTTGGCAGATGTGCTCGCCAGATGATTTACCTGAAGTCATGGCTAACTGGGGAGGTCCCATTGGACTGGAGGGTAGCAAATGTGTCACCCATCTACAAGAAAGGCAGAAAGGAGGATCCAGAAAACTATAGTCCTGTCAGTCTGACCTCAGTGCCAGGGAAGGTCATGGAGCAGGTCATCTCAAGTGCCATTAAAAGTCACATAATGGACAAGCAGGGGATCAGGCCTAGTCAGCATGGGTTTATGAAAGACAGGTCCTGCCTGACAAAACTGACCTCCTTCTATGACAAGATGACCTGACTATTGAACGAGGGAAAAGCTGTCGATATTATCTACCTGGATTTTCAAAAAGCATTCGACACAGTTCCTATAGGATTCACATAGAAAAACTGGCTGCCCATGGCCTGGATAAGCGAAAGGTCTGCTGGGTCGAGCACTGGCTGGATGAACGGTCCCAGAGAGTGGTGGTCAATGGAGCTAAATCCAGCTGGAGGCCAGTCACAAGTGGTGTTTCACATGTCGTACGAGGAGCGGCTGAGGGAACTGGGGTTGTTTAGTCTGGAGAAGAGGAGGCTGAGGGGAGACCTCATCACCCTCTACAGCTACCTGAAAGGAGGTTGCAGAGAGCTGGGGACGAGTCTCTTTAACCAAGTACAAGTGATAGGACAAGAGGCAATGGCCTCAAATTGTGCCAGGGAAGGTTTAGACTGGATATTAGGAAGTATTTCTTTACAGAACGGGTGGTTAGGCGTTGGAATGGGCTGCCCAGGGAGGTGGTGGAGTCCCCATCCCTGGAGGTGTTTAAGAGTAAAGTTGACTTAGTGCTTAGGGATATGCTGTAGTTGGGAACTGTCAGTGTTAGGTCAATGGTTGGATTAGATGATCTTCAAGGTCTTTTCCAACCTAGACAATTCTGTGTTTCTGTGATTCCTCGGGGCTTGGTGTTGGGACCTTTTCTGTTCAACATCTGTATTGATGATCTTGATAAGGACATAGAGTGTATTATCAGTAAATTCGCAGATGACACCAAGTTAAGCGGGAATGTCGATCTGCATGAGGATAAGGAGGCTCTACAGAGAGACTTGGATAGGTTGGATCGGTGGGCCAACGTCAGTGAGATGAGCTTCAACAAGGACAAGTGCCAGGTCCTGCACTTGGGCCACAATAACCCCATGCATCGCTACAGGCTTGGGGAGGTGTGGCTGGAGAGCTGTGTGGAAGAAAAGGATCTGGGGGTTCTAATTGACAAGCAGCTGAACATGAGCCAGCAGTATCCTCAGGTGGCCAAGAAAGCCAACGGCATCCTGACTTGTATTAGAAATAGTGTGACCAGCAGAAGTAGGGAGGTGATAGTCCCCCTGTACTCTGCACTGGTGAGGCCACACCTGGAGTATTGTGTCCAGTTTGGGGCACCTCAATATGAGAGATATCGAGGTGCTGGAGCAAGTGCAGAGGAGGGCAACGAAGCTGGTGAAGGGCCTGGAGAACAAATCCTATGAGGAGAGATTGAAGGAGCTGGGACTGTTCAGTTTGAGGAAGAGAAGGCTGAGGGGAGACCTCATCACTCTCTACAACTGCCTGAAAGGACATTGTAGAGAGGTTGGTGCTGGTCTCTTCTCACAGGTGATAAGTGACAGAACAAGAGGGAATGGCTTTAAGCTGCAACAGGGGAGGTTTAGACTGGACATTAGGAAAAAATTTTTCACAGAAAGAGTGGTTAGACAGTGGAATAGGCTGCCCAGTTCGGTAGAGGAGTCACCATCCCTGGATGTGTTTAAGGGTCATTTAGATGAGATGCTGGGGGATATGGTGTAGGGGAGAACTTTGTAGAGAAGGGCTGATGGTTGGACTTGATGATCCCAAGGGTCTTTTCCAACCTGAATGATTCTATGATTCTATGGAATATGGAAGTTTTCAAGGTGCTATTTTTCTATTCTATTATCACCTACTGAGGCCCAGAATAGTTCTGTAGCCAGGGCTCTCACCTGGGGTATGGATGATGCAGGTGTGATTCTGTTCTACCTAATCCAGATCAGAGATTTCGATGTTAAAATCTAGGATTCCAGGCATGTATCATCTGTTGATTATTAACATCTATCCTGTTGAAACATCTGAATTTTCTCTAAATAAGTGTTTCATGAATTAGAAAAAGTAATTAATTAACTTGAACAATCAACTCCGAAGGGTCATGTTAAAACCCACACCAATGTCATAACAAGTGGGCTGCTGACAACATAAGCATCAACATGAAACCATCCCTCTCTGACTATGTCATACGTTGTATCTTTTCATATTGTGCCTACTTTGTGAGCATAAGGATTATTATTAACATTGTTATAATTAATAATATCAACATTATTATTAATACTATAGACATTATTCACAGTATTCTGAATTCCCTGAAAGAATCCTGAGATGAAATAGGTTGCAAAACTAACTGCATCTATTTTGTAGCTATAAAATAAAAAGAAGGATCAAGAAGGCCTTAGAAAGCAGGAAAATAAAATTGTTGAGTTCCTGATAATGGACTTCTGATGAAGGCCTGAGTTTCATAGGTGAGTTACAACACAAAGTAAAAGGACACTGAGGTGAGAAATGAAGACAAGGTACGGGTCAACCTCACATATTTATTGAGCAAAGATTCTGAGGTCACACAGAATAGCAAAATGATACAGCACTGAGATTTACACTAGATGATTATGGTACGTGAGATTAAGGACTACCTGAAAAGCAATTCCACCTGTTAATGTTGCTTTAACCACAGAGAAATATCTGAGCTAATTATGTTTGAGGTGTTTTCACTACATAAATATTTTATGTATCTAAGATAACTTTTAATTTTAAGTCAAACATTACAGCAGCAGAGCTGAGAAATCTCTCCTTTAAGGATATACTACTACAGTTCTATATGGTTTTCAGTGGAAACAGTCTATCATATCTGAAAAGTCAATAAAAGTTGAACTTCTTTTTCCTTACTAGCATATGATTATTTTCATAATGTTGTAATGTCTGGCCACAATGCTGACTGATTCTTCCCAGAAAGAATGCTTAATGATAAATTCATAATCTGAAATAAATAAAACAGTCACTCAGAGTGAAATTGTAGAAAGTATGATCTGAAATAAAATATTCTCTCTTATAACAAATCATATTTTAAATTAAAATTGCATGCTGAACATTTCAGTACGGTGTATTTCAGATTTTTCATTTTCAGTGATTAGGGTTACTATCAGTTGTCATTTGTAACAAACAGTGAAATGCTATGCAGATGCTTGAGCATTTAGGAATTGCTGAAGAGTCAGCTCAGCGATCTCATGGCAGAAGTAACCTACCAAAATGAAAAGATCAAAATGAACATTCAAAATGTCATGCTGCTAAATAGCAAACCCCATCTTGTTCCAGCTGCAGAATAGCATTTTGGACACAGTCCACTCATCTCCCCTTGCAAATGACTGAGAATGCAGCTGCTGTCCAACATGTTTTCTACTGGGACTATTTGTATATCAGGCCATGCAAGTAACTGTTAAAGGAACTGGGCCAGGTTTACCTCTGATGTAACACCACACATTTTAATTTGGCTATGTAAAAGATTTTTCATTTTGTTTTGTATATACTTTTATTTTGTATTGTTGTCTTTCTTGTTCATACTATTCAATACAGTAAAAAGGAGCTACAAATAATTCTAGCAAGACATCTAACTGATGTTCAGTCACAGAAAACATTTTAGCCAGATTACAGGAAGTGTTTGATCTGAAACCTTCTAGTAACATTCTACCTCAGAGAAAAAGAAAGCAAGCACTTGTCCTTGTTCATGAATTCACTACCTGACAAATACAAAACAAAAATTGACAAAACATCTGCTCATGTCAGCCCATGTAATGGGTAAACATTAATGTAATGTAAAACATTCCCTTTCAGATATATGTATTAGAGCTGTTATATTTTATCAGAGCAATTATTGCCATATAGTATCATAGAATCATAGAGTATCTCAAGTTGGAAGGGACCCAAAAGGATGATCAAGTCCAACTCCCTGTTCCTTGTAGGACTACATAACAGTAAATCAGGTGACCAAGAGCATCGTCCAGACACTCCTTGAACTCTGACAGGTTTAGTGCCATGACCACTTCCCTGGGGAGCCTGTTTCAGTGATGGGCCACTCTCTTAGGACCTTTTCCTAATGTCCTGTCTGAACTTCCCCTGATGAAGTCTCACTCCATCTCCTCATGTCCTATTGCTGGTCACCAGAGCGAGGAGATCAGCACCTCTCCCTCTGCTGCCCTCCTTGAGGAAGTTGTAGACTTCGATGAGGTCACACCTCAGCCTTCTCTTCTCCAAGCTGAACAAGCCAAGTTACCTCAGCTGCTCCTCATAAGTCTTGCCCTCAAGACCTTTCATCATCTTGGTCACCCTCCTCTGGAGGCGTCACTCTAATAGTTTGATGTCCTTATATTAAGGCACCCAAAACTGCACACAGTACTCAAGGTGGGACTGCATCAGTGCAGTGTAGACACTCTGCAGAGGACAATCACCTTCGCCAACTGGCTGGCTACGCTGTGCTTCATGCACTCCAGAACGCAGTTGGCCCTTTTGGTTGCCAGGGCACACTGTTGACTGATATTCAACTTGCCATCAACCCAAACCCACAGATCTCTTTCCGTGGGGCTTCTTGTCCCCCAATTTGTACTAATAACCAGGATTACCCTGTCCCAGGTGGAGAAACTTGCTCTTAAATTCCATAGAGTTGGTGATTGCCCAGCTCTCCAGTCTATCCAGATCTCTCTGTAAGACCTCTCTACCCTCAAGAGAGTCTACAGCTCCTCCTTTCTTTTAGTTTGGAGAAAAGGAGACTGAGGGATGTCCTCATTGCTCTCTACAGCTTTCTGAGGAGCGGAAGTAGAGAGGGAGGTTCTCTTCTTGACACCCAGTGACAGGACATGTGGGAACGGTTCAAAGCTGCACCAGAGGAGATTTACACTGGATATTAGGAAGCATTTATTTGCTGAGAGGGTGGTCAAACACTGGAACAGGCTTTCTAGAGAGATGGGCAATGCCCCAAGCCTGTCAGTGTTTAAAAGGCACTTGGACAATGCCCTTAATAATATGCTTTAACTTTTGGTCAGCCCTGAACCGGTCAGACAGTTAGACTAGATGATCATTGTAGGTCGCTTCTATTCTATTCTATTCTATTCTATTCTATTCTATTCTATTCTATTCTATTCTATTCTATATTTAGTATCACTGGCAAACTTACTTAATGTACATTTGATTCCTGCATCCAGATCATTTATAAAAACATTAAAGAACACTGGCCATAAAACTGAGCCCTGGGGAACCCCACTGGTGACTGTCTGCCAGCCTGATATAACCTCATTTACTATAACTCTTTGAGCTCGACCTGTCACCCAGTGTATTATGGACTTGTCTAGCTGTATGCTGGACATTTTGTCCGGAAGGATATTGTGAGAGACAGTATCAAAAGCTTTGCTAAAATCAAAAAAACTCACATCTAATGGCTTTCCTCGGTCAGCTAGGTGGGTGACCTTGTCATAAAAGGAAATTAAGTTAGTTAAGCAGGACTTTTCCCTTGCGAATCTTGTTGTCTATGACCAAGGACTGCATTGTCTCGTCTTTTCCAATAACTCCCAGAATAACCTTCTCCATAATTTTACCAGGCACTAAATGTGCATGCAGGAGATGCACAATACTTGATTTTGCTTTTCTGCTCTGCTTTTCAAGGGTAAAATAGGCACCTGGCAGTTCACTCATGTTTTCTCCCCCTCTCCCTCTCTCTCCCCATAAACACATAATGTGCACAGATGTGCAAGCACATACGTACATACATATTTACTGTTTCAGCTAACAGAGGAGAAGAAACCACTATGATTTCAAGACACAAAGCTCTGTGGATTGAAAGAGTCATGTGATCTTGTTCATGTAGGTGGCCAAGGATCAAACTATTATTCTCCTAACTACACTCACCAAGTGAATGATCCTAAAAAAAGTTATTTCACAGCTCTGCATCTCTTTGACTCTATGTACTTCATTTTCACTTTAATGACTTGGACAGCAGCTCATCACTTAGTTCAGGCTTGTTCTGTGCATAACATACTAGATACCTAACCTCTAAGGGCTACAGGTTTCAAAAGATAAATATTAATATTGCCACACATATTTGTTTACATGTTTTTATGAGTGGTTGGCCATATTATTTATCAGGATTGAAGAATAACTTCATTTTATGCTGGTTCACCCTATACCTCATGCAAATGATTCCCTAAACCTAAACATTCAACAGCATCCCACAGAGGGGTGATCTTCCTCTACTTTCCATTGGTCTTTGCTAATCCAGAAGACTTGCCTCAGTTAATTTAGTTCCCCTTTTAGAGACCACTGAAAATGTAGCTAGATGAGCAGGCTGTCTAGCTAGGCTTGGGTCATGTCAAGGTCCTCTGTCACTCCATGGCAAAGGCCATGAAACCTACTGAACTGCAGACTGCACCAGCCTGTTGGAAAGTGAGACTTGAAACTTCTTGAAACTGAGGCACTGAGCATCTCTGACACTGCCAGTCACTGATGTACCAACTAACACCAGGTGAACCCTGGAAGAGGTGTAATGGGTCTCATTCCCACCCAGTGCCAACTAATGCAGCTCGGTTATCTTCAGCAGAAGTGGGTTGCTTAATCGTGGCTGATAACATGAATTGGCTTGCTTATTTCCATTTTACTGGTCAGTGCAGCAGTGGTGATGAGATGGTTTACCCAATGTAGTACTGGAAAGCCATGGCTGCCTGTGGCAGCTTTTGATTTCTGAAGCTGAGCTCACTGCCCTAGACACAGAAAACAATTCTTCACATTTTAATGCTAATTTTCCAGTAATGCATATTATGAAAAACTACAACATGAAGTTTCCCGCAGTGTAAATGTCTCTTTGAAATATTGATAATGCTTTTGAGAGCTTGCACTTTTCTAGAGTTTGCAGCACATCCCGTGGAGCCTGCAGCTCTCTGTGTCACTGACCTGTACAGGGCACCATTGTTGCTAGCAACAGGGCACTGGCTCTGCACCAAGTGTGCAAGATCTTCCAGCTGGGGCTGCTCAGGCTGGGCTTTCACTGGGATTACTTGCCAAAAACAGTGGCAGGTGTAGCCCTGGTTTTACATAGAGAGTGGCACCAAACCATGGTGCTATATACCAAGACTATACTGAGCAGTGTGGGCTGGCAGGGGAGCAGAGCCCTGAGATGTAGGGACAGAGAGCAAGGCATGGAGGTGGCCAGGCCTGGGGTGAAGAGCGATGGGATGTATACAGGCCCTGGAGACTCCTCGCCTGCAAACACCTTTCCTGGGACTAGCCACTGAGAAGCAGCCCTGGAGTTGGACAGAACTCGCTCTCAGGGGCAGAAACAATGAAATAGAACCTGGGCTACCTGGAAGGAGCCATCAAGCATTAACAATCCAGCCCCTCCCCAGAAAAGGGCCACATGGCCATACCCCAGCTCCCTCCAGACAGCTCCACCAATCCCAGACTGCATCAGACACCAGAAGGGGAAGGTGGGCGCAATACTAAAGGCAGCCTGAGTGGGAATAGCAACACCACCCGCACTACTAGTAACACCAACACTTTCCCTGTAGTCTTTACTCCTTTATTTTCTCTCTTTTTCTAATAAATAGACTGAGGTGACTAATGAGAGCCTCCCGGTCTTCTTCAAACCCTGTTTTGCCAGCTCCTGAGGTGTCCACCTAGCGACACTAGCAAGGCAGCCTCTTGTAGGCTTGGGGAGAGTCCTGGAGGCTGGGGGTCTCCTCTTCTGGGGTTGCCACAGCCCTTGGATGAGTGGTCCATGCACTGGTCTGGAGTGGAGGGGTTGTGACTGCAGTCCTCGTCAGAAGGACCTGCTGCCACCACCTCCCTGGGAACTGGAGGAAGAAATACCCAGGTCACTTGGGAAGGACACTTGCCTGGCCCACATAGTTTCCCCAGCAGTGTCCACTGGCCAGGGCCAGGTTTGGGCTGTGGGATCAGCAGCTCCCCAGGCCCCATTACCCACCCCATGGCGGATGTTTCCTTGCACAACTCTCTCTCTGTAAAGAAATTCTTCTTAATGTTCAGTCTAAACCTCCCCTCATGCAGCTCTGAGCCATTCCCATGCATCCTATCACTGGGTATCAGGGAGAAGAGATCACCACCTCCCTCACTACTTCTGCTTCTCAGGAAGCTGTAGAGAGCAATGAGGTCACACCTCAGCCTCCTTTTCTCCAAACTAGACAAACACAGAGTCCTCAGCTGCTACTCATAGGACATTCCTTCTAGCCCTTTAACCAGCTTTGTTGCCCACCTCTGGATGCATTTAAGTACCTTCACATCCTTCTTACATTGTGAGGCCCAGAACTAAACACAGTACTCCAGGTGAGGCCTCATCAACGTTAAATCAGTGTTAAATATAGCAGGATAATCACCTCTTTTGACCAGCTGGTTATATTGTGTTTAATGCACCCCTGAATGTGGTTTGTCCTTTTGACTGCCAGGGCACACTGCTGACTCACGTTGAGCCTGCTGTCAACCAGCATTCCCAGATCCCTTTCTGCAGGGCTGCTTTCCAGCCACTCCTCTTCCAATTTATTCTTATTCTCAGCATTACTCTGTCCCAGATGCAGAATCTGGCACTTGGACTTGTAAAATTTCATGTCACTGATGATTTCCCAATGCTCCAATCTACCTAGATGCCTCTGCAGGGCATATTGTCCCTCAGGAGAGTCAGCAGCACCTCCCAGTTTGGTATAATCAGCAAATGTGATAATGGTGTCTTCACCTCCTGCACCCAGATCACTGATAAAAATATTGAACAGAACTGGCCCTAGAATTGAACCTTGAAGGACACTGTTGGTGACCAGTCACAAGACAGGTGTAGACCCATCCATCACAACCCTTAGAACCCTGCCCTTCAGCCAGTTCTTCACCCAGGACACTGTGTACCTGCTTATCTCACAGTTGGACAACTTGTCCTGAAGGATTTTGTGAGGGACAGTATCAAAAGCCTTACTAAAATAAAAAAAACCCTACATCTACCACCTTCCCTTCATCTGTGAAGTGGGTGACCTTATCGTAGGAAGAAATCAAATTAGTTAAAGAGGACTTTCCTATTGTGAACCCATGTTGACTGTGCCTGATTGCATTGTTCTTTAAATGTCTCTCAATAGTACTCAGTATGATCTTCATAATTTTTCCAGGAACAGAGATTAGACTAACAGCTCTGTAATTCCCTGGGTCTTCCCTCATGCCCTTTTTGTAGATTGGAATAACATTGACTACTTTCGGTCAGCTGGGATCTCCTCAGCCTCCCAAGACCTTTGGTTGGTGATCAAGAGGTGTCCTGCCATAAGATATGCTACCTCCTTCAGTACTCTGGGATGAATCCCATCAGACCCCATAGATTTATTATGAACATTCAGCTGATATAGCTGGTCCTTTAAAATTTCAGTGTCTACAAATGGAAAGTCACTGTTCCCACACTTGTGGTCCTCTGACTCAGGGGACCAGGCAGTCCAAGGTCTATTAGGAGTATTAAAGACTGAGGCAAAAAAAAAATTGAATGCTTCCTCTTTATCTTAATCCCTATTGGTCAGATGACCATCTTCAACAAGTATCCACCCAATATTTTATTTAGACTTTTTGTTATTAACGTACTTAAAAAAACCCTTCTTGTTGTCAGACACAGCACTGGCCAGTAGCAATTTTAATTGAGCTTTGGCCTTTCATGTCTTCTCCCTGTATATACAAACCAAAGCTCTGTAATCTTCCTGCAACACCTTTCAGAGATTGTCCACTTTTTTTTTCCTCTTGAGCTCCACAAGGCTTTCCCTGTTCAGCCAAGCTAGTCTTCTGCCCTGCTTACTTGACTACCAACACAATGGAATTGCCTGCTCCTGTGTTTTAAAAGGTGGTTCCTAAAAAATGACCAGCACTGTGGACTCCTAAGTCCTCAAACACAGATTCCTAGAGTGCTCTGCCTAGTAGTTCCCTGAAGAGCTACAAAGAGCCTCGAGCCTCTTTGTAGCCACCCTTTAAGTACTGGAATACTGTGATGAGGTCTCCCCTGAGCCTTCTCTAGGGAAAAAAGAACTAGCTCCTTCAGTCTTTCTTCATAGGGCAGGTTTTCCAGCACTTTGATCATCTTGGTGGCCCAGCTTTGGACCCTCCCCTATCTGTCCATATCTTTCTTGAAATGTGGGGACCAGAACTGGATGCAGTATTCCAGGTGTGGTCTGACAAGCACTGAGTGGGATGATCACATCTCTATCTCTGCTAGTAATGCCTCTGCAGATGAAGCCCACAATCTGATCTGCCTTTGTTGCTGCAGCAGCATATTGCTGACTCATGTTCTCTTTGTTGTCCACCAGGACCTCCAGGTCCCTTGCAGCAAGGCTGCTCCTCAGGCACACAGATTCCAGCCTGTTCTGGGCTTTGTGGTTATTCTGACCCAGGTACAGGACCTTGCACTTGTCACTTTGACTCCTTTACAGGGTAAATGTCTTTGCTTTTGGTTTCTTTTTTCTCCCGCTCTTTGTTTCTTGGCTGGCTCGATGTTTCCCAGAGGTCATGCCATCACAGCAACAAGGCATGCAATGGCACAGCTCAACCTCTGTTTCTTTGGTGAATTGTCCAGTTTCTCCCCTGCCAGTCAGAACAAGTCCCTGGCCAGTGCTTCTGGCTGAAGACATTGGTTTTGAAAATCAAAGCAGAGACACACACAAATAGCAGATCCTTCCCCAGAAAATACTCACTACCCCCGTCCTCCCCTGTGAAAAAGACCCTGGTAATTGATGGCATTTCTATTTCTATGAGAAGGCACGCATCAGTAAAATTTTGCCAACTCCCTGTCCATCAGCACTCGTTAGCCTGCCTGGTTGCCCTGCTGCTGCTTCTTTGATCAGTGGTGCACTGGGCCTGCCAGGAAAACCCCAGGCAGAGCTGCCTGCAAGCAGTGGAGGGTGACAAGCAGATGGACAGCATCCTCTGCACCCTGTTCTTGCCAGAGAGGAGCCCTCCTTTTTGCTCAGGCATTTTCTGTAACAAGTGGGAAGGTGCCAGCCTGCCAAGACTTACCCTCCAGAAAGCTTGTATTTCAGAATAGGTATGCCCATGTCTCAGTAATCCTTCCACTTTAATTGTAGACTGCTCCTGTTTCCCCCCTCTCAACCCCTTTCAGGAAATATTATACAGGGTTGTTAAGTCAAACACATAATCAGTGTGAAAGACAGAGGCATAAAACATCTCTGCTTTGTCTATGTCACTGTTTGTGAGATGACTGACCTCATCAAGTAACAGACCAATGTTATCTTGGATTCTCCTTTTGCCGTTAACATACTTTAAAAAACCCTTTTTGTTGTCCTTCACAGTACTGGCTACCTTGAACTCTAATCGAGCGTTGGCTGCACAAATTTTCTCCCTATAGTGAACAGCATCTCTACAGTTCTCCTGTGTCACCTGTCCTTGCTTCCAATGTCCATACACTTTCCTTTTCTGCTTAAGTTCTAGAAGAAGATCCCTGCTCAGCCAACCCATCCTTCTGCCCCTCTTGCTTCACTTCTGACACTTTGGAATTGCCTGCTCCTGTGTTCTTAAGAGACGGCTCTTAAAAAGTGACCAGCATTCAGGATCCCAATAGCTTCAAAAGCATCTTTCCAAGGGGCCTTACTAACTAGTTCATCAGCAGCCCAAAGTCTGCTCTCCCCATATCCAGAGTTGATGTTTTGCTGACAGTTTTTCTCCTCTCGCCAGTGATTTGAAACTCAACTACTTCATCGTCACTGTGATCAAGACAGTCACAGATCCCCACTTTGCCCATGAGTCCCTCTCTGTTTACAAACAAACCTAGGAGGACATCTTTCCTAGTCAGCTCTCTTAGTACCTGCACCAAGAAGTTATCTTCAACAGGCTTCAGGAATTTCCTAGATGTGCTTGTGTCTGATGTAAGATATTCTCAGTTGACATCTGGAAAATTAAAATCACCCATAAGGACAAGGACAGCTGGTCTAGAGATATACATTAATTCCTTGTAGAATAATTCATCAGTGTCATTGTCCTGCCTGGGTGGTCAATAGTAGACTCCCACAACATCCTCTTTATTTGCTTTTCCCTTCATCCTTACCCAGAGGCTCTGAACTATGTCGTTGCCAGCTGTAAGCACAGTACGATCCAACCCCTCTCTTACATAAAGCACCATCCCCTGCCTTGCCTGCCCTCCCTATCCTCCTGAAGAGCCTCTAACCACCCATCACAGCACACCAGTCACAGCACTTATCCCATCAGGTTTTGCTTATGCCAGTGATGTTGTAGCTCTGAGACTGGGCCAAAGCTTCTAGCTCCACTTGTTGTTTCTTTGTTGTTTTTTTTTTTTAAGATATAATATATATTATATAATATATAATAGTATAATATATAAAATCTATAGCATTCTATATTGCTATATTACTATAATAATAATTAGGATTGATATGTATTACGTATAATGATATATATAATGTATAATACAATAATATATATTATTCTATTCTGTTATATATTCTTTCTGAAGTAACAATGCTTTATGCTTTGTGCTTTCAGACTACCTAAAGTATTTCTGAAACTTGAAGTTAAACATATACTTGGGATTTTTCTGTGGAACACAGCCAGTCCTACTCATCAGATTAAAGGAAACCATTTTTTTCAAATTGGACATGCCTAAGGTTTTCCAGGGAAAAAGTCACTGATTGGTGGTTGAGAAATCACTGCATAAAACCAGGTTTGGTATGTTGCTAACTTGTGAGAATGAAAATGGTATCCTTCAAAACAAATTTCGTGAATATTGTTCTTTTTAATCAAAATGTTTATTTTTTAATTTTAAAGGGATGTATAAACAGATCTTCTTATGAATGTAACCTACCTATAATACATAATTTAGATGTCTCCCAAAGTTTGTCATATCCATAAATGGAAATCTTTCAAGAAAGTTTTCTTTAGTTGCACATTCTTATTCCTGTAATAAGTTTTATCCATTACCAGATATCCATACTATCTGGAGCAGTCTTATGTTTATTAAAGAAAAAGTGTCTTACAGTCTTCTTAATGATGGGCTTATTTATCTACAAACCCACTGGCCAAATTATCCCTGTAGCCATTGAAACTGACTGTAATAAGTAATTCTGACAGTAGAGATAAAATACCTAATGCTAAGTAGATTTGATCATTACTGACACCCTCCCACTCATGAATCTAAGCAGATGTTTTTGCTATGTAATCCAAAGGGTACCTCACAAATGGGTTTTTTTGCTGTGAATCAGGGGCAAATTCTGGCTGTGTAGAGGTCCGTACACTCACCTGTGGATTCCAAGAACAAATAGCAACTGTATTGATGTAGCTTTGAAACGGCATTCTCAGGGGTAGACTTTTTTTGTGGGCCATATTTGTTTCATAGTATTTCTCTTTTTTTAATCCTGTCTCATACTAGATGCAATAAAGCAGTGGGAATACTGTGTTTATATGCCAACTCACTTCAGTGAAAGTGGTGAGTCTTTATCTGAATAGGCAAGTTAAAATTGAAACAGCTCTTAGATATAAACCCTATCTCCTGTAGTGCTTAAATAATAGAGACGACTGTGGTAAAAAACATAATACTGATAGTAGTAGTGAAAATATTATACAAATATATAAGAATACATTGAAGATGAAATAAAAGAAAACATAAAGAGAAAAGCTAACACATTATTTAGAAAAAGTGAAGAGTATAAAGGGACACATTATAAAACAGCTATGTAAGACAATCCCATAAATGATCATACATTTTGTAAGGACAGAAGCATTTCTTAAAATGAAAGAATTCAATGAATACAACAAAATAAAATTCATACGGTCTTCTTGAATTAGTAATAAAGGTTTCCCTGCAGCATCTTCAATACTGTTATAAAAATCATTTAATGGTTTGGGTTGGAAGGGACCTTAAAGATCATCTAGTTCCAACCCCCCTGCCATGGGCAGGGACACCTTCCACTAGACCAGGTTGCTCAAAACCCCGTCCAACCTGGCCTTGAACACTTCCAGAGAGGGGATATCAACAGCTTCTCAACAATAATAAATGTTTATATATACCATTTGTACATAGCAAATGCTTTGTATACCAAGTTCTCTAGTTTAATCATTTTGGGGAAAAATCTAGATTTCACAACTAAGCACTTCAGTGCTAAATTACTTTTACATCAAGTCTATGTGAGTCAAGGACACTTAATGTACTTATTGGATATTTTACTTATTCTAGTCAGAGCTCTAAAAACTGTTTATTCATCTTATATGAAATAGTTTAAGACTAAAATGTGTAGAGAAGAACTGGAAACAAACTCTCCCTTCTTCCTATATCACCCTTTTTCCATATTAGAAGGAATGAGGCTGGCACTTACACTTGGTGACTCTGGCACTGTCATCAACACACTCAACAAATTTTGGAATAAAAGATGGAGTTTCGTATTCTTATCCCACAGCCACCTTTGGGGAGAAGGTGCTTGAGTGTCCCAAAACAGCAGAGAGAAATCAGTTAAAATCTCAAACATGTCAAGCATCTTTTCTAACAACTAAGGGTTTTTTTAATGAATATACAAAATGAGGTAGTTCTGCTGCCTCATTACTTGATTATTTATAATCAGGCATCCTAAAGTTTTCATGAAGATGTGATACTGTAATAAGGGTGAACACAGAAAGAAATATAACTTGAATCTAAAAATGAAGGTGGCAAGTAATATTGTCAAAAAGTAAAAACTATCCTGTATAAAAGCTTCTCATTGAAATTGCTATGAAATTGTGTAGTGTGAGGCAAGGAGCAGGTCACACACCTTAATATCTGAAAGAAAAAATAACTGAAATAGCTAGGAGTCAGCTTTTGCAGCCTGCTTTCATGTCACAGTTAATGGGGAAATCTGCAGCTTTACAATATCATGTTAAAAAAAAAAGTAAATAAATATGTGTTGCCACGATTGTCAGAAAGAGTAGTTTTATCCTTGGCTCCAGTGGCAAAATAAAAACATCCAGACTGAAACCAGAACACTAAATAACCTCCTGTCCAGCCTCTCTACAAAGACATCTGTCAGTCAGCTAACACTGAACGTAACACCAATTCAGTCTGTTAAACTCATTGCAGAAAGTTAAGACTCTTGAGTCAAGGGATTCGCAAAGTGGCTGAACTCTCACAAGGTAATTGTAGAATTTACTGAAATGTTATTCTGTTATCTATGTGTTGCACTTAAAAAATAAACACTTTTACTCTCTTATCTGAAATAAAAAGAATATTCATTATTCTGCTCTTACCATTATGAGTCATCTTTCCCTTCCTAAGAAGCACAAACACTTGTCGTGATACAGTTTTCCTTCATATTTTCTCCTATTGGCAAGAATCCATTATTGTTGCATTCTTCATTTTCTGTACCAAAAAGCTCATGAGAAAGGCACTGCATAAACTTGTTGGAATGTTGACTTTTCCAGCAGATATTCAAGTAGGTATAATACCTTGTTATGAGCATGTCCTAATTCTGCTACTTTATTAAGTAAACAGAAAGAAGAGAAAAGAAGGCATCGTGGTTTGAACTTGGCCAGCAGCCAAACACCACGCAGCCAGTCGCTCAAGAGAGTGGAGGGACACAAGAAAACTTGTAGGTTGAGATAAAAAATGTTTAGTGATTGTAATGAAGTAAAACAATAACGGAAAATACAAACAGGTAATGCACAATGCAGTTGCTCACCACCCTCCAACCAATACTCAGCCTGCTCCCGGCCAGTGATCCTGACAGAACAAAGTTCCCACCATCTCAAAGACCAGAAGCAAGAGAGAACCCACCTCCTTTATATCCTGAGCATAACGTCACATGATATGGAATACTCCAATGGCCAATCCAGGCCCGGCACTTCGGGTGTGCCCCCTCCCAGCTCAAGGAAAGTTAACTCTATCCTAGATGAAACCAGGAAATTCTCTCTTTCTGGCCCAGTGTAAAACTGGTTCGATTGGCTTAAAGACAGTCAGGATCTAAACACTTAATGCATTTATTAACCAGCAATCAGTGAACTACACATTCAGGATCAACATCCCAACACAACAGATAAATTGTATTAAATGAACATTTCAAAAATTGTAAATATCGTTCTGAAACTAACCCCAGACCCTTCCATCACAGGCACAGGATTCTACCAACCTCCCCCCTGCTCCTGGCACAGCGTATGCCCTGTCCCATCCCATGGGGGGCAGCGGCCCGGTGCACCCTGGGTCAGGCAATACCTGCCTGCCTGTTCACCCCTGCCCTGCTGGGGCTCACCCCTCCCCGCTACAGAACTTCACAGTTATTTTACCCAGCTTTTCAACCTGACAGGTGCTTTGTTTCAAAAGCGTCTTTGTAATTCCCTGGTAGTTGTTTAATCTGGTTGATGGTTACCTTCTTCTTTAAAATGATCAGTTTGGGGAAAATGCCCTCCCAGACAGGTTTAGTTGTCATATGGTCTTAATACCCTCACTGCTATAAGAGGTATATACTCTGATTATCTTCCGTTTCTTACTACCCAGATATTTTAAACAGGTCTATCTCACAGTGCACATTTCATTCATATGTCCTTCTTTCCCTTTTGCCTAGTCTTCTTGAACATTTCTACAGGAATATATCAGCTAAAAACTCTCTTTATGCTAATTAACTCATAAATTTACTTGTATATTAAGACTTCTAGTCCTTCCTGTTTATTCTGTGTACTTTTTATACTGGCACATGTACAGTTAAACTTCTCAGGAGACTGACTCACTCTTTTCCTCTATGTGGTATGGCCCTTCCATGAAGAGCAAAAACATGCCTTTTATCATTGCTTTTTCCTCAGACTTTTAGATTTTACACTCCGTTATGGCCTTGTGGTTCCATCCACCACTGTTTATAGTTTAAAGCCTTTCCCATGAGAGTTTTAAGACTCCATCTTTGTGACATAGAATCATTTCTGCTCAACAGCCCTTGTGCTTTCCCAGCAACATCAGCCACCCAGTCTTGTCATATAACTGTATTCCTTTCCCTACATGTGCACTCTTGCATGGTCTAGAAAACTTCAGGTAAAGAAGACCATAGCTGTATCCTTTTTTTTTATCACTCATCTGCTTACAGTTATTCCCAAAAGCACTGTTAACATTCAGATGAGTGAAAAAGCACAGGGCAGAAACCAGTGAGTGGAGGTGGAGCAGGATCTGATTTCAGAGCAGCCTGAGTTGCTGTCTCAGATAACACATCATCCCAGGACTGTTAGTCAAGTGTTTAAAAAGGCTCATTCATTTCAGTCACTAGAGAGCTACCAGCCACTTACCCTTCATCTCCTCTTGAGTATGGTGACCATGAGTCTGACAGGCTTTGGAATTATCTTTGTTTCCTCTCTGACATCAAGGTGGGACCACAACACCAGAATCATATAATTTGTTGATTTCAGCAATGACAGTGTGGGAAAGACCTGCCTCTAACTAAGGCTAACACTAGTTTCTTCCTGTGCTACAATCCCTTCCCTTCAGTTGTTCCTTCTCTAGCCAGCTCATTTTTATTTCCTTGGAAATCTGGTTGAGTGCCACAGGGAGTTATGTTAATCACAAATGTTGGCCATCACTGTCTAATGGCTTCCCACCTGTTTCCTAGAAGACTCCAGATGGAAGCTTACCTGGCAGAAGGTGTCTTCATTTCCTTCAGTATTAGGGAAATGCTGATGGCAGCCTGTGCAACTAATCTACATAGCTGAGTGCAGAATCTGGTTGCTTTTCTAGAAGAAGCTTTTGCAGGTGCAACAAGAGACAGACTTATCAGAAGACTTATATGTAAATATTTTATCTTTGCAATAACTGGAAAACTTTGTCTCATAAGCTCTCTTCCCTTGTATTCCCTCACAAAATTTGCCTGCCTGCTGTTTTTGTTGGCTAACCTCATGATTTATCATGCAATGCTAAAAAATATAAAGATATGATTAGAGAAACTGTATTTCTAACTATAACCAGTGTACAGATGGAATTTTTAGTTTACTATCACCAATGTTTGTCACTGAGATGGAAGCAATATGATTTTATTGCTTATAACACTGTTTTGTTCTTGCTCTTATTTTACTATTTAGGCTACTCATTCTGGATTAGCTTTTCCTGGATAAAGAAAATTCACCAGATAAACAGTAGTCTTCATAGACTACTTAATCACTTCATAGACATTTAGTGTTATGTAGCTATGAACTTCAAATTCGCATCTCAGATGACTGTTCAATAATTTCTTCTGATGTAAATGAGCTAAAAGCATTATAAACTTCAATCATATTAGCGTAGATACCCATGTTGTTATTGAAAGAAAAAAACCCCACAGTTTTAGTATTTTCCATAAGATTTGTACTTGATTTTTCATGCCTAAGATATAGAATAATATCAATATGACCAAAAAATGGTAATTTACTAAAGTGGCTCCATTTGTGCTTTTTTGCTTTTAGATTATGCTGTTATATTATACCTCAACAGCTAAAAAAATGCTATAAGCAAAAATTATCTAGAATAATTGAAAATACTGTAACTTATCAAGTTAGAAGCACATGTTTTGTTATTTTAAACAATGTGTATGAAAGGAAAATAATTTGTCCTTTGAACTGTGTGCTACATTTATGCTAAAGTAAGCAACCAACAGGAAGCTTAAGTATCAGGGAGAGAATTTCTGAAGTTGTAATGTTATTCAAAAGTGTGTACATAGACTGTTACTCTAGAAAATATTGGTAATCCATTAGGAAGGTTCTTTGAATACTTCAAATTATACAGATGAAAATTAAATGTAAATTACTACATATAGTTTTAATGAACATATACATATATTGTAGTCCTGTGTCAGCTTTTGATTAAAAATCTCCATTTTTAGTCATGTCTACTTTAGCCACAGAAGTGGCCTATGATAGAATTGAACATACATTGAAGACATAATTTGTTCTTCATTTATTATTGTTAAACCTATGTGTATAAAACCAGAAACTTTTTACCTTATGTAAACAAAAGATTACAGATTTGATTGTTTTTCCCCTCTTTCTTTTGATTTTGCTGTGTAAGGATCATCTCAAAGAGTTTAGGCTAAGATATTTTTTTCAAACACAATGTCAACTTTTCCAAAGTGCATCCATGATAAACATCTTATTTTGCAACCATCTTTTTGCTCAATGCTTTTCTTATGTCACAGGACTAATCTTATATAAATCATATATATGTAAAATGGGATTTGGTTGCACATGGTGTTTTTTACTGTCTGAAGCGGCAGGCAGTTGATTCCTTCGGAACTGGCTATAGATGCTACTGTGTCATGTTGGGTGATTGGCCCTTGCACCATTGTGTCTCCCTACCACTATCAGAGTTTATTTCCAATATCACTAATTTTAGTCAGATAATCCACTTGTATTTTCACACAAGAACAGGAAGAACATAATGAACAACACAGCTGCTCATTGTGTCTGTTTTCCTTCATTCCCTTCTTCCTTCTGACTAAGGACAATGGTAACACCTTTCAGTGTCAGAAATAATAAAAAAAAAAAGTAGTTAATATGCAACAGAGCAAAGTGAATCCCATATTTAGCATAAAAGACTATCTAGCAAACACTCTGAGACAAGAGTTTATATTTTTAAACATTTTTCAAGTGCTAATCTGAAACTCTTTGCTTTCTGCTCACCCTGCTCTCACATGTCTGTATTGGGAGAAACTTGGCAGTCATATGGTAGAAACATGGGTGACCCCAGACATGCATATTGTCCAGAGGCAGCATGACCTACGCTTCCTACGAGGCAGAAAGCCAAGTATGTCAGAATATAACAAATGCAGGCACAGAACTTCCTCTGCTTTCCCTCTGTGTGTCAAACGCCACTTATATTCTGCATTGCTGTTCGGGTAAAATTTTGTGAGCAGGATGCCTACAGGGAGAAGAGAGGAGATGTTTAAGGCAGAATCTCAAGGAACACTCCTCTCAGCTGTCATTACAGAGCAGCTTACTCTTACCCATCCTTTTAAAGCTCAGTTGAAGATCCATGGCCTGTAACAAAACAGAGTTCCTTCCATGGGATTCATCACATAAGAGACTTGTTATTGTAGCTGTCGCAGATGAAAGTATTGACACAGTAATATTTAGTAAGAAATCTAGGTTTATTAATAACTAACAGCAATTTATTATTATTAAATAATTCAAAAATACTAAAAGAAAGAAAAGCAACTTATTCAGATTCTAAAATGACAAGATTCACACTAACTTACTTAACGGTACCTATATATATACATGCATGCACATAACAAAACAGACAAACATACAGAAACAAAGGTGTTTGGATTCAGTAGAATGAACACAGAACAGACATACACACACAGAAACAAGGGTATGTACCCCGCCCTCCCCCCCCCCCAGAGTAAAGAGAAGCTAGCTCAAAGAAAATTTCCCTCTTGAGTTTAGAGCAAATACTCACACTGCCTTGGCATTCCTCAACGGGTGATAATTGAGGCTCGAGCAGGGGACTTCACCCTGGCTTTCTATCTGGAGCAGACGACACTTTAAGGGTTTGGTACCTGAGAGGCATCCCAGCTCAGGGGAGGTGCTGGTCACAGGCCCACTGCAATCCAGGAGAGCTCAAAGGGTCTCCCTGGTGGTCGCCATTTATAGGGTCCAAGATAATTGACTTTTGTCAAATACCTTCTGGTGCCTTCCAGCAGTTACAAAAGAATTTGATTAATGTGCGACTCTGTTATTGTTCCCATTTGACCACATCCCAGGCACAGGTGTGCCAGGCCCTTAGGAGTTGATGGGCCGTTATAGCTGTTTCCGAGCAATCGGGAGGGGCAGGAGCCAGGCTTGTTAACATTATCAGTCCTTATCTCCACAGATTGGTGTGTAGCTCGGGGGATGTGGGTGGAATCACACCTAGCACCAAGCAGCCTAACAAAGAAGGGGGGGGGGGGGGGGGGGGCGGCGGGGTAAGAATTGCACCACCACAGTAGCAAAGGGCAAATCCAGGTGAAATAAAAAATACATTATACTAGACATTGAGCAGTACTGGAGTCAGTAAAGCACAATTCCTTCTAGGAACGACTTTTTCTAAACAAACCACATATATATAAGTCAAACATGGAAAGAGAAGCAAAGAAGCTTTCTACAGAAAAAGAAAAAAAAAAATGTTCCAACAAAAAAACAAGCACAAAAAAATTTGATTTTTTGGAAATGGAAGTACATCTGTTTACTTGTGGTTTGTTTTAAATCAGATTATGCTGTCCTTCCTACCAGGAAAAGGCATACGCCACCATGAAAGACTACATGATTTTCTAATACTGCAAGGGAAGGTTGCACATCAAACCAGAAGAAGAGCTAAATCCTGTATAATTTGAAGTCAGGGAGAGATATGATCAAGGGTAATGCTACATCGAGTGCCATTAAAAGTCATATAATGGACAACCAGGGGATCAGGCCTAGTCAGCATGGGTTTATGAAAGACAGGTCCTGCCTGACAAACCTGATCTCCTTCAATGACCAAATGACCCGACTATTGAACGAGGGAAAAGCTGTCGATATTATCTACCTGGATTTTCAAAAAGCATTCGACACAGTTCCCATAGGATTCACATAGAAAAACTGGCTGCCCATGGCCTGGATGAGCGAATGGTCTGCTGGGTCAAGCACTGGCTGGATGGACCGTCCCAGAGAGTGGTGGTCAATGAAGCTAAATCCAGCTGGAGGCCAGTCACAAGTGGTGTTCCTCAGGGCTTGGTGTTGGGACCATTTCTGTTCAACATCTTTACTGATGATCTTGATAAGGACATAGAGTGTATTATCAGTAAATTCGCAGATGACACCAAGTTAAGCGGGAATGTCGATCTGCATGAAGATAGGGAGGCACTACAGAGGGACTTGGATAGGTTGGATCCATGGGTCAACGTCAACGGGATGAGCTTCAACAAGGCCAAGTGCCAGGTCCTGCACTTGGGCCACAACAACCCCATGCATCGCTACAGGCTTGGGGAGGTGTGGCTGGAGAGCTGTGTGGAAGAGAAGGATCTGGGGGTTCTAATTGACAAGCAGCTGAACATGAGCCAGCAGTGTGCCCAGGCGGCCAAGAAAGCCAACGGCATCCTGACTTGTATTAGAAATAGTGTGACCAGCAGAAGTAGGGAGGTGATAGTCCCCCTGTACTCTGCACTGGTGAGGCCACACCTGGAGTATTGTGTCCAGTTTGGGGCACCTCAATACAAGAGATATCGAGGTGCTGGAGCGAGTGCAGAGGAGGGCAACGAAGCTGGTGAAGGGCCTGGAGAACAAATCCTATGAGGAGAGATTGAAGGAGCTGGGACTGTTCAGTTTGAGGAAGAGAAGGCTGAGGGGAGACCTCATCACTCTCTACAGCTACCTGAAAGGACATTGTAGAGAGGTTGGTGCTGGTCTCTTCTCACAGGTGATAAGTGACAGAACAAGAGGGAATGGCTTTAAGCTGCAACAGGGGAGGTTTAGACTGGACATTAGGAAAAAATTTTCCACAGAAAGAGTGGTTAGACAGTGGAATAGGCTGCCCAGGGAGGTAGTGGAGTCACCATCCCTGGATGTGTTTAAGGGTCATTTAGATGAGATGCTGGGGGATATGGTGTAGGGGTGAACTTTGTAGAGAAGGGCTGATGGTTGGACTCGGTGATCCCAAGGGTCTTTTCCAACCTGAATGATTCTATGATTTTATGATTCTTTAACCAAATCTTCTAAAAAAATCTATTAAAACATTAATTCATACTCAAGCCAAAACTGAAATTATTTAACAATAATGACCATTTTAATGGGAACTCTGACTGAATAGTGTCCAGGTTTTGATATAATTTTCCAAAAGACTGACACAAAAACTAAAGAATTGAAAAGGAACAGTTTAGAAATCTGTGTTTTGCTTTCCCTATTTCATGAGAGCAGACTAATAAACCCATTTTATATGAAATTTCAAAGAAAAAATAAGATGTCATCCTCAAAATAATAGTAATAATTATTAGTGTTTGAATACTTCATCAGGTAAGTACATTCAAGGATATATTATCAGCTTGATACTTGTTTGTGTAAATATTAATAGGAGTGAGATGCACATTTCACAGAGAGAATAGGTATAGTTATTTAAGTGGTATAATACTAACTTTATGGATTTCTGTATAATGAAAACTTTCAACCTGTTAAAAAGCCAGTTAGGAGTAACAAAAATAACAGAAGGGATGCAAGGTGTTACACAGAATTTAATTTTATGTCATGGTTAAAAAGTTTTATTCAGTATAGTATCAGTTCAAATGACATCACAGTCACTGAGGATCTTTATTTATTTCTTGTTCAGCTCAAAGTATAGACTCTAGCAGAATATTTTCATGATATTGACAAATTTCTTAAAAATCAACCTCTGTGTACAAATAACATTAGCCTCTTCTATGCTGCATCTGACCCCAAGATTAAAACAGCATCAATGTCATTGATCTAAAAGTTAAACATCCCATTGCTGCAGATTCCTTAACAATTCAAGATACTGACTTCAATTGTATTTATTGCCAGGAAAATAAATTTTGCCTATAAAAGGAAACAAGGATTAATAAAATATTAATTTTAATTATTACAGCTTATAATATAACTTCCTTTTAATATACTTTCAAGGCAATTTGCCCAGTAGAGTTAGTAAGAGATACATTGTTTGTAGGGTTCCCTTCCCTTCCCTTCCCTTCCCTTCCCTTCCCTTCCCTTCCCTTCCCTTCCCTTCCCTTCCCTTCCCTTCCCTTCCCTTCCCTTCCCTTCCCTTCCCTTCCCTTCCCTTCCCTTCCCTTCCCTTCCCCTCCCTTCCATCTGTTCCTCTTTTCTGATTTTTGTGTACTTTATCCTCAAAAACAAAAATTAAATAACCTTCTGTTATCCAAACAAATTCCAGCTAGTCCCCAAAGACAATCAAGGTAATTTTTATCAGGAATATTTTCATGATCTGAAAGATCCTTCAGCGATTCAAAACATCAGGTTAATGTACACAATAATGTATCATAAGTTAGTATAAATAAACCTCTGAATAAAAAGCTTCAATCAATACTTCACAGAATGAAGAAACTGTATGGATCTGGGAGTGTGAGAGAAACATCACGATAAACCTAAACTGAAACAGTCCTGTATAAAAAGAAATGATATATTGCCAAAAAAGGAATTATACATTTTAGAGAATTAAAGGCAAGGCAAGGAAGATTTCTGAGAGTTACAAAAGGAAAGGTGATTTAAGGTCTACAATTGCCAATGAAGTCAAACAGCATATGGAAAGGGTTTGCAAAGGAAGAAAGACAGGTGACAAAGTTAAAAGTGGAGAGGAGATTGAGTTAATGGGGATGTATGAGCTGTGGGGTGAGTGGAGAAACGTGCACTAGACTAGCCAGATTAACATTGTTTAGGAAAAAAGAAAGTTAAAAGAAATGTAATTTGAGGTGGTGATTAGCCTATATTCAAGATGTCCAGAGTAGTATAACTAGAAGAGAAAAGGCCGAAACTGAAGATGATATCTGAGATAGCCTGAAGGAGAGAGTTAATCAGCCAAGGTGGTTTTCAAATTAAAGCTGGTTAATGGGTTGAAACACTAAGACTGTGGGCATTAAATGCACTCAGACTCATGAACTAGAAATAATTTAGAATTTTCAGATAAACAGCAAATAAATTTGGGAATACTAATGCAATTTTTAAGTAGTTTACTTTGGAGATTCTGTCTGAGATATTAAAAGCTGTTTAAGTTAATTGATCTCATTATTTTAAGGAAAGGGAGGTAAAATTACCTATGTTTCTGGTGTTACTTGACATTCTAATAGCATTTGTATCAAGAACCATGGACTTTGTGAGATATAAGATGACATTTCAGCAGTTTGTGTTGCTAAAGTGGTGTGTCTGTGTATCAGGGCTGTGGCTATGAGCACATCTGCTGCACTTAGGACATTAATTCCCCAGGTGGTCCATGAATTCATTAGCTAGTCATCTGTGTGGATGAGATAGTGGAGTGCTGTATGATGGACTGCTCTGAGAGAAGGCTGAAGTGCTAGCTGCCTTTGCATCAAAACATTGGATTAACTGGTGCAGGAGCTCTCCAGGTGGGAATTGTGGATTGCCTTGAAGACTCCCTCAGGCAGCACCTACAGTGCCTAGACTAAATTACACATTCAGTGTGTTGATTAAAATCCCGGAGAAGAAGCTGGACCTTCTGGGGACTCCCAAAGAGGTTACTACTGCAGAACTGACCAAATCCTACATAGAAAAGACACTTGTAAATAGTCAGAAACTCTTCTTCCAGATGCAAATGTGATAAAGTATGACAGTCTTTTGTATACAGTTGACATAGTTAGCTGTTTTGTATGTGGTTTAAGACAATAATAATGGGACAGATTGTACCAGAGCTGGAGTGGTCATGTAGGAGCATAAACGAGCTGGTTATGAGCATTTGAGAAAAGAGCAGAACAGCATGGGGAATCTTGTCCAAGCCAGCTGAAGACATTTTTGTAAGGACCCTTGTGAGGGAGACTTTTTTCACCTTCTAGACAGTGACTGAGCACCTTGTTCAGAGCATTGGATTTCTTATGTAAATATTGTCCTATTGCAAGAGCTCAAATTTTTTTTTTTAACAAATGTTCTGTGATTGTCAGTGCAGCTACTTCTCATTAAAAAGAGGTAAAAAAGAACAGATCCATGTGCCTGTATTTTCTTCTGAGTATAACAAACAGTATGGTTAAAAAGACTGATTGCTCCACCCCTGAAGATCAAAGCAAACAGGAATTATCACCTTTCAGATCCCGTTCCATAGCTGATTTGTTTATCTCTCCTAAAAGGGATACCTTGATATTCAAGTTATTGTAACCGATTGTGTTAGAGTTATTATTTCAAGTAATAATCACTTGAAACCTTTACATGTATTATTATTATTATCATGTATTACTATTATTATTGTTAATGTGTCAAAATAAAATACTGTATGATGAAAACAATGTGTTATAAGGTATTTGTGAATGAATTTGCTATTGGCATCACTGGGTATTTTAGACTCTAAGACTAAAATAATTCACTTTAAGATTTTTCATCTGTGATGCACAAGTCAGATGGAATATTCACAATGTATATTGCAATATTTTGTGGCTTGCGTTTTAAAAATATAATTCCTTAAATCCTGTTTTCTTTGAAAAGAACAAGGAGTCTGAAGAGAATATGATGCTAATAATTCTGACAAAATTACTTTTTGACCTCTGAAGCTGTGAAAGATCCTCAGGCAAATATTCTTACTGTTACAGTATCATGGTAAATTGTTTAACAAGAAAAGATAAGATCTACATAAGACACCTGGATATAATAAACTATCCTCAGGGTAGGAAACAGGTGAGAACAATGCTTTATGTTTCTCTGCTGTCATAAAACTGTAGGGAGAGCAACACGTTTGGTGGTTTGAAGAATCTGCCTGTCAGTGGCATATGTGTGTCCCATGTCAAGAGGAAGTGGCTGGAATAGTCCTTCCTACACACTTTTTGAGCTATGCTCTTGAGTTCTGACTTTCTCCTTAGTTTGACCCTGAATTTTCATAGGCATTGAAATGACAATCATTATTTAAATCCCAGGCATTATTACTTTAAGCTGTAGACCTGCAAAACTTTCCAATCGCAGAACACTCTGCTTTACTAGTAGTATATGAATAGTACATATTGTCACACCATAGCACATTATTTTCTTGTTTTTTTCCCATGGGTAGATAAAATGCAGTTAAATTGAATTTTAAAACATGTTTGTACCGTATGTAATAATTGAGCTGTTCAGTCTTATGGTATCCGATTTGTCATGGATGGAGTGACGCACTTCACGCGTAAAAGAGAGGTAGCAATATGTTTATTGATATAAACTGGTGATTTAACAAAGTTTGATACTAAATGCAATAGTGGTTTAACAAGATTCAATGGCAAGGTGTAAGGAACTGAAGGAATTAATGCCTTAAACATTCATTGAGACAGAAAACCTCAAGGAGAAATTTGTGGCGTTTGTGATTAGTCTAAGGAATGAATTATCTGCCTAGGAAGCACAGGGTGTAACGAAGGGTGCGTGGCTCTGCTCGCTTGCAGTTGTATAGCCAAATTCCTTAGATAAGCCTTGAAGGGAGGAGACATAGACTGAGTAAAACCATATGATTGGGTTAAGGTCTACACTTAAATTAATGACTATAGCCTTGAAGAAGAGTTAAAAGAGTGATAAGAGAGAAAAACAACAGACACCAGATGAAGTTAATGACTGGATAATTGTCCAAGAAACAAAAACTGAGGAAAAGGTAAAGGTAGTAGGGGGAAATTGCGACCACTGACTCAATTGGACAAAAGGGTTAATGTACCCCATTCCCCACCAGTGCATGCACAGAACCCATGCTCCACCTTTTGCCCATCTCTCATGGAAATGAATTCTTGGAATACCTGCCTCTCTTTGTCTAGTATGCTAATCAGTTGATAAAATGAACTTAAAAGGTGACAGAAAGCTTTGCTGTGTGTGTACCCACCACCCAGGATTACTAGACCTGAGACAACACTGGATCCTTGGGTGGTTTCTTTGACTCCCTTTCCTTTCCTTTCCTTTCCTTTCCTTTCCTTTCCTTTCCTTTCCTTTCCTTTCCTTTCCTTTCCTTTCCTTTCCTTTCCTTTCCTTTCCTTTCCTTTCCTTTCCTTTCCTTTCCTTTCCTTTCCTTTCCTTTCCTTTCCTTTCCTTTCCTTTCCTTTCCTTTCCTTTCCTTTCCTTTCCTTTCCTTTCCTTTCCTTTCCTTTCCTTTCCTTTCCTTTCCTGTCCTGTCCTGTCCTGTCCTGTCCTGTCCTGTCCTGTCCTGTCCTGTCCTGTCCTGTCCTCCTCTCCCTTCCCTTCCTCCTTCCCTTCCCTTCCCTTCCCTTCCCTTCCCTTCCCTTCCCTTCCTTCCTTCCCTTCCCTCCTTCCCTTCCCTTCCCTTCCCTTCCCTTCCCTTCCCTTCCCTTCCCTTCCCTTCCCTTCCCTTCCCTTCCCTTCCCTTCCCTTCCCTTCCCTTCCTTCTTATAGATTTATAAGAGGCTACATTGCTTATTATCCTTTTCCAAGTTTACGCTGTTTCTACCGCAAGTAAAATATTTTAACCAGTCATTTGGTGTCATTTCACCTTAATTTAACCCGAGGGGATCACAGAACTGTTGTGACTCTCTGGGCTCCCAGTCTGAGTCAAGACATAAGGTTCACTTGATACTTACTTGCTTTCTAAACTCCTCCTCAGAGAGGAGTCTAGGTGTGGCTGGATCCAGTCCTAGTCTCAGACTTGATCAGTTATTTATGTCTACAGTATTATGCA
The DNA here is from genome assembly GCF_031877795.1 of Strix aluco. Lineage (NCBI taxonomy): Eukaryota > Metazoa > Chordata > Aves > Strigiformes > Strigidae > Strix > Strix aluco. The sequence continues at coordinate 69,536,806 of NC_133935.1, forward strand.
TGCACAATCAATCCTATATATCACTTAGTTCATATTTCAAAGTATAGCATGCTCTTAATCACTTACTGAGAATCTGTTGCAGCAAGGAATCTCTCAACCTTGAGGAGTAACCTTGAGAGGCATTCCTACTCAAGAGGAGATCCTGGCACGCAGCCCACTGCTGTGCAGGAGAGCTCAATGGGCCCTGGGCTGTCCACTATTTATGAAGTAAGAGATTTGACTCATGGTCATATTTGCATACTGACTATAGATGTTTCTTCCAAACTTGGCTTGTATTGGACACTGACCAGCACTGTGGTTAGGTGGGTGCATTGCTCAAATTAGCCCCTGTCTATTGTGTTGTTATCTGTCTCCTCCAAATCCACTTGAGTCAGATGCATCTATCATGACCAGATACATCCGTTACAATCACCAGTGGTAGTTATCACTTGAATAGGGTTATGGAAATAAAGGTCAGGGAGGGAGGGAAGCACACCATCTCACCCATTAAAGACTTTTGCCATTAAAAAATAAAAAATGTGTTGATATCTTTAACTGGCAAAAACATTCTGACAAACTGAAATGTAAACATTATCTTTTCTAAAGTGTTATTGTAATATTAATGCTGAAATAAATAAACCAAGTAGAAAACATAATATATTTTTTTATAGTGGTAGGAAGATAACTATTAAGTGGATTTCATGGGTTTGAATATAAATAGGAGGTCCAAACTTTCTACAGATATTTAACAATGTATTTGAAAGGAAGAATGTGATGGTTGGTACTGTCTTTTAATTCATTCAAGGGTAAAGATAATTTTTATTACATGCTATAATTTGATAATAATGTTAGTAATAATCTTATATCTTATTTCTTAAACAATCCTGTCTGTGTATAAAAGCAATAAAGTTTTCTGTTTCGTAAATGTAGGTCAATTACAAAAATACTTATGAAACTGAGGTTCAGTTCATTCCTGCTTCTCATCTTGAGGATACCTGGGATGAGAGCTTTCTAAGCACAGGTATTTCTGGCACTGTCCAAGAAAGTACCAGCAGCACATGACATCAAGACCAAGGAAAACAATCTCTTTTTTGCCACCTGTCAGTACTCTATTAAAGTTTACCTTTTAATCACTCCTCCTCTTCCTCTACTAATTTATGAGAATTTTTTCTACTAATTTAAGAAATTTTTAAAAATTTGAATAAACCTTGAAATGTTTCATTTTATGATGAAAGGATTCTTAGCTAAAAAACATGTTTTGACATTGTAACTTAAAGCATGCAAAAAAATGAGTATATTAATGTAGGTATAGCTGTAGTTGATTTTCAGATTTAATTAAATGTCTTGAAATTCAGATAATTTCAGGCAGAAGTAAAAATGTTTTCATTTTCCAAATGAAATGAATACCTGGAAATATACTGGTTTGGATATAATTAAATCTCTTTGTCTCAAAGAAAAATATTTTTTAAAAAGTTTCCTTTTCTTGTTTTTAATTCTGTTAAAAATTCAGTTTAAGAGAAACTTTAAATGAAGCAATGGTTCAAAATGAAAAACAAAAATGTTGATAAAATATTGAAATAAACATTTAAACTGGTTTATTCTCTAATTTTCCTTTTAAAATATTAGAAATGTTATGATTTCACAAACTTTTAGTAATTTCATCTATATGTTTAGTGATATAGTTCAAAATTCTACATGGAAAATACTTCAGTTTTCACTACTTAATAGATAAAGCTGTTTCTCTTCCTAATACCCTATTAGTAAGTGATTTCTTAGGATCAAGCAAGAGATTTAATGAACACATCTCATATCTAAACAATGTAAAATGCATCTAGGCAGGAGAATAATTTTACTGCTAGATCAGCATGGTTTTTCTGTAATAGAATCTAAAGCACTGGATTAAATAACCATTAATGAAAGTGAGTATTACTAAGCATATATACATAAATTAACCCACATGCCTAGTTATATGGCCATTTTTTTCAAAAATAGTTATTACTAGTTTTAGCACTATTATTAATTTAGTGACATATCCATCAGCACAGATAGAGTCTATTCCATTCTATTTCTATTTTTATATCACCTTCATAACTGCAATAATGAGCAGCTTTCAGTGATGCATAAAGTATCATTAGTAATATTTTTCCTGTGAGTTTTGCTCTCTCTCTCTCATCCTAGATGATGATTATTGTGCTATAAGATCTTTTTTAGAATAAAATGTAATACAACCTTGACTGATTATGCTCCAAATGACCATTTAGCTGTTTAACTCCTATAGACCTCTGGAGTTTTGACTCGTAGCAAGCATTGGGATGTCAGTCATTTTAAATTTAATGACTCTTTGTCTTATCACTGCAAAATTCATTGATCTCCTTTCTCTAGTGGAGCAGCCACAATGGTAGCTTTTATTAATCTTTTTTTTCAGCTTGACTGTTTGTTGTCTTAGTAAGAACTGCTAACAAAATATTATAAATAACTCAGGGGTTCACGGAAAGAGTTCTATATAAGCCTAGACTAAAGATACTTAAAACCTGGCAAGCACATATATCACATATACACCAGCTGCAAGGTTTTTGATCCATTCATGTACTAATTATTCTTTTTGTGTTCATTTCTCAATTTACACACATTTAAAAAAACATGAGAAAAATAATTAAAAGTTTGAGATGAAGTTGACTGTGTTATCAAAAATGTACATCTGAGACAGAAAAATGCACAGAAGTCTGAATGTCTCACTGTTGTACAATTGCCTTAAAACAACAATAATAGCATTTAAATGTTGATGTTATTAATTAGAACCACAAGAGGCAAATAAAATTCTAAGTATCCAACGCTGAATTTTTTGAAGAGGTAAACTTAATATCAAGAACTTAGATATACACTGTACCTTTAAAAAAAAAAGTTAACATATTTCTTGTCTCCTAGAAAAATGGCAGAACAGGCTTTTACAAAGAATTACAGAATATATATTTGTTTTAATTCATTTTGCAGATGAGATTACCTTCCAGCTTCACCCTGTTACCCCCACCAACATTCAATACTTTTTAATTACTATGAATAAGATTTATAAAATTATTTAATTGCCTATCCCCTTTTGAAATCTCAGCCTTGCCATGAGTCTGTAAATCACAACCATTCGGTTTAACTACATCTTCAGGCATAATCACACTCAAGGGTGGAGGTGAATGAATGGAAGAATCCTCTGTATAAACTGAGGAGGCACCCCGCTTCAAAGGCATTCCTCTAAACACCAGTAGCAGCTTCCCAGTCATTCTGGAGTAAAAGTCAGGTAGTGCAACTCACTGCTATGTCTTTTGTCACAAATACAACTGTAGCAAAAAATCTTTTTATACTTGGAGTGTGCCGGCATATAACTTTTTCTTTAAATACTTGGGATTTTAAAACCACAGTCATGGTTTGAACTCATATGGTAGCCAATCACCACATGGCCAGTTGTTTACTTCCCCCCCACCTCCCCTCCCAGTGAAATAGGGGATGGACAAAAAAAAAAAAAATTTGTAGGTTGAATAAAAAAAAAATATTTAGTAATAGTAACAAGACAACAGTAAAAATAGTAAGTACAAACAGGTAATATACAGTAGTTGCTTACCGACTGGCAACTGGTACACAGCCAGCCCCCAGCAGTGATCCTGACTGCACCAGAAAACCCACCTCCAACCGACTGGGAAACTGAAACCGAAACGAGAGACCATACATCCTCTTATATACTGAGCATGACATCATATGATATGAAAAACTCCAATGACCAATCCAGGCCCGGCCCTCTAGCTGTGCTCCCTCTCAGCCCAAGGAAAGTTAACTCTATCCTGGACAAAACCAGGACAGTCTCCACCCCCTTATTCCATATATTGACCCTATGCTCAGGTTCCAAATACATTCTAAGGAATCACCACCCCTTTTCCCGGGTCTCACAGATATCATTCCCTTAGTCTATGGGCCATTCTTCCAAAATGTCTGCTGAGTTCATTTAGTCCATAACTTTGGGTTCCATCTGTCATGACAGTCTTTAAGGCTGGAGGAATGAGGTGGAGTTGGCTCTGTCGGTGGAGCAGGAGGCTTTGGATGTGGCAGGAGGATGTTGCGGGGCACCAGTTGCAATAACAGGGTTATTTGACAGTTCAGTTCATTGGCTATTTTCACCTAAAATTAAATCTCCTTGAGGCACACATCGGACTTCTCCATCCTTCTGCATTACCCACCAAAGTGCACCCAGGTCCTTGGGCAAAAGTAATCCCACATATGGGTTTACCTTTACCCAATGCAGGCGTAACTGAGATGGTCTTCCCCAGGATATTTTTAATGCGCACTATGGGGGCTTTATCCCATCCACAGTATGTGGGAGGTTTGATTGAGCAGGGCCAGCTTGCTTAACAGATCCTCTGGTATTGACTAACCAGGTGGCTTTTGCTAAATGCACGTCCCAGTGTTTGAAAGTTCCACCACCCATTGCTCTCAGTGCAGTTTTTAGCAACCCATTGTATCGCTCAATTTTCCCAGAGGCTGATGCATGGTAGGGAATGTGATATATCCACTCAATACCATGTTCTTTGGCCCAAGCATCTATGAGGTTGTTTCAGAAGTGTGTCCCATTATCTGACTCAATCCTTTCTGGCATGCCATGCCTCCATAAGACTTTTTTCTCAAGGCCTAAAATGGTGTTCTGGGCAGTGGTATGGGGCATGGCAAAAGTTTCCAACCAACTGGTGGCTGCTTCCACTATTGTAAGCACATAGTGTTTGCCATCCCAAGTGTGGGAGTGTGTCCCGCTTCAATGTCGAGGGAGGTGTTGATATGATAATAACAAGATTAAGACACAAACAAGGTCAAATGCCTTATACCCAAAACAGGTTTTTATTATTAAAAAGTGAAGAGGGGTAGTGATAGGACAGAATGGAAGGAAAAGACAGAAATCAAACAAGCATGAGGTATAGGATCGCAATAGTCACCACCATGGATCCAGCGGCATCCCATTGATTGTCAGTCTTCTGTTCTTCAGCGGTGGGTGCACATGGAACAAAGTTTTCTGTTGTCTTTTTAAGTTCGTTATATCAGCTGATTAGCATATCTGCCAACCTTTAGGGTTTTTTTTCTCTTGTCCCACAGGTTTTTGCTGCATCCGGCTTCTGGGGCAGAAATGCTCGCCTCTTATCAGTTCATTAGCAATGCATGCATGGTGTCTGGCATAAACGATAAACCCTCAAATGGCTATAGGATGGAAAACATTTGATTTCCCTCAGTCCATGTCTGCCCCTTTGAGGCTTGTCTAACGAGTTTGACAAGGCAACTGCAAGAGAGTGGGGGGTGCATCCTTCAATACATTCCTGATTCCTTGGGTGACATTCCTGTAATCCAAAGGCCACAGCTTGTCCTTGAGGTTTGCACAGACACAAGCAAGCTTTGAGACAATCATTTGACATTTTAGTCTCTCACAGAGCATGATATAATCAATCTGTCAGGACTCTCCATATTTACATTTTAACCATCATTCTCCATACCAAATGGGTTTTAACTGTTTGGCTTGCTTGACCATAGCACATGTCTCACATTCATGGATTACCTGTGCAATAGCATCCATGGTGAAGTCCACCCCTCGGTCACAAGCCTATCTATATGTTGCATCTCTTGCCTAATGGCCTGAGGAGTCTTGGACCCAGAAAGCCATAAATTGTTCACCCTTAAGTTGCCAGTGCAGATTTACTTGAGACACCTTAATCTTGGCAGCTTGATCCACCTGTTGGTTGTTCTGATGTTCTTCAGTGGCCCGGCTTTTGGGTACATGAGTGTCTACATGGTGTACTTTCACAATCAGATTCTCTACCCGAGCAGCAATATCCTGCCATAATTCAGCAGCCCAAATGAGTTCATCTTTGTGCTGCCCGTTGCTCCATTTCCACTGCTGTAACCACCCCCACAGTGCATTTGCCACCATCCATGAATCAGTATAGAGGTAGAGCACCAGCCACTTTTCTCGCTCAGTGATATCCAAGGCCAGCTGGATGGCTTTCATCTCTGTGTACTGAATCGATTCACCTTCTCTTTCAGCAGCTTCAGCAACCTGTCATGTGGGGCTCCACACAGCTGCCTTCCACCTTTGATGTTTCCCTACAATGCGACAGGACCCGTCGGTAAACAGGGCACATCACTTCTCATTATCCGGTAGTTTATTATATGGTGGGGCCTCTTCAGCACGTGTTACCTCTTCCTCTGGCACCATTCCAAAATCTTTGCCTTCTGCCCAATTTGTGATCACTTCCAGTATTCCTGGATGTCTGGGGTTCCCTATTCGAGCTCACTGTGTGATTAATGTAACCCATTTACTCCACATGCCATCGGTTGCATGGTGTGTAGAGGGAACACTCCCTTGAACATCCAGCCCAGCACTGGCAGTCAGGGTGCCAGGAGGAGCTGTGCTTCAGTCCCGATCACCTCTGAAGCAGCTTGGACCCCTTCATATGCTGCCAGTATCTCCTTTTCGATTGGAGTATAATGGCCATCAGATCCTCTGTATCCCTGACTCCAAAATGCCAGGGGTTGACTCCAAGTCTTCCCTGGTGCTCCCTGCCAGAGACTCCAGGTAGGGCCAAATCCCACAGCGGAATAACCGGAAACCAAAACCAAAACGAGAGAGCACTCGACCCCTTAGATGTCACATGATATGGAGTTCTCCAATGACAATCCGGGCTCAGCCCTGTAGCTGTGCTACCTTTCAGATAAAGGAAAGTTAACTCTATCCTGGCTGAAACCAGGACAACCACGCTAGTTGTTTTTAACTAATGTTTCAGTATGGCATTGCTACTAATGCCTGGATTGGATGATGCAGTAAAATAAGGGCAAGATCTTGGAAAGATGTTTCCAATTCACAGCTCAGAATTCAAAATTCTTTTCAGTGATTTTTCATAGTTTTTTCTCTTGTTTGTCTAGTCTGTATATTCCTGAGGACAAATTCACAGTTTGTGTTGGTACACTGTTTAGTTCATACTCATCTCACTATATTAACACTGTATTAACCCTGTACTCTGTTATACCCTTCCATATACATATTCCCCTGTGTATATCCGTGTGCTAATCCATCTCATTGTATTAACTCTATTTAGGTTAGTACAATTAAATAGAAGTATGAACATGTGAGCACAACAGTGCATTTGGTTCAACAGAAGTTTTACTAAGGAAGAAGATGACAGTTGAAAATGCTAGTATGACCTGTACTGGAATCCTCCCTGGGCTGAGCTGAAGCATAAAGCAGTGAGATCCGAAGCTCAGAAAGCCTTCAAGTGGCAGCATTATTAATGGCAGATATATCAGAAGTTCAGGCAGTAGCCCAGATGCAAGTTCACTAAATCCTGACTCTCAGAGCAGAAAACAGCCCTGGGTGATGCCATTTCCTCTAGAGGTACACCTGTTGGCTGCTGCAAAGGGACAGATTAGAGGTAAGGTGGAGCAATCAGATGATTTTTTTGATATAAAGAGGAAGCAGAAGCAAGATCAAACCCCAAAAATATTCAAATGAGGATGTAGATATCATTAAGGTTAGCTTATTCAATGTGATTAAAGAAAATTCTTATGTATCTCTTTCATAGAAACAATAGAATGGTTTAGCTGAAATACCTGGAATAGCTTAAATTACACTAGAAGCACATGCTTGTAAAGGGCGTCAAATCACTCACCAATTTTTTACAGAGATATCGAAAAGAAATCAACCAGAATGCAATAAATAGCTGTATCGCACTGCTGACATAAAAAGAAATAGGGATAGGTTTTGTGTGAATTGGCAAGTGGACTTTGGTTTTTAAAAACACAACTTTGCTCTTTCTAATAACCGTGTCTAAAATCTTAGTATACCTGAAAATCATATAGCTCAGCCTAAACCCCTCTGGAATCTGGAAACAAATCTTCTTCTTTAAAATTACCAGCATCGAGCTTTTAACCTTTTGATATTACTTACATTCACAATGATTTGAAGATAGATTAAATTGAAGCTTTTAAATTGAGCTGAACTGTCTATGGACCCCACATATGTTATACTACCTGAAGAGGAGAAAGTGAGGAAGCAGAAAAAGGTTAGTGATGACTATGATAATAACTGCTGTAAGATGATCCTTGAGGTCCCTTCCAACCTGATATTCTATGATTCTATGACTGTTATTATTTTTGTTCTTAATAGCAGTAACATCACATTTGCCAATTCTTCACTCTGTTTTTATGATTATGTTTGTTATTGCTGTTCCCAGTGTGGACAGTTATAGCTCTCAAAGAGCACATTTTTCATCAAACATTTATTTGTACCCCACAGCACATTCAAAGTCTGATACCTTTGGTTCTTTCAAGATCCTATGGAATTGTTTATAAAGACTTCTCATAGCAAAGTCCAGTACTGAATATATACTTTGTTTAAGACAAATGGTCTTGGCTTTAAATCTGAGGAATCAAATGTATGTAGGTAAGTGTACAACAATGACTCTTCATTTTCTTGTTCAATTACAATGTAGTACTTTTCTTGCCATGAACAGAAATAAGGAAAACACATTTAAAATCAATACTGCACCTGCATATTTAGATGATTTCTTCATTTAGTTGTGGCAAAGGCTGGAATGTTTGAGAAATTTTTAGATTCTCCACATCTATGGATAACTACCTCTGAGCATTTTACCTATAGAGGAAAACCAGCCAAACAACAGTAATACAGTGACCCATGAAAATCACATTTATTACATTAGCATAAATATTTTAAAATAAAGCAAAATGGTCTAGGAGACTTCATTTTATTTTTTCCATAGGGATATATTCTAAATTTTTGAATGGAAGATGGGTATTAGAGCTTCAGAAGTTAATTGGTGTTTATATGAGTAATATTGTCCTCACAAGAATGCAGTAGGAGAGTTGTTTGACACAGAATTTTTTCTTGAATGATCAGTAAGTGAAAGTAGATAGTTCTTACTTCTGATACTTACTTTAGCTGTAGCCTTAGAGTATCTGCAAGAAGACAATTATCTCAGTGAGCACTAGATATGACTTGTAATGGTGCTCATTTTAGGAGTGAGATTAATGTGACTACCTAGTGGACTAAACTATATTTACATATATTTATATTATATTTAATATTTACATTTTAGTATTTAGTATTAGTATTTACATTTTACACTGTAAATACCTGAAATGAATCTCTTTTCACTGTCTTTGTAGGCCAGCTGAGTATACATCACAAAGGTAGTATGGGGCACACCAGAGAAGCTCATTCCACTATGATTTTAGCACATCTGGAATGCATATTATAATTGTGCTCTTTTCAGATCTAATAGGATTATTGAATTTAAAGAGGACATATCCTTCTTATGGCAGGCTAATGAACAATTTATGATACTTTTGCACGTTTTACTTATGGACATTGAGCTACACATGATGAAATTAATTTCCATCACACAAAATTACTGAGCTTTCACAGGCAATGTGTGCTTTCATTTCAAGGGCTATATCTACCTTTTGTCAAGTGTTGGACTCAATCTATATGGACTGAAATATACCTAAACAGGTGCTTTATGATTTTATGATATATATTAATCTGTAGCACTAGGGATGTCCATGTAATTGAAATCACACTTTTATTAACTGAAAACTTCAAAATTTTCTTTCCCCTGCAAGGTATGCATTTCCCTTGCAAGATATGTATGACGTTTTCATGTTCTCACGACCTTTTATATTCTCAGAGTTTATTTCTAAAATGAACTAGTATGTTCTTCTCAGTATAACTAAATGCATATTGTATCACACAATTGGTAGCTTCTATAATTGAGGTATTTTCAGTTCACAACGGATAAATTAGCTAGAGCTTCTAGAAATTATAACACACCTTGCCTTAAAGGCTACAAGTGATGAAGCACGTATCATTTGAAGTTCTGAAATTCTTTTTCAGAAGCTAATTACAGTGTCTGCTAAAAATTTTCCTGCTATTTTCATCTATTGAAACATTATACAAGCCATTACGTAAATCAGTGGATTAAAAGAACTCAAACTCAGTGATCATTTAAACCTCAGAGCTGCCTATCTGTCTGACCTGCATTGTATTTCATGCACCTAGCTCTGCTGTTTGAGACTGAAATTGTCCAGACACCTTGATGGCTAGAAGAACTCAAGCATAGTTTCCTCCTCCTTATGACTGGGGAAACCAAACCATGAAGTAAGTATTCCCTCAGTAATTCACAGTAAAATTCATAAATTAAACCTTGCCTTGCATAATTTTAAGAGTTTTTTGGAAACCGGCTGTGAGATTGTCCTAAACTAGCCAAAGCACTGAGAAGGACCTGCTTAGGACCCTCCTTAGAGCAAGCTTTCTGTAAAAGTGAAAACAGTTAAAATAGATAGGAAATATAAGATCACAATCTTAGAAATTGCTTCTTTTATTTTTTTAAAGAAAGAAACATATAGTTTGTTTGAAACATATATGTTGCACTACATTTAAAAGCCAGGACATTCATTAAGAATGTGAGAAAGCGTCAACCACACCCCTGTATATGTCTTCCCTTTGGCACAAGGCAGTGTTTAGAGTAAATAGGAACAAACCCCATACTTTTATATTAATTAAATTACAATTAAGAGAGTTCCTCCAGGTACCTAGGCAGATACTTACAAAGGTGTAACTTGATGGCATGTTGACGGTCATTATGGTGGCTGTTAGCTCTCGCTGTTAAAATTCCAAGCTGCAAGGGTGCTGAAGAAATATTTGACTAACACAGGGTTTTATTATAAAAATGTGTCTTTCTTTCAGTAGACCTGGAGTTATTAGTGAAAGACACAGTTAAGTGGGCCTAAAGTTATGCTCAGAAATGATGCTGGCAATTTTATAATCCTAAAAGCATTGAAAGGCAAAGGTAAAGTCCTGAATATTGTTTTTGATTACTTAGAAAAATGCCTTTAGAGAAAGAAAAATTAATGTGTGACTAGCCAGTGCTTTTGCACACAGCATTAGCTTTTGATGTACTTGTGCTGGGTCAGAATCTGTCTGACCATCTCCTGCATGCAGAGGTTGTACAGCAAAAACAGACAGAAAAACAGGTCAAACATTTTCTCTCTGTGAAACCCAGACAGGCAACAGATAAAACTGAAGTCTAGGTAAAACAGTAACTTGCACTTTTCCCCCTTACTGCATTGCATTTACCTTCATTATGGGATAAGGAGTATGGGTATGGAGATTATGGGGGCGTCAGTGCTTTGTGTATGCAAAATAATCAAATTATGCGTACTGCTTCATGTGTCCTATCACTTTTTACTTAATTACTTGGACACACATTTGTGTAAATCTAATAGACATATATAGACAACTCAACTGTATCTCACCGGAGGAGGCATCACATCTCTACAAAAATTGTCCTATCTCAACTTCTTTTTTGCACAAACCTGATCTGTATAAACATTAACTAAGTCTGTAAAAGTTTTTGTATTTTCCACCATAGGAACATGAAACACGAACAACATTTTCTGTTTTTCTCAGGGCAACAGTCCAGGCACTGCTGATGAAGCAAGTGCATGAAAAAAAACCCAACCAACCAATCTAAACAAAGAACCCTACCAGATTTTGTCCTTTCAGTCTACAGTAACAAGCAAGAGTAGTCACTTCATTTCATCCTATATATTAGGCTCTACCTTAGGGCAAAAGGAGTAATACAACAAATTGTGAAACAGCTGGGGTTTTCAGCTTTGTTGAAAGGCTTCCTTATTCCCATCTGAGGATGAAGATATCCTCAAACTTTATTTTCTTGCTTGAAACTTCAATAACACAATGTCTTTCTGAGACCAAAGACTCAACATCTTATTTATAACCAAACAGAAAATACTTTTTTCCTTATCTTTTCATAAATTATTAATTTCCTTTTTTTATTTACTCATATATTTATTTTTTGTCTTTACTTCATGTTCATTATCATAGCCTAAAGTTTCATTGTTACTCACTACTACCTCTGACTACTCTTCCTATGCTACTATTTTTTGTGTTTTCTCAAGTTTGAGCTGTAACAAGTATCCAAGCGAGATGCTTAGTTTCTTCCAGGCTGCTAGCCCACTTATCTTCTACCACACGTTACCCGTTATTCTTATGAGAAATTCCACTTAGCCAGTGGCATTCCTGTCATATTGTACCTTTAATCAGTACATAACTCTCCTGTTGCTTGTGTCCACTGTAAGGCTTCTTCTTTTTTTCTTTCTTTATTTTTTCTCCATGAACATGGAGCATAATATTGACTGAGGTTTATTATCCATATTTATTAGATTTCATTAACTCTTGCATCAAACTCAGTGTGTCTTTCCGTCCCAAGTAACATTTCTTATTTTGGTCTATTAGCCATATGTCTCCTGTACTAAAAAGCCATTCAAACTTCATGTGCTTTAGACTGGACAACGTCCTTTATTTTGCATCAGTAAAACTATGAGTAGAACTCCAATTAGTGATTTATTCCAAATCTTTATTTGGGCTTCTTTTAGGCTTCTTTTTCAGCCTAAAGGAAAAAAAAAAAAAACAAAAAAAACCCCAAACAATATCAAAATCCTGATCCAACACAACAATGGGAAAATTAAGGGAGGGGAAGATATTTTGGGTTTTTAAAGGCTTCAATAGATGTCCAGAACTAGTTTTTTGATAATGACCATGACCGCACACATGATATTTCAAGAAAAATAGTTTCACAGTGTGTACAAATTTGTAAGTCTATCAAATCACTGCATCTTTGGTCGAATAATATGTTTTTGCTGTGTTCAAAGAAGTGCATTGTCACCTGTACAAATCATTGTGATATCTATTACTCATAAAGAGGTTAGAGAAGCCTGGGTTATTTTGTTTGTTTGTTTGTGAGGTTGTGTGTGTGTTTTGTTTTGTTTTGTTTTCCCTGAAATACCTAATGCTTTTCCAAGTATGTTCTTTGTGGAACACAGAGGCAGAGGATAGAGGATAAAATGGGAACAAAAAAAAGAAAATAAGGAAAAAAAGCAGCCAAGCAATAGGAGAGTTGAGCAATTGCTGTAACTACTGTAGCATATTATCCTATTATGGCTAAGTACAAAAGTTTCTGAGCTTTTGCTTCCAAAATGTCATGTCAGACAAGACCTGGATTACAGCCAAAATTTTTTAATCATCAGAGAAATCCAACACTTTTGTAATAGGATGTGAGCAGTGATACTCTATTGTCAATGACAATGCTAGAGCTTTTCACTTAACTAGTAGTCCTTTAACTTCCCAGACATCTGCTGGAAATACAACCAAGCAGAGCAGGACTAGTCCCAGAGATTCCTGGAATGTGTGGCAGATAACTTCCTGACACAGCTGGTGAGTGAACTGAGCAGAGAAAGTGCCCTGCCGGACCTCCTCTTTGTGAACAGAGAAGGACTGGTGGATGATGTGGTGGTTAGAGGCCAACTAGGGCACAGCAATCACGAAGTAATAGAGTTCTCTATTCTGAGAAAGGCCAGGAGAGGGGTCAGCAAAACTGCCATCCTGGACTTCCAAAGGGCTGACTTTGACTTGTTTCGGCACCTGCTTGACAGAATCCTTCAGGAGATGGTCCTGAAGGGTATATGGGTCCAGGAAGGCTGGACACTCTTTAAGAAGGAAGTTTTAATGGCACAGGAGCTGGCTGGCCCCAGCTGCTGTAAGAGAAGCCGGTAGCAGAGAATGTCACCCTGTCTGAACAGGGAGCTTTGGCTGCAACTCAGGCAGAAAAGGAGAGTTTACGGCCTTTGGAAGAAGGGGCTAGCCACTCACAATGATTACAAAGACGCTGTGAGGCTATGCAGAGCAGAAAGTAGGATGTGGGGATTTTAAAGGACTTCCTGCTGGGAAATCCGCATGTGAGCAATCCTGCATAGGATTAAGACTGGCAAAGCCTCAGCTTCGGTAAGGATGTGATGAGGAGATGACCCTGGAAGAATGAGGAAGAACCCAGGAAGGTAAACAACTTCAGGGTGTTGGTCTTGGCAGAGAAGAAGTTTGTACAATGTTGATATGGCAGTTCTCATCCAATCATAAGAGAGCTTAAGGAGCATGTGCAAAGCTAACTGTCCAATCAGAAAGAATTGTACCACGTGATTGTATCTTGTGATTTTCACCTGCATTATAAAAGGCTTGTCCACCATAATAAAGTAGGCATTGCTTAATCACTGTGTGATCATTTGCATGCATCAATCTCCCGCAGTAGGAGGACTAAAGCCCAGGTAGAAATTAATTCGGCTTCAGCAAAGATAACAAGAAATGTTTCTATAAGTATGTCAAAAGCAAAAGAAAGGCCAGGACAAGCCTCCATCCCCTGCTAGATGCAGGAGGAATCATGGCAACGAGTGATAAGGAAAAGGCTGAGGTGCTTAATGCCTTCTTTGCCTCAGTCTTTAACAACAAGACTCGTTGTACTGAGGGAATCCAGCCTCCTCAGCCAGAAGACAGAGACTGGGAGAACGACTCCCCCCACAATCAAGGAGGAGACAGTCAGTGACCTACTGCATCACATAGACATACACAAGTGGGACCAGATAGGATACACCCGAAGATGCTGAAGAAACTGGCTGGGGTGCTCGCCACACCGCTTTCCATCATTTACCAGCAGTCCTGGCTGATAGGGGAGGTCCAGACAGATTGGAAATCGACCAATGTGACGCCCATATATAAGAAGGGTTGGAAGGATGATCCGGGAAATTACAGGCCTGTCAGCTTGACTTTGGTGTCTGGGAAACTGATGGAGCAGCTCATCCTGAGTACCATCACACAACAGATGTGTGACAACCACATGATCAGGCCCAGTCAGCATGGGTTTATGAAAGGCAGGTCCTGCTTGACAAACCTGATCTCCTTCTACGACAGGGCGACTCGCTTATTGGATGAGGGAAAGGCTGTGGATGTTGTCTACCTTGACTTTAAAAGGGCCTTTGACATCGTTTCCCACAGCATTCTCCTGGCAAAACTGGCTGCTCGAGGCTTGGATGGGCACACACTTCGCTGGGTAAAAAACTGTCTGGATGGCCAGGCCCAAAGAGCTGTGGTTAATGGAGTTAAATCTGGTTGGCAGCTGGTTATGAGTGGTGTCCCCCAGGGCTCAGTTTTGGGGCCTCTCTTGTTTAACATCTTTATTGATGATCTAGGTGAGGGGATCGAGTGCACCCTCAGTAAGTTTGCAGATGACACCAAGTTGGGTGGGAGTGTTGATCTGCTCGAGGGTAGGGAGGCTCTGCAGAGAGATTTGGACAGGCTGGAGCAATGGGCTAAGGCCAACTGTGTGAGTTTCAATAAGGTCAAATGCTGGGTTCTGCACTTCGGCCACAACAACACAGCAGGGACAGGAAAGTGATCTCTACCCCTGTACTCGGCACTGGTGAGGCCGCACCTTGATTACTGTGTTCAGTTTTGGGCCCCTCACTACAAAAAGGATGTTGAATTACTCGAGCATGTACAAAGAAGGGCAATGAAGCTGGTGAAGGGTCTGGAGCACAGGTCTTATGAGGAGCGGCTGAGGGAACTGGGGTTGTTTAGTCTGGAGAAGAGGAGGCTGAGGGGAGACCTCATCACCCTCTACAACTACCTGAAAGGAGGTTGCATAGAACTGGGGATGAGTGTCTTTAACCAAGTAATAAGTGATAGGACAAGAGGGAATGACTTCAAGTTGCACCAGGGAAGGTTTAGACTGGATATTTAGGAAGCATTTCTTTACAGAACAGGTTGTTAGGTGTTGGAATGGGCTGCCCAGGGCAGTGGTGGAGTCCCCATCCCTGGAGGTGTTTAAGAGGCGGGTTGACATAGCACTTAGGGATATGGTGTATTTGAGAACTGTCAGTGTTAGGTTAATGGTTGGACTAGATGATCTTTAAGGTCTTTTCCAACCTTGATGATTCTATGATTTTGTGTAACTTTGGCACTAGCTGCATTTTGTATCTGAAATATGGTGTAGTGAGTTATTTAAACTTCATCTTCAGAAGATGATTCTTAAACAATATATTCCTATGAGATAATATTTTAAACAGTGCTTATAATCAATTTATAGAGTTTAAAATGGGGATATAAAGCAATTTGTAACCCATATTCCTGCCATATTCAATGTTTTGCAGGAGCTCCTTAACTAAACATAGCCAAATATGAGCAGTACTAGAGATGAAAACCCAAACACCGCAGGGCTTACTAGTGGATCGTATTTACTCTGAATCATTCAGAGTGTGATCTAATAAGAATTTCAGTACTTGAAGGCAAGAATTTCACAGCCTGTTGAAGTCAGCACAAAACACTGAAGGACAAAGATCAGTAGCTCTTTATAGCGAAATCATTAGGCCTAACACATTGGCTAAATGTGAGATTTTATGTTTACATTCTCTCTGCTTATATGCCCTGCTTGGTAACACTTAGACACAGTGGGGCAAATTCTATCATCTGTTATTGAAGACACCTTTCAAAGGTGTACAGAAACAAAGTAAAATGTGTCTAAGTGAAAGTATAAACAGGAAGAAAAATATGCATTGGTGATTAGGACCATCATGACAGAAGTTTAAAATAATTAATTCTTCTATTCTTCTTTATTTTTTTCTTTTTTTTCCCTCCAAGAGGGGCAGCCTGGTCACATATAGATATATTTTCTGAAGTACCTGATGATAAGAAGTAGTTATAGTGAAAAAAAGGTCATGTAGAATATTTATGAGTTTTATTGTTCACTTTAAAGTGTACAAGTTTACGAGGACCAGTTAGTACATATCTGAATTTGATTTTTTTTTTTTTTTGATTGAGGTGGATCATGTATCAAAACCAAAATAAATGGCACCTAATAAAAGAGACAACCTCCCCTTTCTTCTTTTGTTTCTTCTCCTTTCTTTTCCTCACTTCTCTTTTCTTTCTTCTCTGAAAAAGTCTGTAAAAGAAAGATATTTTAAAGAATATTCAAAAGACTTCATCTTTGATTGTGTCATTCAGGGAAAAGAGCATTTCAAATCAAATGAATCACTACAGTGATTGAAAACACCCCAAAACAAGCAGAACATGAGTATGGATCACTGAGAAATGATATGCTGCCACCCAAAGGCTCTGTTGAATAAATTGGTTGGTTTTGTAATATACTAATGTAAGTTTCCAGGTGTAATAAAGATGCAGTTAGTTATTCCTTGGTTGGCAGTTATCATGACTGATGTGTCAGCATCAGTAATTTTATTAAAGATTTTGTGTGCTTTATTTTAGTTGTGAAGTGGCTTGTGGCTCTTTAGAAATAATCATTTTTTAAATGATTAAAAACCACTTTCATATTTCTCTTTGACTTTTGTCAGCTAATGCTTTTTATTAAGGTGCTATCTGCCTTGGATTCAATAATAGGTTTTTTTACATTATATAACTTTCTCTTTTCACTAAGCAGAGAGTATAGAATGGTAGTCACTTGAGTAGAACTGGCTGTATCCTTTCTGAAAGAAGACTGTATATCTTCTTAGTTCTCTCTCATTTGTACAGAATGATTGATCTAGATCCCACTTGATAACTTACAAACAGTTCATCTCTTATTTTTTTATGGGTGTTTTCTTGTCCACAACATATGTATGTCTAATTTACCTAAGTGTGACATATGGATTTCCAGAATGCTCGTTTTGTCTGGAACCTTATGTTATAGACAGATTTGGAAATCTTGCTCCAATCTTTCTTCTGCTGTGTCATTGAGTGATTGTGTGCTGTATAATTTGACAACCTCCTTTATCAGCTCATCAGCATAACCTACAACATGCATAATAATTACAGCTTCATTTCAGAAAATACATGAGAAAGGGTCAGAAATGTGTCAATCTAACTTCTTCCATCACATCTGTTCTACTTAGTAGTTGGACAGAGTGGGACTGCCTTATAAAATTATAATGCATTTTTAAAACTGAGGTAATCTTTTATGCTGTCACAGTGCTCATTCAATGTTATTCTATAACCTGTCTTTTTGAGGATTTCCTTATAAAATGTGGTATTTTAATAATATTATATGAAAATCATTATGACTACATTACCATACACACAGAGTCATCCTCCACCAATGCTTGAATTATATCAATACAAGATAAAAACTTCAGTGTATACAAGATAAAAAGTTCAGTGTAAAGGTTCCGTGTAAAATTTATCATTGTTTAGTGGGCCACAGTTAATGTTAACATTCTGATCATAAAGGATTTTCAGGTTTTTAAAGTTGTTATAGACACCTGTTATGTTATAAATACCTCTGGTATCACTAGAGGTATATGTGTAGATGCGTAAAAAACACAATAATTTTATTTGCTTTCTGGAGTATGTAACAATTTATTTCATTAAATGTCTCTAGCAAGTTTATTAACTTTTTTGTGAATATGACTTTGACAGAAATTTTTCCATCTAAAGTTTTTGTGTATACACAAATTTTATTATCGCTGTTTAATAACTGGTCATTAAATAATATTTTCCATGTTGTGATGGGTTTGTGTATGTGTGGCAGGGCTTTGGTAGTAGGGGAGGGGGCTACAGCAGTGGCCCCCGTGAGAAGTTCCTCAAAGCTCCCCCAGCTCCAAGTTGGACCTGTCTCTGGCCAAGGCCGAGCCAATTAGCAATAGTGGCTGCGCTTCTGTGATAACATATTTCAGAAGGGAAACCCTCGAGGAGAAGTTGGAGTCGTGAGGAGGAATTGTGAGGGAGATACCTACACAAACACCGAGGTCACCGGAAGAAAGGAGGAGGAGGAGGGAGGAGGAGGTGCGCCAGAGCAGAGACTCTCCTGCAGCCTGTGGTGGGAGGGCAGGCTGTGCCTTGCAGCCCATGGAGGTCCACAGTGGAGCAGATGCCAACCTCCAGCCCATGGAGGACCCCACACTGGAGCAGGTGGCTGCACTTGAAGAAGCCTGGGACTCTGAAGGAAACCCACACTGGAGCAATTCATTGCTGGGAGTTTGACACATGCAGGAGGGATCCACGCTGGAGCAGTTCATGAAGAGCTGCAGTCCATGTGAAGGACCCAAGTAGGAGGGAGTTCATGGAGGACTGTCTCCCATGAGAGGGACACCACACTGGAGCAGGAGAAGAGTGTGAGGAGTCCTCCCCCTGAGGAGGAAGAAACAGCAGAGACTGTGGGTGATGAACTGACCACAACCCCCCTGCCCTGCCTCCCTGTGCCTCTGTGGAAAAGGAGGTAGAGAAAATTGGGAATAAAGTTAAGCCTGGGAAGGAGGGAGGAGGGCGGAGTTGTTTCCAAGATGTGATTATACTTCTGACCATCCTACTCTCTTTGATTGTTAAATTAAGTGGTGGTGCTGGTTGTGTTTAAATTAACTGATGTTCTTTTTCTTCACCAGTGGAGTCTGTCTTTTGCTGTGACCATAATGGGTGAATCATTCTGCCCTGTTCTCATCTCGATTCCTGAGCCTTTTTTTTTCTCTTTCTCATCCCTGAGGGGGAAGGAGTGAACAAGCAGCTGCATGGTGCTCAGTTGTCCCTCTGGGCTCAAACCACCACACATTCAGAAGACCATTTTTTGACATTATATTTCATTCTTCTGTTTAATTATACAATAACTAGACATTAATATACATCATATGTACTGTATATTTGATATTAGAATGTTTCATGTCATCACTACAATTGATGCAAAATTTACATGTTTTCTGATAAACATTAGGAAATGCTGAAGAAAATATTACACCTGATGGTTCTTTATATTTCTCTTTAAACTTTCAAATTCAATTGCTTTTTTCTAAAAGCAAAAGATCAAAGATGACTTGCAGAAGCAGGAAGAGCAAGTTGTAATTCTTTGTCTGTAATTCATGCCTGTTAACTAATATATGCAAATACTCCTCAGAAATTGTCAGAGCCTACAGCCTGTAGAGAGAGGAACTTCTAAGCATACTTGAAATTAGAGCCCTTTAAAACAAAGGTGCATTCAGGCAAAAGTATCTTTCTCACAATAAAGCTGCAGAAAGAAAAGCTGACATTGCAATAGACTTGTCAGAACTATTTTACTAGAGGTGATCTGTTTTCCACCTGATGAGAAAACTAACATCAAGGACACTGTCCAACTCGGCATTTTTGTCAAAGTTCCAGAGAAAAAAATAGTTTTAAAGAAAAGCAAGCGTCTTTTTCAGATTTTGATTTACACTGAGCAACAAAAATATTAAATGTTACAGGGGAAAGGTGATGAAAACTGTCTTCAATGGGTTTGTTTCTGTATGAGTCCCTGTGGTAGGAAAACAACCATTGATGTATTTTTCTCTTTTAATTGAGACAAAAAAGAAGTCAAAGACAAGTGATTTAACAACATGTTAAGGTGTGGTAAGGTTTAAATATATTTATTAAAATATATTGATATGTTATATCAGAAAAGTATCAGTGATGGGAGTGAGCCTTGTATAGATATTTGCATACAGCTAAATAGTCTTAATCCCAAATCTGAATAACATTGGTGACCAAATTTTTATTTCCTTAAATTTTTGTTCATGTAAGCAAGCATATTAGAATCAAATTCTTTTCATAATTTTTTTCTTCTTCTGTTTTTGTTTTTTTTTTTTTCAGGGCACTATTTCAGGCCAGGAACATGGACCAGGACATGTTACCATATTTTGTTATTCAAAAGTGGCTGAGTTGAAAACATGCAGGTAAGAACTTCTCTGAAGTGCAATATGGAGAATATGGTATCTGAGAAACTGACTGTGTAATATTCTTTAGAACTTAAAAAAAATCTTTGTTTGAAAAAAAAAAATGTTTTCCTACCCTCCTCTTGTTTGAATGTATATAGATACATAGTGTAGTTCTTCTGACTCTAATGTCTGAGAAACTCAAAATTTGTCTATGCATATGTGTGTATATATATATTTAAATATATATGTATATATGGATATGTATAATCACACTTTGAAATCTGAGGCAAGAGTTTTAATCATCAGTGGCCACAAAGGTCCTTTGAAAGCATTTTTCTTGGTTGCCTTTTTTTTCACTATCACATTTTTAGAGAATGCTAAGCTTTTGGTGCAGTTGAGAAGAGGGAACCTTGTGGCGGTTTATGACAAGGATGGCATCTAGTTATTTTTAATTACTGTACAGTTGAATATTTTTCCTTTTTTTTTTTTTGAGATGTTTGGTGGTATAGGCTGTGCAATAAACCCAGTGGGTGCCTCCAATCCTTTTCTGATTTTTAAAGTAGACATCTTAGTTTGATTCTCCCACACCCTTTTCTGTTGAGGTAAAATTTCCAGTCCTCATTCTTAGACAAATACCTAGGTCAAAAATTCATTATGCCTAGAATATCAGACTGAATTTTCTTTTTTTCCTTCAGGATTTTCATCATTTGATTAATCCCACAATGAACACCAGTCTCCTTATAACAGATAAGTTTGTCAGCAAGCAGAAAAAATATTAGCAATGTGACTTGAAATCAGTTAGGTATGTTGATTTCATCTCATTAGATCTGATCTTTTGTGATTGTTAAACAATATTGGATTCCTCCTTGAATTATAGGTGAAAGCATATGCAATTTTCATTCTCTTAGGAGAGCAAGAATTTTTGGAGTCAGTAATAGTGGTGCTGTTGTAAATTAGACTAATGACTAATTGTATTTTATTTTTAACAAAATTTTAATGACCCTTACAAGAAACTCTTAGCTCATATACATGGTGTGTTCTCTATTGCCTGTAACAGGACTTTTGATGGAACGGATGGACCTGTCCTCTTTCCTAGGAATAGCAATTCCACAGATTGGAAATGTCATTCACAAACAAACTATACTGTCAAGGATAAAATATAATAGTAAGTGCCTCTATAGTTTCCATTTTTAATTCACATTTTTATTGAAAAAAAATCAAATAGTTAATTAACAACCTTTTAGACTTTAAAACATATTTGTGCTGATTAGGTCTACCTCAAACCACCCACAATTCATTGTAACAACTCACTATCATGGTTACAGAGGTTTTGGATCAAATTCTTCTTGCTTCTTAACAAATTCCCATTCATTTTGAAATTAATTGTGGAAATGGATAGTTAAATACTCATCTTTATGATAAAAATTTATAAAATTCTTAAAGGCAAATATTAAGGGAAAATTGACAGTTGGGAATTAGTCAGTTTTTTTCAAGCCCGGATGATCATACGATCCTATACTACTCTGTAGTAGAGTTAATCAGAAAATTAGTGTTCTGGTAAGTCCTCATGCTCTAAAACAGGAAAAATTAAACAGTGTCTTGCTTTATCTAAGTGTTGTTTTTTGAAGGGCTTTCATAGCACTTTCTTGTTCTACTCTTAACTGAGATCAGTATTCTCTGCTTCTGCAAAGTGTTAAAAACTATTGCCAACTTGGTTACAAAGAAATCAAGACTTGCACTTCCACAGTTCCCTCAGATGAAAAGGAATCTTCTTGATTTAAACAGATTTATTGCTCTTTGCTTACTTCCTCCACAGGCACATTGAAAATGGCCCCACACAATTTCAGCAAGGACTCACTCAAATGTGATCAAATTCATTCTGATTGGACTGCCAGAACTTTATGGACTGAGAGACACTCTTTTGCTGTTTGCAGACAACTGCTTACCAAATATTTGAAAGCACTTACAGAACTTTCATGAAATGCTTTCTCTGTGATGAAGCTAAAGCCAAATGTTGATCCTCTAATTTGATAAAGAAATATGAGTGATTTTTTTTTATGACACCTTTAATGGATTGATACATTTAATGGATTGATACCAGATAAGTATGGCTGTTATCTCACAGCGCTCTCTTTCTTTGTACAGTGCTATGATTAAGTGGTGTTATTACTCAATAATATACTTAAGGTGCTTTTATTAAGCTTTTAAAAAAAGTTACATAAATACGTAAAAAGATTTTGCAAGTATTTAGTCCTATGACTCATTCAAGCCTCTGTCCCAGTGATTCATCTTTTCTCTAATCATATATGTTAAATCAGACAAGAGTAGCCATCTTCTTGTGCTCAATACTTTACATCATTTTTCCCAGGGAGAGTCTGCTCATCGAAGGGTTATGGTGTAAGACAGTATAAGATTCTACAGAATAATCAGAAGTTTATTTTACAGAAGAGCCCTAAATATGTCATTAGGCGTGTAAGAGATTTTCAAAAGCACCTAAACAGATTATGTATCTAACTCCCATTAACTTTGGAATAGTCAGATGTCTTTTGGGGCTGTGAAACTGAAAATATGACAAGACAGATGTTTCAATTACCAGAGTGGAGGGACATCTCTAATATTATATCACAAAGCTGATCTGTTTAGGTGGTGGGGAGTAAAAGTTGGTTAGGCAGAAGTGAAAGATATGTGGAAAGATGGAATAATTTAAAAGTTAATTAATGAAATCTTTGTGTGTAAGGTATGAATCAACCTCTTAATGATATTATAAATACACTATGATGAATACCATGGCAATTGCATAAAGTCAAGGTACAGCTCTCCAAGACTGTTTCTTTTATCCAATGTGATTTACTTCATGAAAGTTTATAAACTATGACAATAGAGAGGATTAAATCAAAAGCAGGAAGAAAAGCTTATCACAGGTAACACAAGGTGACAATTTCATCTTACTGTAGAGGAGCTAGCTCAAAACTAAGGACAAAATATTATCATAAAAGAGAGGGCTTGGTAAAATTCTGTGTGCACTATTTTGTGGTCTACCAATTTGACATGTTGTAGAAATCACATGAGTAGCATCTAAATAAAACAGGTCTATCAGACAGAAATTTTTTTGGTGTTGTTTTCAGTGAAATTCACAAAAGTATGCTCTTAGCTCCAAAATAGTGTCCAGATGAGACCATGCTCAAAGATCTTTCATTTGCTTAAAGCTTTCTTCAAAGACGATTGAAACAAAGATTTCCTGTCTTTAAGATCTGACTTCCACCAATTTCAATAAGCATTGGGTCAGACACTGGAGATTTTCCCACTGTGGAATATTTATATGACTATAAAACTACCTATTTGGTATGATCAGTAGGATCTTAAAATTACACAGTGCCATTTTTATAAGCAAATTAAAAAACAAGCCAAATCTTCACGTTTAAAATAATAGATCACTGAGATGACATCCCACAGACACCACCACCTCCTTCTTTTTACCAGTGGTAGCAATTTCATATGCCTCCTTCTGAGAAAGTTTTTCTCTGTGTTGAGGTCCATACTCATATGATGTTCATACTAGTAATAGATTTCTCTGTGTTTTCCAGCTGAAGAAAGTCTATATATATGTATATAAATCCCGTTGAATACTATTTCAAATTTTTCCCTATTACAACAGTATTTTTAAAAACAGTCAAACAAAACCCATACAAAAAGGGGGAAAGCTTTCACGGTAAAACACTCAACCCATGAGATATATGAAAAAACTTGATGTCCTGTATGTAACTCCCTGGTCTACATATTATATCTTCTTTCTGTCAGATACATCTATTATTCTTACAAAATAAAGTAAATAAATACAGAATCACAGAATTCTGTGATTCTGTATTTATTTAATACAAAATAGATTAAATAAATACTTAAAGCACAGAAAAAAATGAGAAATGGGATAAATGCAGTTTTTCAGAATTGCTCCATTTGGTTTGAAACCACAGCCTCTTCACTATAGTGAGTCTCATTTGTAAGAAAGCTTCAAGTGTGTAGCCTTCAAATAAGACATGGACACCAGAGGTTCATCCCCACTTCTCCTATAAATGTGTTCACATCCACATCCCTAATGGGCTGTATCACTGACAAATTTGTCCTAACCCCCTGGCTACTGATGTTCTGTGAATACCTGGGGATACATGGGAGGCTGGAGGAACTCATGCTCCTCTTACTTGAAGCTCTTTCATGGCATAGTGTTTGCTGCAGCACAAGCAGAATCTAGATGTGCTCTATTTCAGGAAAGTGTTCTGCCTTCATTTTTTTCTTTTTTTTTGGCAAATAAGTCTGTGTATTTTGAGATAGATCCATAAGACTTAGCTTACAGTCTGCCATTTACAAAACACGATCCCTGTTTTATGCTGTTACTATTTCCTTTAAATAATATTTGGCTGTGATGTTTGAACATACTCAGTAATGGTTTGGACACAAATCCTTAAAGCTAAGAAGTTTCATAGGACTACCTTGAAAAAAAGTTGTCATAGCTCCAGCTTTTCTTTCACATGACTTCCTCTGCCAACCCCTAGAAACAATAGGAATTTGACCATTCATCTAAGTTTTCATTAGATCTTACTGAGCTACAAAAATCTGTAAATCCTAAATGAATGGCCATGGCATCTGCACAGGTCATCTGTACAGCTCAAGTGCATTAAGAGTGATATATCTCAGGCTGTGGGCTTCTGAAGCAGCAGCTGTGAATTTAGTGTATTTGAACAAAATAATGAAAATAACAGTTTTTGCAACACTCTGAAGTGGTTCAGGTAATTTCCTTTGTGGAAAAAAAGACAGTGGCCCAACATATAGCACAGTGAAGCAGGTGGATTTCATCTTGACATCTTCCTATGATTTATATAATCTGTCTTGCCTGTTTTTCTATACTGAGAGCTCCCCTTCACATTTTCAGTAGTAAGAGAATTCATTTGAGGGAAAGGGATTCCCCAAATTTTTTATTCTGTCACTTTCTCAACCAGCTAAACAGTATCAACAAATTCTTAAACTCTAGGAGATCTCCAGCTTGGGGCATTTAATAGATTGCTTGTATTACCTCCTTCCTCTCTTCCATACCATAGCCAGGCATGACATCAAGATGTTTTAATAGTTTCTTTGTTTTTTGTTAGGTTTTTGTTTTCTTGGTTGTTTTTTTGGGTTGGGTTTTTTTTTTTGTTTGTTTGTTTGTTTTAATTGAGCCTGATCTAGCCATAAAATTATGTGTTGGCAGATACCTGATCACAGTTCTTTGCAATGTTTTTCTTTTATCTTCTGGTTAATTACATATCTGGAGCAGGTAGTTAGGTGACCAAAAAAATGTGTTTTATACTTAATGGTACCCCAGCTGAGAGAAATACAGATAATAGCTGTTTAAGGGTTTAGGGATCAGACACTGTTTTCCAAGTAGAGATTCTGCCAGTAAAGACAGGAATGAGAAAAATCTATAGGGTTTTTTTACAGTTAATTAAGCATGTACAAGTTTTTGTTTTGTTTTATTTTCTTGTTTTTGTCTCAGGAAAATCAATACAGTTGCATGATGAAAAGTTGCTCACTGGTACATTTTTATTTTTGTTCCTCCCTTCCACTCTTCTGTATGAAAAATTAACACATTTTTCATTATTCATTTCAGGTCCTTCAAGCTTCAGAATAACTCTCTGATGCAACAATTAATAGTCAATTTAAATATAAATATCAGGCTATCTCCAGTTCTGGTTAGAATCATTGATTTAATTTCCTAATGACAGAAGAATTAAGTAATAGGCCCTAAGCAGGAACGCAGGCAACCATGTGAAACCATGTGCCAAATTGATATTTCAGCAACTCTGATAACTTATTAAGATGATGGCCATGAGATGTCACAGAGCTGAATGATAAATCTTCAGTCTGCTTCTTTTCTACTACTTCTTTAAAATTATTTTTCTATTGCAAAATTAATTGTCATTTATGTTGACAGCCAGTGTTGTCTTTAGTAATATTTAAATTAAGAAACTCACAATGTTACTAAATGTTGTGAAAAAGTAAAGCAAATCATCTTGCACAATAAACAGGCAGAAAAAGGGGCTGCAGTCCATTTCACATAGGACCAACCCAAGTCTGACACAGTGTTTAAGCTCATTCAAGGCACGATTCAGTGCTTAAGTACTGCATAGGCTTATAAACCATTTCACAAAAGAGGAGTAAATTGGAAAAGTAGGTTTAGAATTGCAGGCCTAAAATCACAAAATGCCAATTGGAGCAGAACAAATACATCCGGAAGCTGAAATAAACTTCTGGCTGTCATGAGGATTTTGGGGAGGAAGGGTAGAAACTCCAAGTAGTCATGAGTCTCCTGTAAAATATTCATGGTCATACATGTTTTCAAGTGATAAAAAAGTGTTGGTGAGATTTTAAAAAACAATGTCAGTCATGCATATAGGTTAGATTTTATGTTTTCAAATGAACAGATAAATTCTTGAAATGAATTAACAGCTGTGCAGTTAAATTATCTCCCATTAAACTCAGTAGTGGTTTTATCCGTGATTTTAGAAGGACAAAAAAATCTTATCTTACCTACTTGTAAAATATCACTGATCCAATGCAGCCTTAACAGAAGTTGATGTTTTCTCCCATCCTTGCAGTGCACTAAATATGGACAGAACTGTAGAGACTTCAGCTAGTAACATCCAACTTGCATATACTTCACCATACTCCCTTACTCTATATTTTGTTCCAGAAAACTACTACAGAGGTGGTTTTTTTCCCCCTTTTTTTTTGCTTGACCAAAAGACTTAAGCTTTTCAGATTGTCCAATATCAAACAAGCTGAGAATGCTTCCTGGTAGCAATGGTGCAGCTCTATTCCATCCTTAGGCTCTTAAAACACATTATATATTAGTTGTTTGTAGTGCTTATAACATAGAGGAAAAAGCTCTACCTAAAGTATAGACAGTGTAACTCCTGAACAACACCAAGAATCAGGATCAGCACTCTGAAAAGGATTTGTTAAGCAGTATATGAAGGCAATATACCTTGCAGAACTATACTGCTGTTGTTCTTCTTTTGTGTACTATGATTTCTAGTGATTTTCCACCGTGCCTAAGGAATCTGGTTTTGGACAAATGAATACCTTTGAAAGTTAACACAGATGAGGTGTTTTGAAAATTACACTCTCAGGTACAGAAACAGGGTGGATACTCCATAAACAAGATGTGTACCTTCCCTGAAGCATTTCTGTCCCAGAACTCATTTGCAGGTTTGCAATAAGCTTTGTGTAAGGGGAGCACACATTGTTTCTGCTGCAAAAAGAAACCAGGGACTGGATTGTGAGGATGCACATCTCACTAATGCATAATTGCTGAACGTATATTCCAAGCCTCATCCCCCACCCCCGCAAACCCCAAAAAACCAAGCAAATGAACTAAAGAAATATCAGTTTCTCTAACACTGCATCTCTAGGTGGTTGTGACATTTTAACAGGTGAGGGGAAAAAAATATCCTTGTAAAATAGTGATTAGAGTATTTTAATACTAAAAGTAATAAAATATACCAGTTATGAAGTTTATACTTTCAGGGACTTCATCAAAGATTAAAAAGCACAATTGGAGCTGGTGATCCCTGTGTGACTTAAAGACACTTGTATTAGTAAAAGAGATGCCTAATGCATCCAAAATAGATGAGGCCATTTGAGACATTAATACTTTCTTCAGATTGTGTAATGGCTGTATAAGAATTTTCTCTGAGTAGCAGAAAACTTTAAAATTTTCAAAGAAATAAACCCTATCATTTATTATGAGTGAGGCAATTCTAAATAA
Organism: Strix aluco; assembly: GCF_031877795.1. NCBI lineage: Eukaryota > Metazoa > Chordata > Aves > Strigiformes > Strigidae > Strix > Strix aluco. The sequence continues at coordinate 69,565,169 of NC_133935.1, forward strand.
ACAGAATAATTTAAAATGTGAACAAAGGAAACGGAGACTTAACCTTACTAAAAGGTCAAATTCTGCCTTCAGATACATGAACTTTGAAGGAATGCTCATGGGCAGAGTTTAGGCCCTAATGTACATAGTACAAATTTAGCAAACATATTATTGAACCCATGGCTCTGTAAAGAGATTTCAAAGTCATGTGTGTTAATTATGCTGCATGGGGAATAGGCCTTTGTAAAAGAACTCAAGAGGATTGAAAGTAATTCGCTGTTGGAGTTAATGATAGTCCTGAGGATTTCTGACAGTTTAAGGTGACATGACTGAAATAATTTATTAACATATAACTTAAAGTTATATTGATGAAAAAAATTTGTGTATGGAATTATATGGACAGTTGCTGGTGCTCTGATATTAGGGTTATTCAATTTTCCTTTACAACCTTCTATTTTCAGTTGCATATCATATTGCCAGACTTCAAAAGTGTGGATTGAATAAATAGATACTTGGCTTAAAACTGACATTTTAATTATTGTTATTATTTTTAGAGTTCAGCAAAACTGTAAGGGATTTTAATTTTGTATTGTTTGGGGGAGCAAGGTTAGCAACAGATGCTGTAGGTAGTTCTACTTGTTTGTTTTTCCATTACTCTTTAGAAAAAGTCTCTTGTGAAAAGTGTATCATATTTGTCAGGAAAAGTTCTGTGATTCAAATGGTGCTTTACTAGAAATCCTTCCTCACTCATCTTTATTTACATAACTGGAAATTGCTATTTGGAAGAAAATCAAAACAAAACAAAACACCCCCACAAAAAAAAAGAAACAAAGAAACAAACAAAAAAAGGCAATCCAAGACCTCACAAAACCAGAAACCCAACCAAAAAAGCACATGGGGAGGGGACAGTTACTCTTGTGTATTAAGTATGATGAGTGTTTAAAGTGCTCCAACACTAATTTTTGAGTGTTCAGTTTCCTCGTCCACCTGGGACGAATTAAGACCCACATCCTGGGAAAATGCTTTAGGCAAAAAGCTTTGAACACTTTTTGTGTAGGAAACTAGGGAAGAAGAAGAAACGAATATCTCCATTTGAAACTCTTCCATTGTGCAGTAAAAATTTTCTAGTTTTTCTAGTCTACTGCGTAGGGCATTCAATAAATAGAGGTTTGTAGGTCTCAAACCCCAGTTCAAAGCCTCGTTATGTAGTTTGGTGAATGATCATTTTCGTATAAAATACATAGCCAGTCACTGAAGTCACCTAGACGCATTTGTTAGTTCTTGCCAGAGCAGCAGCAGTTGGTAATCAATCCCAGGAATGAAGTTTCCAGATTTCTGCCTGTGCTGGGATGGCCATCAGCTTTTCATTTCATTTCCTTTGTGGAGATGCCCCACTTTTGCTCCTCCCTGACACTCACATTGTGGACCTCAGTGAACTTACTGAGTCATTTGTCTCTGAAATGGAAATCAGAATGGAAGTTTAATTGTAATGTCATGATATACTTTTTCACGTGCTTATCTCTCATCTGAAACTGTCTATTCACTTGTTCATCATCATCCATTCATGGCAAATGAAGTTAGGCAAGTTAGGTACTCCAATTTTGGTCTCCAGTATCTTAGATTTTATTCAATATAGTGGTGTTACTCAAAGGCTCATTACCTTGTAATGGTTAGCATTAGCAGAGATTCACTTGTTTGCAGAGCTGAAAACCTTTACTGACAGATAGTAATGACATTAAGGCTTTCTTTTTTAAAAATCCATGCAGTCAATGTGTTTTAGCAATCTAGTATATCAAATTCATGCACAAGTTCAGGTTCTGCTGAAATAACACCACCTTTAAAGTGCAAGTTCTTTAAAGTGTAAAGAAACCAAAGGAAAGTTCTTTGTAGAGATCCTTGCATTGATTTAAGGAGAGGTTTTAGGTTGTGATGGTGTTTTACCTGCTGTGTATTCTTATCACCATGAAGAAATGTAATTTTTTTTCTTGTATTGCATTTTTTTCATTTTAAGTCCCTGCCAAAGACCGAGGTAGATATTTCTAGTATTGTACAGAATGATTTCGACATGGTGGTAAGAATAGTGTGGTAAGAATTGTATAATATGTGATGAGCATAACTAGGTATTAGACGATCTTGTGCTGTTAGCAGAATGATATTACCTTATGATACTATAGACTTATATCCTGGTAGTAGTATATTATTTCTTATCTTGGATTCTTTCTTCGACAGAAATATCATAGCCTGTACTTCAGCCTGCCTTCTGCTGTCATAAGCATTCATATGATCACACATTTAGTCAAGCAGGAAAACAGAAATCGCTCCAGAAAGTTAGTCTGTTGAGACTTTTACTGGTCTAATTTTAATTTGACTCTGTTACCCCTTTGGTTTACCATGTAGGCACATGAATCTTTTAGTTGGTAGCATTTTAGGCCTCCAATACATCGGATTCCATTCAACCTGCTGGAAATCATGTATTAGATCTCCTGGCCCAAACTTTTCTCATGCATAATGACAGGATTAAAAGAACTGTAAAACAGCTGTCTAAGTAGAGTTCTCCATAATATTTGAAAAAAAAAAAAAAAAAAAGAAATGTGGATACTCATTGGCAACTGACTCAACTGTTAGTGGCTTTCTGGAGAGTTATTGTGTAACCGTTTCCTATAAAGGTATGAAATACACATCCTAAAAGGTACATTTCTAAAGGATTAAGTTATTCTTCAACATGTTCATAAAACAGCATAATAATGTGTATAGATTATTCATCCTTCAGTAAACAATTATAATGAATTTATTTTAATTTGTTCATGCCATCCTTTCATATATAAAAATTTGTAACACAGGATAAATTCTAGGAATAACTAGTTATACTTTTTTGTATCTTTTATTATTTACCTACAGAAAACAGCTGTAAATACTACTAGGACCTTCTTTAACTATTTGTGTTAAAATTGTTGAGAAGCTTTAATAATATTTTCCTGTTCTCCAATATAATAAATTTTCAATATTTTAATCTTATTTGAAGATCTGGAACAAGTAGATTAATTATAACCCAATCACTCAGGCAATAGCTCTTTCACAATCCTTGTAACATACTCTAACATATTGCATTAATCTTAAATACTAAGCACAGGGCAGAGTCTATGTTTGCATTTGCTCTTGCACATTATTTTGCCTGAAACATGATGTCACATATAAAAAGTATCAGCTATCAAGTTGCCCATGACTCCGCTGACACGCATGCAGCAGGAACAGCTCCCCCTTCTTACTTCATTTTATCACTGTGAGAAATGTCTTAGGAGAAAAATGTCTATTGTGCTTATGCCAGAAACCTAATTTTTAGAAAAAAAATAACAAAACCAAACCAAAACATAAAATTGTATGAAAAATATTTTAAATTATACTTGCATTTGTTTTTCCTGAACATATTTCATTTTTGAAACTTTTGAAATGTGTTGTGACAGAAAAATGGTACTATTTCCTTTTCAATAGCTCAGACATTTCACAGAGAAAATAAAATGTCATGAACTGCTAGTCATTTTAGTATACAGAATCAATATTTTTCAAGCAGCTTCCCAGTTCCATGTAATAATAATGTATTTCATTGTATCCTGCCACCTGAAAGTCCCATCTCTCTATCATCTGTGAAAAGATGAAAACGCCTCCAGCTAATACTGCAGTCACCATACTGTTGAATTATGAATTTTGCTTTCAAACATGCAAACTACTAACTTTGCTTATGTGAGTAATATTAACCAAAAACTACTTAAGGATTCAAGTTTCACTCAGGTTCACTAATCAAAGAACAAATAGTAGGAAGGAATAAAGAAGGGAGACTAATGGGAGAACCCCGAGTCAGGAATGTGTACTGCTGAGAGATTTCAAATCACTTACCAGCAATTTATAAAATAGCACACCTTTGAGAATGTATGGAAAGTCCTTGTCAGTTTTTTCAGTTGTCATTGTAATTGGGTTGTAAATGTGAGGAATAATATTATGCATAAAGACTTCTAAATCAGCAATGCAGTCTAGAGAGAGAGCAATTACAGCTTCAAATTTTAGTTCAAAAATGTGGCTGCCACTGCTTAGTGACATGGAACTGTTCTTGAAATATCTATAAAAAGCTATGAACTAAGTTCCCCAAAATAATCTGAAAATATATTTCATGATTTTTTAAAAGATGCAAACAAGCCAGAAAAATTAAGTGATTCCTCAGTTACAATATATTTTGTAGGTCACTCTGCAGGGATTCCATTGAAATACATTTGGTTTGTACACTGATGGGGGTCTTTAGATAAATTAAAACCACATCCCATAATTGGAATTATGGAATATAGTACTTTCTTTAGTTCCACATCTGGGTTTTTTTACAATGTCTATCTAAATAAATTATATAGATAAGGGATTTATTTTTGAGCCTTATACCTCCCATGAAAGTTTCCTTCCTATTGACCAGAAAAAAAAAGATTCTGACTCTCATATTTTTTCTCTGTCTTGGTTCAAGGAACTTGCTTTCTTTCAATGGAGCAACATAGCTTTTAAAAAAGGATGCTTTTTAATCCCTTCCTGCTTTCCTAATCTCCATCCTTGTCTACAACTCAGTGATTGCAGCACACTTCTGGGAAGCAGCAGACATGGGTTCAAATCCTGGCAGACTGAAGTGAGAATAAAATCAAGTCTTCCACCTCCTGGAAAAGTGCACTAACCACTATGCTATTATAAAAATAAGCTGGTGGTACTAGCAGCATTTGAAAAGAAAGCAGAGCTACTACAGTATTGTGTGAAGTGCCTGATCTTGTTTCTATGTGTTAGGGATTTTCTGAAAAATACTATGAGGTCAAGCCCCTGAGGAGACTTGCACACAAAAGTGATAGTTTCTGAATTCCAGTCAGGCACAGACATTTATATGACAACACATATCTCAACAATCTCAAGTTTGAGGGACCTATGGCCATATTCAGGACAAAAATTTTCAGATACTTAAGGAGTGCTTAAAATTAAGATACAAAACCAGATAGAATTAAGTTGTTATGAAAATTAGATGTCACTAACCTTAAGTGGATGTTTGAGTTTTTAAGATCAAAGCTTTTGACAGAATACTGTACTATATCTAGCTAATACAGGGTCCATATACATAGGAGGAGGGAAAAGGGGGCAGGTGGGGTTAAATCTATGTCACTGTTTTATTCTGGAAAGAGATTTAAATTGCTTGCAAAAGTATTTCCTGAAGTTAGCTAAACTCAGGTTTCATGACCCAACTTGCAACTTGACGGGATAAACCATTTCTGTGTATTTTATTAAAAATGGCTAATGAAGCAAATATTCACCTAAACAACCATATTAGTACAATTAATTAAACTAATTATAGACAGAACAATTTTAATTGAGGTCACAGGAAAGACTGAGACAATATATTACTATTTTCAAACATCTAAATCTTCAAATAGAACAGGTAATTGCTAAATTATGGGTTTGACATGAGATTAGGTTATTTTATACTAAGCCTGCTTTAGGAAATAGAATTCAGAGTGTTTAAAACTGGGGAACAAGCAATTCCAGTCACTGCAGTTACAATTTCCTACTAGAGGAAAAGCAAAAGAAATATGCAAGATGTGTGTGTTCTTCATTTAAGTGTCTGTTCTGAGCTAAGCTACTTGATAAATGTTTTAGATTTTTAATCACAGGAATTGTCTACTCTTTCTAGCTGTGCTAGTTAGTTATAAAAAATATTATTTCCTTCTAAAAAATTTATTTTAAGTAATACCATTTTTTAACTCCTATGTCTATTGATTTATTTATTGGCAGATGCATTTATTTTAGAAAACTGCAAATGGTGTTTTTCTCCTACATACCTGCATTTGTGCAAGCTACACAAAAAAGAAAACCTGATTAATGTAAAGTTTAAGCTTCTGCTTTGTTTCTATAAAGAACTTGAACTCAGCTCTTTGTTGTTGAAAATCTGTGGATGGAAATTTGATTGGAACTCCTAGAAAAGGTTTTTGGTAACATCTGGATTATTGATACCAAGACAAGTCTTTTTTCTATTTCTCCTCTGGATGTTATGCCAAAAGAGGGAAGAGGCACACAGCCATTGTTAGGGGGAGCCTGGGTGAGGTTGTTACTAGAAGAGAATCACAGCACATAGCAACCTGTCATCTCAAGTTCTCTGACTTCGCAGGACAGGGAATAGCAGTAGCAGGGGAATAGCCATTCCTGTTCCCTAGTGCACAAGCACACATGCAAATCAGAACTCCAGCTTCTCCGGGGCAGTTTAGCCCAGCACAGCTTGGCTCAGGGGAGCAGGACACTGCCCTTCTGAGGTGTCAGGTCTGCAGCCGACAGTTCAGCCTCTGTACATCCTCAGGCTCCGGCTTCCACAGATATCCCTGAATTCTCCCTCCCTCTTTTGAACTATTTGTTAGCTCTTTTTAACTATCTATTGATTTCTGTGGTAGTTTGTTCGCATAAGCTGCTGATGGCTTTGTAGTTCTGCACCCCTAGGACAATCTGCAGTTGCCACAGTGGTTTTTATCACCCTCTGGCTTTCACTAAAAATGTCACAAAAAAGAAAATGTTACCTTTGTTATTCAGCTCCTTTTTGATTAAGCTGGTTGGTTTGAGCTCGGCAGCAGCAGTCCTTCATCTGGGTAGCAGCCCCAGGTAGGCTACACCCAGGGGTGCTGCTCTCCGGAGAGATCCCTTCTGTTATTCCAATGAGAAATCCAGATTTAACCTTTCAAGGTTTAGAGAGACCAGGTTGCAGCCTGTCTGTCTGCTGAGAAATACTTTTATTTAAAAGAATGTACATGTGATCTGGGCAAACAGTATCATATATAGCAAAATGATGACTCCTTTTACCAGCAGTCCCTTAAGCCAATCCCTGGATGAACAGGGGTTGCATAATTCTTTTCATGCAGGCAGGCTTCTTGCTATGTGTCAGGACAATCCAAAATCATGGCTTATCCTCTCTACTTCACAGGAAAACTTCTTATTCAATACTTTATAACACCCACTCTGACAGAAAAAAAGCAATATGTATTTCATTTCTCCATTTTACATATGTATTATTTTTTCTGCAATTATTTTCAAATTCAGACTCAGTAAATGCAGAAGACATTTATACCAATAAAGTAAAGGTTTGGACTTACATTTTTTATGCTTGATCAGAATTAGAGAGCTATTTCAAAGAAATTAAAGAAGTCCTGTTAAAATGTTGAAATAAATTTTTTCTGAAGTATTTAAGTTTAGACATCACAAAAAGTACTGTGTCTATTTCTTACCATTGTATTAGAAATTCCCTTTAATCATCTTCTGTTTATTAAAAAGTTATTAAATATTTGCCAAATCAATTAATTAAAACATTTATATTAATTTAATTACTATGAATATTTTGATTGTTTATTATCTTAGAATTGATTAAACCATCAAAGGACCATAGTATATTGGTGTACTAAGCAGTTTACTCAAATAACAATGAAACAAAAGGCCTGCATTTAAATTTACTACTTCTCAACCAAAGGATAGGCTTCTTTAACAATTTAAAGAACCAAACAGTGTTTCTTAGGGAAGTAGAAACAATTTTCCATTGCAAATACCTCCTGGAAATTATTTTACAGAATAGATGGTTTTGATGTCAAAGAATGAAGAACTACAAGTGTTCATAAAAGAAATCAGTTCTAGACAGCTGTCTCTAAGTTTCTGTAAATAAATAAATCTGTAAATAAATAAGGAAGCCTTTTTTTTTTTTTCCTACCTCTGTTACTCCACTGTAGACAGAAGCATCTATCCTCATTCTTAGCAGACAATTTGCAGTTGCTACTTCATCGGTTGATTCCTACACTTAGTATATACTTATAGCTTACATCTAAAAACTCTCAGCAAATACCTAAAATGACATAAAAATTCAGCATAAATAATGCAAATGTATATACATTACAAACCGCATTACAGATATTTTCTGATAATTTGCATAATCTATACTTAACAGTAACTTATTATAATTATATAATTCTGTATCTGTAATATAATGGATGTTGCGATCCATTGCCATACACAATATCAAGATGCAGGCCCTGCATCTTCAGATCCTCAGATAAAATTCTGACCTCAGCCTGAAGTATAATGGCCTGCATATTTATGTGTTGCAAAGGAACTCAGACTTCAGTGACATAGTCTTATTTTCCTCTAAACATGCAACGATTTTTCTATTTTCATTTGCGTCTACAAAAGTTTATTGCTCCTTATACTCAGAGTTTAATTTCAAAATAAGAAACACAAAATGTAAGCAATTTGGTCATCATGACCAACATGAAAAATGTTAACTGAGCTTTAACTTTTTTGCCATTTTTTGTCCCACCCTTGTAAAAAACATGAAGTGTCATAAGACTGATTCTTGCCCTAAAGTAAGGCTGACACTTTTGGCTCTCTGTCCAATAATAAAGAAGAGGACAGTGGTCTTTTAAATATAACTGTTTTGGTGATTTCAGTAATGAGAAAGCTGGGTTGCAAGTGTCGGTAACCAGAGGGGTGTGTTCAAACCCAGAGCACTGAATTCTTGCAGTGTGCCTTAACCAACAAACCCCTTGTGAAGATGGGGTGGCATCTGCTTCCCTACCTTTAACTGAAAATGTGTCACTGTGAAAAGAATAAATGATCTAAAAGAACAGAGAGTGAATAAGTGATTTAGTAATCTAGCGAGGCTTCTGAGGACACTGCTCACTTCCTTGTTCTTTTTTCATCATCCTAACGTGCACTTAAATACTCCCCTTACTCTCCTCTACCTGCTCCCAATTAAAAGCAAATTATGACTCTGATACAATGATGTTGTAAATGTTACAGTACTGTAGGATTTCAGCAGTTCTGAATTTTTTAGCAGCTTAGAAGCTCTGCAGAACAATTTCCGATTTGCATTTCATCACTACCTTAATGGAGGAACAGCAGTAAGCTTGAGAATTAAAGCTTGCTAGATTAGAGAGTTTGTGCACAAGATTTCAAATCTCTAGTGAATGGCTTGTTGCAGCTCTACAAATCATTCTGTCAAAGCAAATTGTGCTGTTAAAATACGCATTTAAAACAATGCTCCCCAAATAGGTAATATGGAGGTAATTGAAAAACCCAAAGTGCATACAAACAACTGGAAAAAGTGAGCAGTGAGGGAATAAGGATCTAAATGGGAAAAAAAAAAAACAAACAAACAAAGCCAAGAGAAATGTAAATAAACATTACTGTAGAAAGAAGAAATATAATTTACTTTATCACCAGCTGCAAATAAACCACATACTTCGGGGCTTAACTTCACACCTATTCTGCACACAGTATTGTCTACTGAGATGTGATGGGGAATCATGGGGAAAAATACAGAAAACTTTATGCCTTATAAGTCTCACATTGAAATGCACTGAGAAATGTGTAATCTTCTGCAAATGCCCAGAAAACATCCAGCTAGGAACTCTTCATTTCATTAAATAGTATCATTGATTTCTATGGGAAGTTACAACCAAAAGAGAAAATAGAGGCCAATGACAAATGTTAATTCTATGACATTTTTTATATCAAGGAGCTAAATAAAAAAAAACCCAAAACAACAAAAAACAAAGCTTCAGCAGTGTAGAAACTCACCCCAAATGAGTTTGCAACTTTTATGAACCCGAACCCTGCTATAGGCTATGCAGTATCAGTATAGTAAAAAGACTTATCTGTTCAAGTATTTATCAAAATGAGCTGCATAAGTTAGTATGTGTGCATACCTCTGGCACTCACCATAAATGCTAAGAAAGAATAAACTTGACTTAGTTTTCTTTCCTTCCCACCCCTCCAGTATAAATCTAAGTATTAATAAGCAGGGGACATAATTACTAAAATCAGTTTAAGAGATTTATAGGTTCATATTTTTAAGATTACAAAATGTATCCTGAATATCCAGTTCAACTCCATATAATTAAGACCACAAGCTTTTAGGTTAGATAAAGATTCTAATTAAGGGTTCTGTTGAGTAGATTTCTTTCCATTAAACACCTGTGTCAACATGAATCCCTTCTTCATTTTCACGGAAAAGAGAAAACTTTAATAGAACAGCATGAGCAGTGGGTTTTTATGGATTCAATTGAAACTCAAAAGTAAAAACAAAAAACCCAAACCACCTTTCTTCACTGAAAGGAAAATCACAGTTATCTATACATACCAATGAATCCATACTGAAATTTCCTTCTGTCCCACATGTATGTCTGGCACTTCATTCAAAATTAAATAAAAACACTGAATGAATTTAATCCTTTATGACCTTTTATCCCAAGTCCATAATCAAATGTCTCAATTGATTAACAGGTCTTTATATGACCTGAAATTATATTGCTCAAATCTTGTCCTTTTCCTCACTCTCTTTAAATACAATTAATTCTATAGCAAAAAGGAATATCATCAAATGTTTGCCCATCCTCTAAGACAAGCTTCATCCCTAAAACAAGCTTAGTGGAATACAGACAACATAATTTCTGAAATTTTCATTACAGTCACTTCAGCAAAATCGTAGGATGACTTTTGCTAAACGTAAAACATCTGCATTGCTCTTCCTATCCTTAGGGGCACATACTTCATATATCATGTATTGCATAGTTTGGTCCTCAAGATTTAAAACCAAAGATGAGTCCTTTTCAGTTGGTTGGTTTTGTTGGTTTTGTGTGTATTGGCTGAGTTGACATACTAACATTTCATTTTAAAAAAATTATACGATTAGAAGATATAACAAGAATTCCAGCTTCTACATCTAGAAATAGTTCCGCTTCTATCACTCTGTGGAAGTCCCAGTCCCTCACTATAATTTAGGATTGATTCTCTTTTATGCATGTAGAAAATAATGCCCTAAATGTTGTAGAATTTTTTGCATCTGTTTCCTTCACACTAATAAGTAAGGTGTAAAACATGGAAGAAACATGCTCTATATGCTTTTTCATATCACTTAGAGCTTCATTTTGGTTAAAATCACAGAACAAAACTTGTATGAAATTATTTTTACAGAACCTACATGCAAACATGTGGATCTTGTAATGATGCAAAAATTTAACACCTTTACTTGATCATAAATTGAGTACCATAAATTGTGTCTCTTGATCGTTATACAGTTTTGGATCTCAAGATAGCAGCCTTAGAAATGACCTGTGGCTTTAGATAATGATTTGGGATATTGGGACACAACAGGAAGCTCAATGTAGTCCCTGCTATAGCAGAAAAGTGAGGAATTTAGATCATCAATGATATTTTGTTTCCTATGGTAGTGACTGGAGTTAGGCAAACTATGGTATATTACGAGTATTGGAGAAAACTGTCCCCATTCAGAGTGAAATAATGTTTTAAGGTTTGTTTGTTGGGTTTTTTTGGTATTTAATTTTTTTGGGCCATAATGATAAAATTAATTAATTGTTAATAAAATTGAATATAAGAGGAATATTTAGCATAATTACAAATTTTCTGAATAGTTTCAAATAAAATTTGAGAGTATTTTGAATGTAAAAACATTTTTCTTAAATTGTTGTACTTTAAAAATATCTATAATGTTGATTTAAGATATTTTAGATTTGTATACCTTCTGGAAGCAAAAATGCTAAATGAGTATATACTTGCTGAAAGTATTTCACACTCTTTCCATCGTGATTCTCACACTCTAGAGAAACATCCTTCAAAAATGAGTAGGATAAGAAAACATTTCTTAAGACTAAGTATTTCCTTTATGCTATGGATAACCAATAGATAAATACCTACATCAGATGATGGGGGTTTCCAACTGATATCTGGTCTATCTCACAGTGAAGAGTTTTGCTGTCAGCTTTAACATGTTTTGAGGGAAAAACATCACCTACTTATATTGGAACACAATAAAGTACAGGTAGTTTTGTATTTCAGTTTAGCCCTCAACATAAAAGCTTTCTGAAATTTTGCTTAATTCATTGTTATCTTTGCTGTCTCCAACTGTAAAATTCACATTTTCCTACATGCTGAGTGAATTTAAAATCTGGACAGGCCTATTTTTCAGCTGAAGAACAGTGTGGAAAACTTCTATCCTCAGTACAGCTGATCACTGAGCTGGGCAACCCCTGAAGTGAAGCTATTCTCTTCTTTCCCTGTCAGAGAGCCTTTTTGACTGTAATATAGACACTTCTGTAGTTATTCTTCGTTATTCCCTCAAAATGTTAATTGAGACATTTTTCATTGTATGGGTGTATCATCAAATATCAAAGTCTATAAAATAAGGACTATCATCAGACTCAAAATTTGAAAGGCACTTTGGAGATAAAAAGTCCTCCAGAAGTGTTTGGTTAAAATACTTTGTCAGATGTAGAGTGTATACAAAGGGTTGAACAAGCTACAGGACCAAGCTAGAACCTAGACATATAGTTGTCATCTTATGTATATCTACTTTATCCCTATTATATACTTATCTGAAATTTAGAGCCATCTCTCTGAACATTTACTCATCTTTCAGTAATTTCACATCCCTATTCATATCCTGATCCATCTGACAGGTGAACTGACAAGTAGGTTAACTCCTATCTAAGCCCAAGTAGAACCTACAAACTGAACTTTCTTTTGATATCAGCCCAGTTACAATGTGAGTGCTGACGACATGCTGACGAACAGTCAAGTTTGTCCCAATACACAGCTGCCTCCAAGGTTTACAGAAGGGTTCATGTCTTCCTCCTTATTAGCCAACAACTCTTGGAAAAATACACAGGGAAACAGAGGGAGAACTGGGCTGAGTGTTCCCTGACCAAAATTTCTGCAATTTTTTTAATTGCCTGGTCTGAACACTTGCATCTTAAAACTCCTGTTGTCTGTATAAAATCCCCTAAGTCTTGAAAAAGAAAGAATTTTCTTCACTTCTAAGGAGGTGCATTAACACTGGGATATCGCCTGCAGTGAATTTAACATTGCTTTGACAATGTCAACACCAATAAAATATCTGGTTTATTGTTGGCTGCAACAAGTGCATACTTAGTCATCTGGCTACAACAAAACCTCTCTCATTTTTCGATCGTGAGGAAAATGAGCCTGACCTGAGCATGTAAGTTCAGGACAAATGTTCAACAAATGTTCACTAAGATTTTTGAGAAAGTCTAGGTATACAACTATCTGTGTGACAGAGCCAAAGACTTGGCCTTCCATATGGGCAACCTTGTACAACCTGTGCAGAATGCTCTTTGATAAAGTTCTCAATTTTGTAGCACCTAATAATCAACACTTGATTTACTGGGTGCCTTGTGTTCCCTAGGAGGGATGGTGTTCTCAGTAACACTGAGGTATCTTTGTGGATTCAGTTTATTGCATTTCTATAATCATTAACTTTAAAAGGATTAAATGGGATTATGAAAACTGTCAACCTCACTTTATTAACAGAGATCAGAATGTCCATAAAGAGACTATTCTGAAGATGGGGCATCTCTTAATAATGATTTTCAGTGCACTTTATGTTTTGAGAATATCCCACAAATGTATTTAATTCAGTAATGTTACCTTGAATCTAAAACGCAGTTGTGTTCACCATTCTGTGATCAGAATTTTTTTTCTATAGCAGGAGAAAGACCAGAAATTTGAACTTTATGCTTTAAGTTTCTCCTATTAAGAAGAGTGTCATATTACATCCTTCCTTGGATAACAGTGTCAAAGGAAGTGATCCTTAGGAATACTTCAGTGATTGGCATTAGCAAAGCTTTGATATGTACTATTTATACAAAAATCTATTATGCTTCACTTAGTTCCTTTGATGTCCTTGAAAGAGATGGCACATAATTTCCCATGTAGAAAATGTGCACAGTGCCTTATAATGAATAAGAACATTTTCCTTTACACATTGTGGAGTGTTTCATGTGCAGTACTAAGATTTATATTGGAGTTTGAGAGTCTGCAACATGATGGTAACCTTGCAGTTAGGAATGAGACTAGACTGCAGGTTACGTTATGGGCTTGGGCTTCAGATCTCCTGGCTCTGCACGCTCCTATTTATGGCAAGTATAGTAACAGATAATTAAAGACTGGACAAGTATGATGATGAAGTATGGTATTTAATCTGTGTTAGTTAATGCACACTTGTTTGGCTGCCCATTATAAGATATTTAACCTACATTTGTAATTTCAAAAGCATCTCTCAAAATTCCCCTTGACCATTGATCACAAATAGGTGCTAACTTCACAGACTGACCAGTTTTGCTTGTTTGTTTTTGCTATCTATCATCTGTGCATGTGCGACCAAAGAATAACAGGTAGCACAGAAAGTTTGCTCTCTTGGCACTACCAAATATCAGCATCTATCCCCATATCCTTTTATTGGGTTGACTGATTTATAAACATTTGCTAATGATGCACTAAACTCTTTTCCATACAGAGTGGTAGAGGTGGCACATGTGACTTTAAATATTATGTTGTGTTATTACTATCTGAAAAGCTAGTGACCAGTTAGCTGTGTAGAAAAGAGCTGTCTTAGAGTAAAATCAGTGTTTTGAATTTCAGCAAATTCCCAACTGCCTTTTCTTTCAAAGACTCTTGAGAACAGAGGATAGCAATAGTTAAGCAGAGAAACAATAGATGAGAGACTGGGGACTTAGGAGGTTTGGCTGGAAAAAAAAAAAAATGCTGCATGACTGTATGATGGAAGTACAGAGGGATGATGAAAAGCTGCAAAATGTATAAACTGAAAAACATATCACAAAGAAGTTTCTCAGTAAGTGCTAGAGAATTTAATCATAATTGGAAGTAAGTCTTTGTTATCTTTCACTCTATTTGGGGAAAACTGTACAAAGAATTTTGCTTAGGCTATGTTTTGGTTTTGCTTTAATAACCCAAATGGTGCTGACTTCACAAGATATTTCTGCAAGAGATTTCCCACTGTATATGTTTAATATTGCTACGATGGTTTGTAATTTACTGTACACTAAGTGGGGCCTCCAAAGTTCTGCTGTATTCTCGCAGAGGTTAAATGGTATTTGGTATGGAATACTGTCAAAAACATTTTCTGTTGCGGCAAGAAAACAGCACAAAAAATAAAGGAGCACCCACCTACCCACAGTTACTGTGGCCAGTCTACTTTTGCTGTCAAGTTGGAGCAAGCCTCAAAAGATGGGACACAGCAATTTGGGAGTTCTCTGATCCTGGATAACGATGTACTGGGGTGTCTTCAAAAAAAACCAAACACCAAACTCTAGAGCTATTAATTCTATAATTTCTTAGCTTACTATAATTGAGGTGCTCCTAATTACCAGTGGAGCACTTGTTATTTGGTTTTTAATAATTTCAGAAGAATCCTACAGTGTGAAAAGAGAAACATTAATTCTCCTATATCTATTCCATGCTTCAAGAGAATGCTTTAGAAGTTTACTTTAACTTATTTCATTTATAAATAAATATCTATAAATGTATCTATATTATTTATTTTTATAGTATATTTATTTTCTTTAAGATGAATAGCTATTTTATTGTTTCAAGAGTCAATTGCAGTACAAAGCAAAGACATATGAACTGAAAGTATCTAGGGAAAAATTGTTTCTAGCACAATTGTTATAAAACTTGAACTTGAATGGCTTTTGCTTGACTCGTGTCATCAAGTGATTCACTTGTGTATTATTTTAAAAAATTCTGTCTGACACTGTTGACATATCATGTACTTTGAGTTTCTCCCTCTTATTCAGAAATCAGTGGAAAAAAATCGCTTCATAAAATATTAATAGATGCAAGTATTGTCTCTGACCTTACTTGATCAAAGTGGTTTGTGTCAAAGTTTAATTGCATTTCATGTGTTTTAGTGACATCTCTAAATCTTTCATGGATTCAACAAATTATTAGCATCACAAGAAAATCTCAGACAGCCATAATATAAAGTAGGAAAACTCTGTAAACTTACACTTGAGACTTAAATGAAAATTTGATTTATTTGATCTTAGTCTTTTCCTCCAGCTGCTAGTAAAGACGATAAAAGCCTGAATAGTTCTATGAGACATGGAATATTTGGGGTGGCTTTATAGCTGGACGTAGGAAAAAATTCTACATTAATTTGAGTAGATACAGTGATAATCTTGAGATCCCAAAGGTTGTTTGCTCCTGTGGATATTTTTGCAAGACTGTTGCAGATCTTGTCATTTACAGTCGGAAGTTGGTTTCTGGCCCTTGTACTGAGCAGACATGTTGACATTCAGCACAGTCCTTTCTCTTCAGTGAAAAGAATTCAGGTATTTTGTTTCCATCTTTATGTAGTTTTTTCCTTCTCTAATAATTTTATTAGCAGTTTTACTAGTACTGTACTCTCCCTTCTAATACCCTTCTGATTCTGTGGTCAACTGTGGTGGTCATCCTCAGCAGTGTGGTAAGTTGTTACAATGAGCCACCAGGGTCCCAAGGTCTTTGCTGGGAAGAATATAACATAGGTGATAGAGTTCCTTTCTCCTCAGTCTTGGATAGGTTTAAGTTTATCTTCATATGTTTCCTCAGCCTGGGCTGCTGCCTTTTGGCTGCTCCCAGATGAGTGTGACTATGTCCCCACAGCTTTCCAAGGCTCAGCCCCCCAGGGTCTCTTGTTTGCTGGGCAGTGACCCCCTGGGTTTGCCAGACCCTTCCCATGGGATTCACAGGTGGAGTTCAGGCTCGGGCAGGGGAGGGAACGGGCACTTGGCCTTGAGACAAGAACTGAAACCAGCTCAGCCCAACTCTGCTCAAGGTGAGCTCAGGCCAGCCCTGAGACCTGTGCTCTCAGTTCAGGGCAGAGCCCATGGCTCTGCTAGGATGGCAAAATGTCATATTCTCAGCACTATAGCACTACATGTGGAATTCATGAAATGCTTACCTTTTTATATTTCCAAGACAATTTTCAAGGATCAACTCCACACTGTGGCTGCACAAACAACCTTGTCAATAAAACTGAGGGGGCAGTGAACCATAGTAGATGGGCAGGCGTGAGAAACCACAGGCAAGAAGATCACTGTAGCAGGAAGCTTTGAACTTATTTCTGGCCTTGTTTCTGGATAGACTGTTTATACCATTATACACTCTTGGGTTTTTGGAGCAGGCTTCATGGAGCTGAAGCAGTCATCAGCAATGAATGTAACTCTCTTCCAGTTACATGAAAAACATGTTAGTCATGAAAGAGACTGACTTCTCCTGCATGCCACATGAATTGTGACATGTAGAGACAGGGAATGATCCAGTTTCTTTCCAGGCTAGCAGAAAACAATGTCTAATCCATTCAGCAAGACATCTTAGGTGATCATTTGTACCACACAAAACTATTATCTCCCTTGCACATTTACAGTGTGCCTTTCCCCCTTTGGTGTTGTAATCATTCATGTGTTATGGGCAATCTTAATCATATAAAAGGCTCACAACGTTTCTAAGATATATGTCTTTGGAAACTGCATCAAACAGGGCACTCCTGCAAGGATAGTAACATCATTTACCCAGAGAAGTAAGTAATCCACAAAAGATAACTTTCTTTTTCTTGAGAGCAGCTGATCAAAGCAGAAGGAAGAAAGGGGCAGAATTCAGAGAGAAAACTCATTCAGAAACACACACACAGTCGCACACACAAACTTATATGGATATCTGATACTCTGCAGACTGAGCCAAAGGTCCAGGGAGAATTGAGATCACTGCAGCAGGTGACACCCCACAGCTCCAATTCAGTGTATGCAAAAGGAGAAATATGCCCAGGAGTTCCTGGATTCTGCCTTTGTTTTAGCTTCTGGGCTGCGACGTCATGCCTCCACTAAATTTCTGGGCCATCAGGAGGATTTTTTCTTGGGGCTGCACTTGCATACCCCAGCCAGGTTCAGCCAATACATTTCAGAATGCAGTCCTTATTGGGGCCCAGCTCGGTCTCGCTCATTCTTCCTCATTCACACTGGGAAGCTGCTTCAAGGTGGATGTGGACATCTTTGAAAGAATTCTCAGCATAGAAGTAATAGATCAGTAACAGCAAGTGCCAGAGATGCTATATCTGTGGTCTTCCTCAACAACACTTCTCTAAGAGGAGTGACTCTCAGTTCATTGATATGCTAGAACGTACCTTATCCTTTAACAGTCTGGACCTTCTTGAGACAGAACGAGTGGCCCTGATCATTTTTAAAGGACATCAATTAGGTCCGGCTTCAGGACTTGGGGAAAATATAATACTTCCTGCTTTAAAAAATAGTAATGTACATATACATATGTATGTATGTATAGATTTATGTATATGTGTGTATATGTGTGTATATATGTATATATAGAAAACAACAAACACACACACACTCATACACACAGCAAAATTGAGACAACTCAGTTTTATCTTGAGATACCATCATATGAGAAGTTCAGCAGGACTGACTCTAGTAATGCACAAGAAGGGACAGCTTTGTTTATCATTACTATCCATACAGTTGTTTGTTTGCCTAGAGATTGTATGGTAAATTTGAATTAAGTTATTTCTTCTGAAGTTCTTCAACTAATCAGAGTTGAAGGCTGTTCTATTACTGAATATGCCAGTATCTGCTGACATATGAGTTGTAAATGGATGGCAAAGAGCAAAGTGTCCAATTAGATATTTGTTATGAGAATAATCATCCTGGGCCATTTTACACAAAAATCTAGTGCAATCATAAGTACTTGGGAAAACTCTCAAGAATAAAAGACTTGGAAAACAATACATTCATTTACCACTGTCTTCACAAAGGCGTTGATTCATTAGCAATGTTTTAATGGGAACAATGCTCTGCTATGCTTCAGAAAGATTGCTATAGGTCTACATTGCTCAGTCAGGAAGAATAATATTACTTCCCCACAAGAAGAATCTTTTGTCACAGTCTGCTCATGCTAAAGAATAGAAAGAAATTACTCCGGCAACCAGTTTCTCTTCTGGACATCTCTTCAGACTGAATTGTGCCTTTATTGGATCACTGACAATCATTTCTGACCTGAAGAGACCAATCAGCTTTCCAGATGGAGGTGCAAGTACTTTGACATTTACATCAGCAGCCAGCTCATCATGTCAGTTTTTCTGTCTTGCAAACAGCTATGCAATCAAAAGGATCCTCTCTGCAGTCATTGGGATGTGACTGGCAATGTCACCTTGTCTTTCTCTAGAACATATTTGTGATCTGTGTGAATCTCCACCATATAACTGTAGACATCATTTAGAATTTCAATAATAATCTCTCCTCTTGTGCATAGCTTCATTCAGCTGATGTCAAAGTTCTTGAATAGTAAATGATAAGCACTCCATTCCCATCTGGTTATGTGTAGCAGAGATTGACTCCAGTGCCGTAGACTGTAATATCACAAATGATAATAAACTGTGTCTGTCATAGTAAATGAGTGGAATTGGCTGTCAGTCACTTGCTTACAGTTTTGAAATGCACTTTGTGCCAGAAAGTCCATTTCCATGGAACTGACTTGTCAAAGAAACAGAGAAGAGTTTTGGTGATCATTGCTTTTTCATGTCAGGGAGATGTAGCAGAAGTTCCAAGGAATATCTAGAGACCTTGATTATGTTTTGAGTGAGAGAAATTAAAAATTGCCTTCACTTTGTCCTGTGAAACATATATTAATCTATTTAGATTCTTTCTTTAAATGCAGTACCTAAGAAGGTGATAATCCCCTAGTCCCTCCTCTGCTTTGACTGTTGGTGGGACCCTCTATGGGCTGCAGGAGGACAACCTGCATCACCACGGTCTTCTCCATGGGCTGCATGGGAATCTTTGCCCTTGTGCCTGGAGCACCTCTTCCTCCTCCTTACTCACTGATCTGAACTGTTTCACATTTTCCCTCACTCCTCTCTCTCATAGCTCCACTTTTTTACACTTTCTTAAATGTTATCACAGAGGTGCCACCAGCATCGGTGATGGGCTCAGCTTTGGCTAGTGGTGGATCCATTTTGCAGCTGGCTGGAACTGATTTTGTCTGATATAGGGGCAGGCCCTGGTGTCTTCTCACAGAAGCCACATCTGCATCCCCCCCACAACCAAAACCTTGCCACATAAACCCAATACACATATCTAGTTGTGTTTTTGTGAAACTTCTCTTTTTGTTCAGCAGCTGTGACAAGGTTTCACACATGTCCTCCTGCTCCTGGATTGTAAGGGACTGTGTTGGACTGTGTTTGTCTCAACATTGCTGCTGCACCACTACCACTTCCTGGCCTCAACATCCTATTGCCATAGAGGAGTACACTCTGAAGAAGTTGAATTGTCTCCAAAAAAACCGCCATATCCACCCAAAGCTAGAGCAACAATATCCTTGGCAGCGCCTATGAAGCTGCGCTTGCACGCAAGCCAGGTGGAGAGGAAATCAGGGTGAGGAAGATGTGCAGAGGCTGAAGACACCACAGGTTGACCTCCCGCCGGCATGACCACCATGAACACCCGGGCATGCGCGCATGGAGGAACACGGGGCACCACATATTACAATGACCTCCGTGGAAATGGGCGGGCTTTTCGGAGAAATCGTGGGGATTGGGGCAATAAAAAGACTGCGTACTCCTCTCTTGATTATTTTGATGATTCTTGCTTCTTTGAAATCATGGCTTGGAGCTGGGACTTTGGCAGAGCTTGGAGCTTGGAGCAAAGACCCCATCACCTGCACTGAGGCCGAACCAACGGGACATCGCTGGATTCGTGGTGGTGGTAACTAATCTTGCTGCATCTCTACTGTTTGCTTGCTTAGGTATTCTGACTCTTTCTTTCTTCTTCTCTCTGTCCTATCACTACTATCAGTTGTTATGGGAAATAAAGCTTGCAAGGTTGTACGGCATCTGACCTTGTTTGTGTCTTAATCTCGCTCTTGGCATCGTTTAAGAACCCTCCCCTATATGGGATCAGGACATGGATGCAGCTCAACAATCACTGCTGTTTATCCTCAGACTTCAGTGGATGGTTGCCATTCTTGTGACTAGAAATTGCAGTTGTGTTTGTTTAACAGAATGCATAGTGCTGAAGTTCATCAAGTCAACATAACTCCTTGTGCTAACTGACCACATGACCAATCACACATAGGTAGGACCACCTGCTTTTCTCTGGCTGCTCTAATTAAATAGAGTGAGAGAGGGATAAGATGTGAAGTCAATTCTTTCTGTACCAGTAAGAAACAACATCCTATGTGCAATTCATACTGCACGAATTGAGTGCAGTAATGGACTATACTTGAGCAAATACTTGAGCACTCTCACAGGACATAAAGCAGAAACTGATATTCTACCATTAGAGAAGTACAAAAAGATAAAGGCATGCACTACAAAATAGATGGCTTTACTCCTCTCATTGCTTCCTACATATCTTCTCAATATACAGTTCACTTACATGTAGTTACTGTAACCTCTATAAAATACTGTCTTCCAGCACCATGTTTATCTGATAAAATAAAGTTCAATTACTAAAACAACACCCCCTCTAGAATACTAAAAGTTTTTAAACTTTGAAGCTGTTTGTTGGTTTGGAGTTTTTTCCTCCAGTCATATGAGAACAGTTTTCTTTACTGAACAACTGTTTTTTTCAACTAGCCTATTCAAAAAGTAGAAGGAATTGATGAAAAGCCCTCAGAAATTCTTTACATCGTTACCACTTAACTGAAAGATTTTCACTGACTCTTCTAGACTTATGCTTGATGAATTGTACAAACATTTCACTCAAGGAACCAAGTAGGCATTTTTGTACTCACACAACCATGGATACTGGCTCCATGTGTTAGAAATAGGTATATTTAAAACAAGTTTCAGTATTTCAGATGCCTTTTCATCAGGAATTACTTTTTTCAAGCAACAGAATTGTGCATTTTTCTCTGTGGAAATTGATATTTCAGTATGTTTTAATTCTTTTGAAGAAACAGTTTGAGAAAGTAGATATGCAGATATATAAGAGTAAAAATTAAACCAAAATAAAATTAAAATTTTAATTGTGAAATTTAATTTGACATCACAGATGTCTAGAGTATTCACAGAATCATTCTAAGTGACTATTTCTTCTGTAGTTCATATCATGTATAGCTCAGCAATGTTAAAAACATTTCTGCATATTTTGTGAGCAGTTGGAAACAGCAGTTAGTGCACCAATAATTGCTGAAGTGAACTACATGCATACACTTCTTTATGGGCTAGAGCAAAAGCAAATAGAAACCACTCTGTCTGCAAAACTTGATGTGACCTCAGAATCTAAAAAGTGTTATATGGCTACATTTAAAAAATGCATAGTTTTTCTTGAATATGAGTTCAAGGTCTGATCTCTGTTTCTCCAGTAATACTGGATGAGCAGCTCAGATCAGAATGCTAGTAATCTATCTAGAATCACACAGAAAAAATATAACTAGTCCTGAGAATAATTTTTTCCAATTACTTTTTACAAGCATAAAAATCATTCTGACAGATAGACACAGTTTTTCGGTCAAACACCCTAAGGGCTACCCTTCCCAATCTTCCTGATACCAAGGCCCACACTTGAAATGACTAATAGTGCTGGCAGCTATAACATTTTAATATAAATTGAATCTATAATCTTCAAAAGTAACCCAGGTTATAGTTTTTTTTTCCTAAGCATTTGTTAGTTTTAAGTACACTTTAAATGTATTTGTATACTTCTGTGCTCATGCAACTTAAAGACAATTAGGTAGATATAAGAAAGGGAAGTTAACACTAGAATGATATTTGTCAACTAGCTTAAAGTACAATGAGATGTAAGTTTTGATAACAATACACAGTGCTGGATGTTAAAACTCATTGCTTGAAGACATATTTGGGTAGGACTCAGTGTTCATCCTGAACCTAGATATATGCAATTTTAAGCCTCTATATTATGCTGTATACTGATGGAGCAGTATCTAAGTTCAGTTTTATCTCCAACTGCATACAATATTTCATCTTGTGAATGTAGAGATTGAACTTCGGCTCTTACTTCCAATAGAGGGAAGGTATGCCAGCTACAGAAAGAACCATTTCTCCTGAGTATACAGAAATGCCATGAGAACAGTAGAAGTAGTCATTATAAGTACCAAAAAGATACATTCAATGAAAACAAGATAAATGGGGGAGAGGAGGAGAGAGGGAGAGGAAGGAAGGAAGGAAGGAAGGAAGGAAGGAAGGAAGGAAGGAAGGAAGGAAGGAAGGAAGGAAGGAAGGAAGGAAGGAAGGAAGGAAGGAAGGAAGGAAGGAAGGAAGGAAGGAAGGAAGGAAGGAAGGAAGGAAGGAAGGAAGGAAGGAAGGAAGGAAGGAAGGAAGGAAGGAAAAATATGCAGTGCATTCACATACCTGCTACTAATAAGAAAAACATGCAATAAAGACTTCATGAAAAGGTAATTAGAACAAAATGGTCAAGCATACACTCTTTTTAAAACTGAATCTATAATTAAAATAAGAGTGTTTGGGCATACCTATGTTCTAAGTTATGTGTTTTGTAATTCTGGCGTGTAAAAAGAAGAAAGCACAGCAATGAAGGGAAAATAGAACTAATTAAAACAACTTGTTACTTCTGTTGGTTGACAACTGGCAATTTGGAGGAAAAATAATTCCCATTTGAATAACAGACTAATGAATTTTAAAAGTATTTTAAGCTCTGCAAAACATTTTCTTTGTTATAACTATTTTAAAATGAGATAGAACTATTTTAATTTAAAGCAAATTAAACTGATTTTTTCTTTTGAAAATGTAAAATATATTTCATAATTACAAAATATACAATTAGTATATGAGAGGTTTCAATGTGGCCGGGCCTATATGTATTGTAACAACAATGCAGAAACATTCATCTATCACCTCCAGGAAATTTGCACACACACCCCCACCCCCCCAACTAATAAACATGTATGAAATAGGGAGGGGAAGAGAACTGCAAAGAAACTACTGGTGACTGACACACAATGGTGTTTACCCAGTCAGAAATTAACAAAGTGTTCAGTGAAGGCACCCATGTCAAAACAGGCTCAAAGGAAAGAGCCATGGTCTGGCTGAAGGAAACAGCACAATTCACATTTTGGTGGAGCCAGAAGCTTCCTATTTGCAAGGACATGTATTCCTGAGCTCAAACCCATGTCTCCCACCTCCTTTATTTCTGTATAATGCAATGGTGTGATGTTTTTCTATTCCAGACAAGTCTTATTCAGCTGCACCCTCTTAGAAGCAGGCAGAATTGGAAGTCTGTTCAGAAACATCGGTTAGCTGAGCTGTTCTGCTCCCTAAACTCCTGCTCATGTCTCTTGACACTCTGGCAGATGCATTTTTAATTGGTATTTAGTAATAACAGACATTAAGTCACAGTTTTATATTTGTCAGAAGACTTTTTTAAATTTTACAATACCTTGTCTCCCCAACTAGTTATAACTTCATCAATCAGTGAAATTAGAGTATAAGTTAATTTACATTTCAGCAAATGTGTTAAGCCATTTGCAAAAATATCTTTCTAACACAACCTTAATTTTGTCCAAACTGTTCCACAGTGGAATATCATCAGTCAGCAGATGTTGTAAAGCTAGTTGACACATTGTTGAAATGCAAAAAAGGAAATACACTCTCTGTGCCGTATGGGAGATGAAGTATGTATGTGTACAAAGTGAGACTGCAAAAATATTGTCAGGATTGAAGTCAGTACTAGACAAAAGCAGGTGATGGGAATGGGAGAGAGCACAGAACTCAAAGTAAATAGGTACCCAGAGAGGATACACATGCTAGAAATTATTTTTGTCACTGAATCCTAACTCACTTATAGCTAGATTGGGTGTTTCTGTTTCTGTCTCTTTATATCCAGCAGCTGCCTAGATTGTAAGAAACTGTAAAATAAAATTGAAGGGAAAAGGAATTACCCATATTTAAGCCAACAAGATAAAAGTATATAAAAAGAAGCATGAAAATACAGAGAAATTTATATGATAAAAAATTAGTTATTAAAAATTAGTGAGAAGAATTATAAAAGAAGTTACCTACATGGTTAAGATGTCAAATATAAATTTTTAAATTAATGTCTAACAAGAAAAAATAAGGAAAGCATTTTGTAAGTCATGAAAAGCTCAGGAAAAAAAGGCATTTCAAAGAAGAGTCATGGACATGATTAAAGGATGAATGGACTTACTTATTAAAAAAGATTAAAAGGATAAATACAAATAGTTTAGGGAAGTAATTAGGTTAGGGAAGAGACGAGGACATAATAAACAACTACTGATGTCAGTAAACACCAAGGAAGGAGAGGAATAATTTAGCTTCATACAAGAGAGTATAATTAGAAGTAAAGGAATTAAAGTTAAAAAGGAAAAAAAATTACACTGAGCAGCAGAAAAAATCCCTCACCTATGAGATGAAAAAAGGTCGAAGTGGTTACAGTCCATGTCTAAGGGTACATAGATAAAAGGACTTGAAAATACAACAAAACAAAACAACAACAAAAAGGTAAAAAATTAGTTCTAAAGGACCACATGCAACTGTCTGACTACAAAATTTGCATTCCATGGACATTGTTTACCTTCTAAAAACAATACATTTTTTAAAATATCTAGAAAGATTTTTTCAAAGATCATTTTCTCTACTTCTGTGTAAATCTTTATCAGTCCCTGTCAACTCATTGAACCTTTGTGGACTGTTTGATGTGGAAAGTCCTCTGGGAGAATGATGAAAGCTTCCTGTACAATCACAGGGAACATCTTCAAGGCATGGCAAGCCCAGAGAGCACATGTGCAAGAGTTAGGTTTATTCCAAAAATCACAGAGGAAGTAATGAGCAGGGGGAGGTATGAGACGCTTAAAGCTTGATCTTTGTCTTGTTTAGCAGTAAAAGTTAGGGCTTTATGGAGAGATAGTGTCAACCTTTCAGACTTGGATTTTCTTGTTCCCAGACCAGATGTACTCACTTTCTGTGACTCTTTCCTTTATACCTTATCCTCTCTCTGTCCATTTCTTATGATGTTTAGACTCTATCAAAATTCTTGTTGTTTTCTTTCCCAGCTCTTCTCCTTTCCCTGTCTTCTTGCCTCTCCTCATAAATCATTTCCTGAAAGTTTCCTTTTAATTTCCGTGCAAGCACACTAACCTCTTCTCTGTCTCCTTTCCAACATTATTTCCCACTATAGTCCTTGATCCTGCCTCCGTTCTCTGCTCCATGTTCCTTAATATCCCTATTGCTTTTCCAACAGTGACATGGAATAAATGTCTCAGTCCTGCAATCCCTCCCTGAGCCTGCTTCTCCTTCTTCACCTTCCAAATTTCCTTATTCAAAGATAAGCTCTTGTGGTAGGACAAAAAGAGAGGCCAGCAGATATTTTTTCTGTTATATGTAGGAATATTGTAACAACCTCTATCATTTCTAGTACAGTATGAAATGTAAAGATTCAAAATGCAAGCCACAGGTCCAATTTTAAACAGCAATTTTCAAGCTCCTTTTCTGATTTTCAGAAGAATAAGGTATGTCCTGAGACACTTTCTACAACTTAATTTCTTCTTTGGGCAAAGAGGAAGGCAGGGTTATGAAGTGAATAATCTCATATTACCTTGAGTTTTAACTGAAGAACAAATAGAGTAGCTCAGTTATTAGAGGACAGTCATGCACTGGCATGGGGCTTATCTTTCTGTCTTCAGCTTCTGTTACCAAGACATTTGATCCAACGGTAAAGGCAGCCAAACACATTCCTACTGTGTGTTTATGGTTCCCCAATACCCTACATCAATCCTGCTGCTCCTTTTCTTAACTAATGGAGGTTGTTATACTGTCTACCACTATTTAGACTTGTATTTATATTTTAAAAGCATCCTGGGTTGTAGTGTTTTTAAAAATTTAATGCACACATTTAATGCTTATCTTCTTATTGAGAGATTTAAGGTATAAAATAGAAACAGATATACAAAAGGAAAACTAATCATCAGTGTAAAGATACTTTTTCAGCTCTCTAGGTAGAGAAGGGTGGGTTTTTTTCTACCTTTTTCATGTGTATGATAATACTTATGACAGATTTCAGAATTATATATGGTAACTTCTTAGGAAATCACATACATTGTTAAGATTTGTTAGTTAATGATAAAATAATTTTTAAAACAAATTTTTAACAAATTTAAAACAAATTCTTTAAAATAAAGAACATCTTCCAGACTCCCCAACTAACTTGACTGTCAGAGAGGCCACACTGGCCTTGATATGCTACATAAAAGGACTAGAGTACCTTAAGAAAAGACTGATCCTAAAAGCTTCTCAGTGTTCCCTTAGTTTGAGCAACTGAAAAATATCTGTAACAATGCCTCACAGAATAATTACATACAAAGTCTCTCACATTTGTTTCAAGTACCATAGCTGTACAGTTCTGTCCATGAAACTCTGCTTTGTGTACTGTAGCTTTATAAAATCTTTACACTAAGCTTCAGTGAAGCTCCCAAGGAAAAAGTAGTCCCTGAAAAAACTCACTTTTGAATATGGTACCCAAAGTATATAATCCAGATATCATATTATTTTTCCACTTTGTCACAAATTACAAATTCAAGTTAAAACTAAACTTGTGAGTTTCGTAATTCAAGGTTGTAACTCAGTTATTACTCTAAAGATCCTACACTTATAGCTCAGAAATGGTTAGCCTTAGCCTAAGAAAAGCAAAATGTGTTCATGTGCTCTTTTGAGAAAGTGACTGCTTTTGTGGAATTATAAATATATAATATATATAAATATATATACACTATATATTTATATAAATAATTTATACAAAAATATATTATGTGTATGTATTCTATATTATCTACATTTTATATATAAATGTATATATGCAGAAGTATGTATGCCAGTGATTTTCCATATGATGAAAATAATAAAAATATATTTTTATTTTGCATTTTCATTTTTTAATTAGCATACTTGTTTGATGAAAAACTATAAACAGAAACATTAAGAAATCCCCCTAACCCTAAAATCCTCAGGTTCTCTTGAAGATTTTAATAATTGTTTTCCTTTCAGTTTCCCAGTCTGCCATTTTCTGGTGGCTCAAGTGACCCTTTTTTTCATCTTGCTCTTGATTAGATGACCAATACATTACTCACAATGTGTGCTGGAATGAAAGTGATTTTGCAATTTGTAGGCTATTTATACAATTTGAATTTCTCTTGAGCTGCTTAGTACAGGTCCATTTGGTAACACTAAGTTGATTTTAGTGATAGCTTAAGATCAAACTATAAGGCATGATGACAAGTCTCACATCTGCTAAAATTCTATTTACTTACTAAGATGTGTCCTTATATAATCTTCTAACTGGACACATTAGCAGATCATAGGTCATGTGCTGAAGGAAATATTGCTGTGAAGTGCCACACACCTGCTTACTTTGATTTGACACTTTAAATGTAGTGAACTGTGAATAGAGTTATCAACATCAGCGAGTTCAGATGAACCCAAATAAAAGCTGTAATCATCTAGGAATAAGCTGGATGTAGTACAATGAAGCATCAGACTGAATCTGCAAATAAAACAAATAGAAAATTTCAGCAAAGTGGTAAGGAGGAAGAAGTTGTGTATTTAGTTTATAACAATGTAACAGATTTCTTTTTCTGTTTCTATTGTGAATGCACTTAAACATTTGTCAGATTCTTACAACATCCTTTCCATTAAGTTTCCTGTGCTATCACAAATATCAGCTAAATGTACATTGTATAACTGAATCTATGTTCTGCATTACCAGGCAGTTCTATACCATTCTATCCCTGTAAACCAGGTCACAAAGAGAATGGTAATAAAAGCATTTCTTCACTGAAACATGAGATTAATCTCTAGACTAGTACATTTTAGACATTTATGTTTCCATCAGTATAACTCTTATTTGTTCAGAGTCACATCCACTTGTGTCATATGGATCAGAGCACATTCTGGGGACACAAATTATATCTTAAAAGCCTCTTAACTATCTCAAAGATTTGTGCAACTTTGGACTAAGCCTTCCACAAGTCTCCTCTGGTGCATGCAATACATCTAATTAAAAAAACAAAAACCTTTTAACTGCCCTGATAGTTCTCAGCTATTGCAATGGCCTCTTTGAAAGACTTCTTAGAACTTCTTCTTTATGCCTGATACACATAAGAGTAGTTGCAAAATCCAGAGGACAGAATGTCAGTTTAAAGCCACTTTTAGTTAAATACCTCTCAGATCTCCTGCCAAGAACTTCTTTGTGGGACCAGTAGATATCAGGAGCTACATGTTGTTGCTCTCTCTCTTTTAATATTTTTGAGATAGTAGCAGGTAGGCTAGAACATGTCAGAATCTATTTATGAGTGGCTGCCACTACCTGACCTTTTTATCCAGAGTGTTTTCTAATAAGTAAAGAATTAGCACCCGAAGAATAACAGTTTGTAATTTCCTGTCTTAGCTGTGATATGAGCATTACCCTTTTGAACTCTATCATTACCCTCTTACTCATTTGAAAATGATACATAAAATTAAAATCAGTAGCTGAGAATATAATTTGTTCCATTCAAGCCACAGGAAGAAAAAATCCAGTAGGAGAGAGAGATATTTGAAAATCCTTCTTTCCGTGTTTTTATGTATTGGGTTTGTGTGTGATGGGGTTTTGTTAGTGGGGAAGGGACTACAGAGATGGCTCCTGTAAGAAGCTGCTAGAATCTCCCCCAGCTCCAGTTTGGACCACATCTGGCCAAGGTTGAGCCAATTAGTGACGGGCTGTGCCTCTGTGATAGGATATTTAAGAAGGGGAACCAGAGAGGAGCAGAGTTGTGAAGAGTTGTGAGGGAAATACCTCTGTAACACCGAGGTTAGCTGAAGAAAGGAGGAGGGGGGGGGAGCTGTGCCAGAGCAGAGACCCCCCTGCAGCTCATGGTGAGAGGGCAGGCTGTGCCCTGAAGTCCAGGGAGCAGATGCCCACCTGCAACCCATGGAGGACTGACCAAGGGTAGGGAGGCTCTACAGAGAGATCGTCACAAGCTGGATCACTAGGCTAAGGCCAACTGCATGAGTTTCAATAAGGCCAAATGCCGGGTGCTGCACTTCAGCCACAACAACCCCCAGCAGCGCTACAGGCTTGGGGAGGAGTGGCTGGAGAGCTGCCAGTCAGAGAGGGACCTGGGGGTGTTGATTGACAGCCGGCTGAACATGAGCCAGCAGTGTGCCCAGGTGACCAAGAAGGCCAATGGCATCCTGGCTTGCATCAGAAATAGCGAGGCCAGCAGGGACAGGGAAGGGATCTTACCCCTGTACTTGGCACTGGTGAGGCTGCACCTCGATTACTGTGTTCAGTTTTGGGCCCCTCACTACAAAAAGGACATTGAATTACTTGAGAGTGTCCAGAGAAGGGCAACAAAGCTGGTGAAGGGTGTGGAGGACAGGTCTTATGAGGAGCAGCTGAGGGAACTGGGGTTGTTTAGTCTGGAGAAGAGGAGGCTGAGGGGAGACCTCATCGCCCTCTACAGCTACCTGAAAGGAGGTTGCAGAGAGCTGGGGATGAGTCTCTTTAACCAAGTAACAAGCAATAGGACAAGAGGTAATGGCCTCAAGTTGCACCAAGGAAGGTGTAGACTACATATTAGGAAGCATTTCTTTATAGAATGTTATAGGTGTTTATAGGTGTTGGAATAGGCTGCCCAGGGAGGTGGTGGAGTCCCCATCCCTGGAGTGTTTAAGAGTTGGGTTGACATAGCGCTGAGGGATATGGTGTAGTTGGGAACTGTCAGTGTTATGTTAATGGTTGGACTAGGTGATCTTCAAGGTCTTTTCCAACCTAGATGATTTTGTTACTCTGTGATTCTAGTTTTGACAGTGTGGTGGTTTAGCCCCTGCCGGGGTCTGAGACCACGCGGCCGCTGCCCCTCCCGCACAAAGGGAGTGAAATACAAAGCCCCAAGACTGAAATAAGGAAAGGTTTAATACAACAGTGCAATAGCAACACAACAAACAACAACAATAACAATAACAGTAATAGTGGTAGCAATGAACAGAGCAAAATAGCTACCAAATACAGCAGTGGAAAGCACGATGTACAAAACCACGAGTGCACCGCGCTCCGTGCCAGGAAAATGTGACCAGCCAGGATGTGACGTCTGCATGGTATCTGAATAACCCGGCTACAGCTCCCCCCCCACTGCTGGGGAAACTTAACCCTATCCTGGTTAAACCAGGACAGACAGGTCATGTGATAAGACAGAAAGAACCTCAGCCCTTTGTGCTAATATTAACCAGTGGATGTTAATAGAAGAATACTATTAAGGAAGAAAAAGAAAAAAGTTTTGTTGTTCTTAGAACTCCTGCCTTAAACGTTAAGAGATCAACATACAAAAAAGTGCACACAAACACTGAGATGAAGTCTAAGAAGGAATACAAAGACCTGCTGCATGAATAAATCTGACACAGAGATTCCCAAGATTTCTTTGCCAGGTTCAACACTAGCAGCAGTAGGTGACACCTCTATCTGTTGTAATAAAACAGTAGCTGTTTCTGTGCCAACTCATGTGTCAGTCTGAGTGCTACGCATGCTATAAGAGGATGTCCACAGTCCTTCAGGAAATAACAACTTAGAAAAAAATGAGATGTGTCCAGCTGTTGGTGTTCCCTGTTTATTTTGTTTTGCAAACAGACTGTCTTTGGAAGCTTGACCTAAGTTAAGCCCAAAGACTTCTCCATGTTTTGTCATTTTTTTCTTCTGATCTTTGCAGATCTCTCTTTTCTTGAGATAGGCTTTATTTAATTTATTTATTAATTTGATATTTAATTTATATTTATTTTGTATTTATTTAAATCCAGAGAATTATTTGATTATAACATCTATTTATCTGAAGATAGAGTACTTACTGGCCTTTTTTCTTTAACCTACCACATTGCCCTTCTCTTAGACTCCTTATATAAGACCATTTCTGAAACTGTCGTATATGTAAATGGTTCTTATATAGGCAATATCATCAGCTTCTTGGGCACCTTGAAACAGCATCACTCATGACATCTTCAGCAACCTGCAACATTAAGCCCTTGTTAATTTTAACATGTTAGCTCAGTAGGTGAGAAAGAGAACTAACATGCTCTCCTTTGACCTTTTAACATTGATTCTCCTTTGATTTGTGTAGTGTATTAGGAGAAGATGTGATAATATTGATTTGATATAATTTCAGGTTGGCCATACTGCAAACCATAGTTCTTCACAGGGGCAGGTACTTTCTTTAGTTTCATTCTGGGAATTTTGTTTTACTGTTAGACAGATTTGTTTGTTTCCAGATTTATTAAGTAATGGAATAGTCTAAGGTGACAAATATTTAGAATTGTTCATGACAAGTAATTAAACTAGGGGAAAAAATAATTTTAATTACATTTCATCTACCTCACATGTGAAGGTTGAGTGTTTCCTATCTCCAGATATCTTCTGTCATATGTTGTATAACATCTCTTCCATTATCTTTAGCCATGTTCTCCAATCTTCAGTAAAGCTTTCCTCCTAAAAGGACTTTCAATTTTCAGCTGTGCTCCTATTACTGATTTTGTTGCATCTGGGAGTAGTAGAAAGGTTAAGAAAAGTAGGAGCATATGAATAATATTCCCTGTAACTTACAAAATACTAAAATAACTCTGATGCTAAGAGCTGCTCTATCTAGACATCACACAGTGGATGGAATTATATATGTCTTCCTATGTGTTGGCACAGTTTTGAAGACTGTGAACACTAATATATTTCCTTTTTGATGAGAAAGAGGAACTCTTGGATACCTGAAGCTTCTTCAGACAACTAGAAGAAACCCTTCATACCTGTAAGGGACTTCAACTACCTCAACATATGCTATAAGGAGAACATGGGGCACAATCCACGTGGGTTTTGGAGAGTTGAAAACAATCTCTAGACACAGTGAATTAATGAGCTAAGTGAGTCACTTTATTGGACGTGATGAGTTCACAGGGGTTTGGACCAGATGATGTACAGTGGATCCTTCCAAACTTTCTTGAGAAGCCTCACAATTGACAGTGTGACGAACAGAGTATTTTGTGTAATCTAATTAAAATATGTGTATGATTATGTATATGTATACATACATTACATTTTGCAAATATCAAATATGTAAAAGGAGTTATACTTTTCCCTACTCTGCTTTTTTTTTTTTTTTTTTAAAAAATAGTTTTCATTGTAGGTTTTATTAGGTTTAATTGAACTTGGACAGACATATATCTCAATTTTTCAGCTATTCATTTTTTAACCTCTAAAGCATCACAGAAACAAAGAATGTCTGAGGTTGGCAGGGACCTTTGGAGATTGTCTAATCCAACTCATCTGCTCAAAGCAAGTTCAATTAGAGCAGGTTGCCCAGAGTTGTGTGTCCTGTTAGGTATGAAATATCTCTGCAGATAAAGATTGCACAACATCTCTCGGCAACCTGTTCATGTGTCTGATCACCTTCACACTAAAAAAGTATTTTCTTATGTTTAAACAAAATTTATTGTATTTTTATTTGTGCTTATTGCAACTTGTCTTGTCACTGGATACCCCTGAGAAGACTCTGGATCTGCCTTCTTTATACCATCCTATCAGATATTTATATAAGTATTTATATATTAAAGAATGCTTGAATAATTTATTGTAAAGCTTTATGTTAATTCTATTTTAAGATTTTATATTGCAATTTTAAAAAGAGGGAATGAGTGAATCCAGGGCGGTTTATAGAATTTTTTTTTCTTGCTTTCTAGTTTAAATAAATGATCCTGACAGGAAACTGATTCAGAAATCCAAAACAAATTCATTCAAATTCTTTCTGTTCATTTGACAGACTAAAATGCTTTGGCGGTGAATGGGGAGCAGTATTCTGCATATATTCTGCATGCATTTGTGCAGAACTTCCTGCAAAATTAGATAAATACTATTTCAAATAATATATTCCAGACAGCTGAACAAATATTAAAATTTTGTGTTCTTTGATAATGTATTGTTAAGTCTTGATTTAGTGTTTCTATACAAATGTAGTTCAGCGTCAGTGTCAATATTTTTAATTGATATCTTTTAAAAATCCTTTTGAATAGATAGGTAACATTTTGGTATAATTTTATAATCAATGACTATTATACTACCTCCAGTTGCAAAATTCTGACTCTTCATAGAATTCAATCTTTTCTCAGAACTGCTAGAGTAACATGTAGGTAACAAATCTAGGGTTTGTTAATAATTTCTGTGCTGCTGACAGCGAGTTGTTCACAGATGGTATTTGGTTTCTTTGAAAACTTTTTTTGGGATGCTACGTAGGAATGAAGAGCATCAAACTAACACACAGTATAGACCCACCTATTTTGTTCCTCAGATCCTCCTGAAAAGCTGTCTCATAGTTCCTACAGAGAAAGTGATTGCTAAATCTCACCATGTTTCCAAGCTGTGAAGTCTCCTGGCACAGCTTATGCTCAGTTTGGCTCTCCTTAAGCACTGAGATTGACCATTTACTGCATTCAAGTATCCCAAGCTTTTGTTGGACTCTAAATCTGGAAGCCTAGGAAAACACTTGCACATTTATTGATCATCTGTTACCAGTTAAGCCAGCTATTAGGCAAGCACCTGATTCTCCTGTCCCCTTAGGAACCTAAGCCAAAAGATCAAGCAGAAACAAATCCAAGAAAGCAAAGCAATATCTTTAAAGTAATATGCTCACAATATCTTCTCACCCAGGCAGAAGTAAGTGGCTTCTGCTAGTGAGGCACACAAAATCTCTCTTTATTTGCATGGAATTTGGGCCTGCTGCTGTAACTGAAAGTCAGTTTTCCTCATCTGTATTTTATTTAACCAACTTCATATCCTAACATCTGGAAAAAATGGCTTAAGTCTTGGTAATGACTGTGGTCATTCTTTAAAGCTCAGACATTAACCTTACTCCCTTTTAAGCTTAACAGACAGGAAATGTACATCCTACTGACACTGTTGCTCTTAGCTTTAAAAATAATTTTATTTAATTAT
This sequence comes from Strix aluco, assembly GCF_031877795.1. Classification (NCBI taxonomy): domain Eukaryota; kingdom Metazoa; phylum Chordata; class Aves; order Strigiformes; family Strigidae; genus Strix; species Strix aluco. The sequence goes on from NC_133935.1 coordinate 69,600,001, forward strand.
AATAAATGTTCTACATATCCTTATAATAACAGCCAAAATGCCACCACACTAGCTACCTTTGTTTTATGAACAGATACTTCTTATAAGCAGATACTTTAATCAGAGGAAAGACACTGTCACCTGATAATTGCTAAAAGGATGGCAATAAGGTATATTGTTTATCTAATTTTTATGTTACAGACTTGTAGCCTAATTTAATCTATTCTGAATGCACAGTAAATGCAACACAATCATTTTTAAATCATAAACGTCTCAAAAAAACCAGGCAGAGGTCTGCTAATGTGTTGGATGATGGATCTCCTATTTACTATTGATCTCTGAATTCAAAACCAATCCATTCTGAACTAGCAAACATTTTCCATATATTTTTAGAAAATATTGAATGGTTCTTAATCAGTGACAAGGGTGTTTTGTCTGTTACTACTCAAAGTACATTAGCAACAATGTGCTGCATTTCACCAGAAAAAATTAATTTTGTAAAGGCTGAATCTTGTGTGGTATGTCTTCAATGAATTGACTTCACATTCAGCTACCCTTGAATTAAAGGAAAGCTCAGAGTAAGCAATCCAGAGGTAGTGAGAAAAGTTCTGTAAGGGTTATTATGTATGGAGATCTACATAGTCTTCTGTTGTATGGAGTTATTATATGCTGTGATTTGAATCACTGCTGAGGAAGGATTTGATTCAAGCAAACCGGCTACTTGATTATTGCAGCTGGTTCCTGTATCATCTGTCTCAAGCAGCTTCTGTTACATCTGTCATGTCCCTCTAAGCCAAGGGAGGCAAGTGACTTAGATTCATGAATCCCCAAAGGAGTGGACAATGGTAAGACAAGTCTCAAAGACCAGACATTTATTAACTTCCCACAATGTACTAATTGGACACACCATAAGTGGCTAAGTATATAAGGAGTTATTGCAAGCTATATAATGTGCCTTGCATTACTTAATGGGAGTGACAGATAAAGTGAAAAAGAAGAGGGAGATAGAGAGAATAGAGAAATAAAGATCACCAGTTCAGGTTCTTGCGTTGGTCCCATCCAAGTTTGTCAGGGATGCATCCATCTTCTTCACGTCTTTTTTTTTTTTTCCTTTCTCCTTTTCACTACTCCACCTCAATTTATACACACTTTCCTTGGGTCTGTCCCCTAGGTCAAGCCACCTACTTACATATCCCATGTATGGGGAGGGGTAAGGTGTTTCATGGGATGATGTAATTAACATGACCTTGTTAATCTTTATTAGCATATTCAGGGGTGTCAACTTTAATATGTATTTCATGGATAATGAAGCAAAGGTCATTCACTGGACAGATGGCCCTTAAAATTTGACCAGGTGCACCAGAGCAGAACCATCCTGCCTTCACAGGGCTCCCCCATCCAGTTGCATCCTGTGTTATTTGGGCAGCCTTATCAGCTTCGACCTTCACGCTATCCACCCCGTGACTATAGATTCATTACTTGTGAGTGTTTGAGACATTCCTCGGCTTGGTGGGCCTCTGCTTCCCCCCATCCCTTATCTATCTCAGGCTGTTTTTTCTCACAGGACTGTTTCGGGGAGTTACAAGTCACCTGTCACAACATCTCACTTGTCACTGATGTTATTTTGTCTTCCTCAAACCATCCCATTCCAATGAGCAGTTTCCTGCATCTCACCCTTCTCTATAGTTTTTCTATTCAAGTTTTGATGCAAAAATCCCCACTATACCTAATCTCACTTTATCAAACATCTGGTCTAACTAAATATGGAGTGCAAGTGACTATGTACCAAGCAGTATTTAATGAATACATATCATAGGTTTTGGACTCTTAGAAAGCTTTCCTTTCAGAAGCCTTGTTCCCCTCTTGAAGCCTATTACTTCTTCCTTTACATCTCTTTAACAGTCCTTTCCTATTAGACTGTGTCATTATACTCCCACAAGACTCAGAAGACACTAAGAATAGAGGGCATGAATATAAGAATGTGATTCAGTTCACTGATTAAGGACTCTAATTTTAGGTATCTACCACCACATATCTAGTTGTTTGGTAGCTGTTTATGTTCTTATTATAGTCAATAGAAGTTGAGGATAGGACTGAGTTGTGTAAAAGCAGATATGTAGCACCACTCAATTTTCCCTAAGATGTTCAAGACATCCACACAGGACTGGCAGGTAAGATACATGACATAGAAGAAACCTAAACCTCTCTGAAGTAGGAGTAGAAGGTCACACAATATATTCTAGAGGATTTCACATGCCACTCCACTCTTGATTTTATTTCCCTTGTTCTCAGCATAGACAGTTTATCCTAGAAAATAATTGGGGGCATTATCCTCTAGATAATGTCTACCTTAGAATAAACTAAATCCCCATTTGCAAACAAATAAACAAATAACACCAAAAAACAATAAGCAATAATGATGGGACACAAGCCTCTTTCCTAGACTTACAGAAATGAAACAAATCTTTCTGTTATCCTCTTATTTGCAAGGTAGGGTTTTGTATCTGTGCATGAAGAATGACAGTATCTTACTGAAGAACAATCAAATGACAAATGTAAGAAGAGGAAATTCTGTGAAATGTTTCTGAACTTATCTATCATATCATGTTCAGTTGCAGGAGAGTCAGGCTATTCTCAGAAGGTGTTTCACTCACACTTCTTACGGTGATATGGATGTTCAAAAGCACCAACTTCTAAACCTAGTTTACTGGGGAAATCCCTTCTGCTGCCAACCCGTAGTCACTTCATTGCAAGTTATGGTACTGTCAGGTAATTCTGTTTTCATAATGGCCATGTACAAGGCCTATACATATATTAACAGTAAGTGCTTGAAAGTAGGCAAATAAGCATAGTGAATATTCTGAGGGCATGAAATGTTCAAGAAAGATGTTCTCTATATTACTGTTTTTTTTTAAATTCAAATACATTTCTAAAACAAACAAAAAAAATTTTTGAAAATTCTGTAACTGACATAGGAAAATCTTTGAAATGTCAGACCTAATTGTTATTCTTTTTATAAATTACAGATATGCCAAATTGAGTTGATTATATATTACTTTTCTTCTCATAAATGTTACGCTCACAAAAAACTACCACATTTTTAACACAGACATTAAATTACATGAAAGAAATAGTACTCCTGCCAGATTGAATATTCCTCTGTATCAGTCTACAGAATATCTGTTCTGTCTACTGTTAAACAGCTGGGGAAGAAATTTAATCCTCATCTCCCAGCTATGTAACTATACCAAAAATAATGTCAGCTTATATCAGCACTTTCTTTTCTAAATCTTCCAATCAGTAAGAACTGAAATAGAGGTTTCAACTTTAAAGGATGTATATAGTATAATAATCTAAGTTTTCATTTCTTAGGAAATTCCATTGTCTTTTTTTCCTATCCTGATAACACATTTTTGTATTCCTTCTGAAAAATAATGTTCCTGAAACACAATTCACTCAGTTTCGTTGTCATAGAATGAAATCTTTTGGAGTATTTAATAGTTTGTCAAACTATAAATATGAAATTCATTTCAAAAGTCATTTGGAAAATAAAAAATGAAATTTTTTTTCCTAAAATGACAAACCAGGATGTTTCAATACTAAAACATTGGGGAATTAATGCTGCTTTCCTTTTAACATGTGGATTATCTCCTAGCAGAAGACATTTTATATTGCCAAACCAATTTAATAAAAAAAGTTCAATCTAAACTAATTCAAAATAAATGTGAAAGCCTGTGAAGACTGCAATATAGGCAGGCTGAAAAAAATAGTTCAGATAGGGATGCCCTGGATAACAAAGGACAGTTATCTCTGCTGATATGGCTGGATGTGTCAGAAGCTGTCATCACAATTTCTGCATTACTTGTGTGCAAGATAACATGAGGGTGGACTTGGCTGTCCCTGCTTATTCCAACCAGACAGTTCTCAGTAGTCAGCTGGTCACTTGTACACTTTCCCTAAGACTGCTAATCTTCAGCGTCCTACAGGACTCTGAGATATCTCTTTTATGAAGGGCTTCTTAAATAGTAAATAATTCTATGCTCTAAAGTGAGACCAATATACACCAGTTGTGGACATGACACCAGGCAGTGCAGAGCTCCTGGCTCAGAGAAAATAATGTCAGTACCAGCAGGGAGAGGAAAATGTTTTCAGAAAGTTGAAAGACGTTAAACAAACATTTCTCCTCTTCTCATTATAAAGGTAATAGACATTTAAAGGGTTATTGAGCTCATTGCTGGACCATGACAAATAAACACACAACCTTTTTTCTCCATTATATGTCCTCTGTGGTAGACACTTTTTCTCACCCTTAGTTATTAAATTTCTTTGATGGAGATAACACAAGAGATAATTGGAAAGTCCAACTATATACTATCTATCAAGCCATCTTTAAAATGAAATTTAGACAAAAACACTGTACCAAAGTTGTATCTCTTTTTCCTGATTTCCTAGTTTATTCAGGATTTTTAGTCTTGATCCCAAAAAGAGTCTAAGTTGGAACACAATGATATTTTTGAAGAACCTAATGCTACAGAAAGAATTTCTATCAAATGTTGAATCATAACTCTTTGTATGGTTCTGCAGGAATCATTTCTACACAAATCTCCACTCCAATAACTAACATCATACTATGAATAAACATAAAATACAAAATTGTTTGTGGGATGAGGGGTGGGTGGGAGAAGACAGAGTATGTTCTAAATATTTTTTCCCTCCTCAACAGCAGCAGCAGCAGACTTGATTTGGGGTATTTTACTTGTTGCTGCATCTGAAATGTTCATATAGGCTAAATCATAGTGTCATGTTCTTCAAAGTCACTGTACTTCCATTCTGAACATTATGATTCTGACTATAGATGACATAAACAAGGAAGTGGGAAATTAAAATATTATCAGTGCTATGAAGCCTATAAAACCATGAACACTTAATTTTCTTGTAAACTAGTTATGCATATAAAGATGTTTCTCACTATATGTTCTAGGTTTCATGTGACCTTTATTCTACCTCAACTCTTCCTGTTCTGGATAATTATTTCCAGGTCAGAAGTCATGAGCTATGGCTTTTAAGAGCAATGGACCTAATGGAAAGACACTTCATTTGAAAGAATGTGATATCACATTAATGGGAATTGCACATGCACATGGTTGCAAGAATAAATCTCTTAATTTGCTACCCAATTGTCCCTAGATCATAGATTACTAAACCAATATGGGTTAACATGGTCAAATTGTTTACTGTCTTGTAGCCAGTAAACAGTGTGGTACTTGGTTTTTTTTGGTTTGTTTTTTTTGTTTGTTTGGTTTTTTTTGTTTTGTTTTGTTTTTTTTTTTTTTTTTTACAAGGAATAAGACTTTAAAGATAAAATAATATGAGCAGAATGGAAGGACAGAGATGTGAAAGGTGATAAAAGAGAAAACAGACTACAGAGTTTAATTTAACCTCTTTGCCATCACAAAATAAGATATTTAGGTCAGACAACACATCCCAATATTCCTCAATAACAAAAGTATGTTCTCTTCAATAATGTATAAAGTGCATTTAATCTGTTTAAAAAGAAGTGTTGCTGGGATATAATGTCAGAAGACAGTTTCAATGAGTTAAGTGAAACAAATATAAAAATAGTTTTGAATATTTTTTAATTAATTTGCAGATTCAGAGAAAAATCTTTTGTACATTAGCTGGACAATTTCCAAGTTCAGTCTGTGCAACCAATAGCCATTATGTCTGAAATACACTACAGGTTAATTTGTAACAGCTTACAGGGTCTGAACTTTGCTCCTTAAGAGATGCAATGCTTTGCAATGTTGAAGCATTCACAAGTGTCAGAACATGAAATAAATTATTCTTATGCCATCCAAGAATAAGTTGTGACTTTTTGCAGACTGAGCAATAAATAAATTAAAATAATTGTGTCCATTTCTTCAGATAAAACTTATACCAAATCCAACAAAGTTATAAAGAAGAAAATCAGTTTCTGTATTCTGCTCCTACCTTGCCTTTTCTCAGAAAAATTCCTATTACCCTAAATGAGTCATTCTGTGAATACTACATGCAAACAGGACACAGATAATTGTTCTATTATATTTTCCTTTTTTTTCCTCATTAAAATTAATTTTAAAAACCTTTTCATGTTCTATAGAGGTTTCAGTACAGCCTGCAGTGACAGCTGATCACAAACACTCCTATTATCAACTTCAAAATTAAGACTTTGGTAGTCAGAGAAGTGAAAAAAAACACACAACAGAAATCTCAGAAGCATAAACTCTCTTGAATTGACCATGGGATCTGGATTATTTTTCCATTCTGCAGGGGTAATCTCTCCTGGTTAAACTAACCTAAATACGGTCCATGTTGAAAAATAAATGGAAAACCATGAGAGATTGTTTACTGCTGAGCTTCTTTCACACATACTAAAAAAGGCATAAAATATTTTTTTTAAAAAAATGAAATAAATCTATTTCTTATAATTTAGTTTTCCAAATATTACTATTGTAATACTTGTTATATAACTTGATTGACCATGTCAACCCATATTGGTTTGATAATCTGTGATCTAAGAACAACCAGTTAGCAAACTACGGGCTTTATTCTTGCAATAGTGTGGAGGTGCAGTACCCGTTAACCTTAACAAATGTTGTGTAAGCATGTCAATTGCTGAAAAGTCCCCCTGAAATCTTAACAAAGAACAAATCAAACAAACCAAGAACCAATATGATTGCTGTTACAGTTGTTATTCTATGAATAAAATTTACTATTGCAAAACTGAATAATTGGAAAGCATAAACGCATACAGACCTCACAATCAAGTTTTCTTTCCTTTTAGCATTAGTATTAATGTCTCTGCATTTCATAATTTAATTTTTATGTACAAAGTTTCCTGAAGGGCATAAATGCATTTCAGCTCTCTGCAGTGGTAATTCAGTTTTAAACCATGCATAAAAACCCCAATAAACAGCAAAATGCTAATAGGTTGTATATGGGCTGTGACCTTTCCTAGTTACTTTTCAATATTTTTTGGCAGTTAAGAAACATTCACTGAAATAAGTTGAGAAAATCTTAGTCTACCATTTACTTCAGAAAAAAGAATGTTTATCAAATGGACTTGAATTGATAATAATATGATAGTTCATGCTTGAGAAGCCTTACAATTGCCAATGTGAAGAACTGGATATTGTCTCACTGCTGTAATCATGTGGAGAGTGGATTGTATTTACACTTTGCATGACCTTGAAAACAGTTTCCCAGACCAATGTCAGAAACATATTTTCTAATATTGCTGCTGCCAAGCATATAGACTAGACAAATAAAAATAAACAATAAACATAGTGATAGTAAATGAAAGAGTTGTGCTCTTTTTTCCAGTGTTTTAGGAAAAAAGTGCCATAATTATGATCTGTAATTTCAAATGTAGATTTTGCAAGGTATTTCACAAAGAGAATTTAGCATTACTGATTTCTTATATGTTGTAAACCAGAATTTGAATAGCTAATGTTTTTTAAATGTGCATTTAAATATTCATTGAGATTCTAGATTCCTTGATTCTGTGATCCTATCTTGCAAAGATATTAGGTTTGATTCACAAGCTCTGGTTGCACATTAGCTGTTTTCATTAGCTTTGATGTCTTTGTTGCACTATGTATTCCTAGTTTTAGCAGAATATATTTTTTTCTTTATTTTGTGGCATTTTTCTCTTGAATTTATTTTTTATCTGCATACTTTTGTCATTCCCTGGATATTTCCCCACTATGTTGGATAGTTATTAATACAACTATTTAGAATTATAAAAGTTTTTGTTGTTTCTTAGTATTTGTCTATGCTATATTTATGGATCTGTTACTCAGCAGTTCTAGTGTCCTTCTTTGACTAAGACCCAAGGAGGTCTTTATTTTCCCTCTCTTTGTACCTCAACCTTACTGTAACACTAGCAAGAATTTTAAAATATTTTTTGCAGCTATAGCTAGGAGAAGGTTACACACCCCATGCAAATATAACAGAAAACTTGCTTCCTGATGGAATGAACAAGAAGGCTACACAGGCTTTTACTATGTGTCCCGATCCAATGTCAGGGGAGGCTTTGATTTGATCCCAAGAGTAAGATTAAGACACAAACAAGGCCAAATGCTGTACACCCAAACCAGTTTTTTATTATTAAAAGGAAAGAGGGGTGATGATAGGACAGAATAGAAGGAAAAGACGAAAATCAAGCAAGCATGCAGAATAGTCACAAGAATAGTCACCACCATGAATCCAGCAGCATCCCATTGGTCCTCAGTCTTCAGTTCTTTGATGGTGGGTACACAGAGATCTAGCTTCAATAGTGGGTGCACCTGGATCTAGCAGCATTCCATTGGTCTTCTTCAGTGGTGGGTACACTCCAAGCAAAGTTCTCAGTTGCCTTTTAAGTTTGTCTTATCAGCTGATTAACATATCTGCCCACCTTTAGTTTTTCCTCTGTTCCCACAGGTTTTTGCTAACTTGATGCTTCTTGAACAATCATCCACTTCTGGGGCAGAAACACTCACCTCTTATCAGCTCAATGGCAAAAGCACCAAGTGATTAGCAATACAATAGAGCCACAACTGGGCTTATATAATGGCTGGTGATCAGCCGTTCTTGTGCTTGATGGGAAACACCTGGTTTCACTCAGTCCACCTCTTTGAGGTTTATCTAAGGAGTTTGTCAATACAACTGCAAGGGAGTGAGAGGGTGCATCGTTCGATACGCATCTGCTTCCTTATGTGATATTCCTTAGATTAATTATAAAGGCCACAGCCGGTCCTTGATGAATGGTGGAGGCGTTACTGACACCACCCCGTGACTCAAAGCACCCACACAAGCAAGCTTTGAGACATTCATTTGACATTTCAGTCTATCACACCATGGAAGAAAACAATCTAGGTTTACATGCAGCTATGAAATACCTAAGCCCTACATAGTTATCTGCATCATTTTAGGATTTCACCAGTCTATTTTCCAAATGAATTTTGGATTTCACCTGTTTACACTGTAGTCACAATAGGTACCATTATCTATATGTAGTTACATCCATATGTATGTAATTCATATTTTTTCAGGTATTTTCTGTGACATTATTCTTGTGTTTATTCAAACTCTTAATATTTTGTTAAGCTGTAGAAATGCTCCACTGAATTTAAAAATTGTATGATTTACCATATTACTAAAGATATGTTCTTGATTCAAAAAGTGGATTGGAGTTATCAACCTGTTATAGAGTTGGCATTTTTGGACAACACCCTAAAGCAGGTCAATGGTTCCCAACTATATCACCATTTAGTGGGAAACAAACTCTTTGAGAAATAACAATCTACTTTTCAATCACGTTACAGCACAGAGTCTGCTATAGTTACAGTTTATAATGATGTATTAATGCAGTCTGGTTTTGGTTGCTCAAGCATTTTAATTTTACTTGATCTGAATGCTGGTTTTGACACTGTCAATTATAACATTCTGCTTGATCATTTATGAAATTATGTAAAATAAGTTGACACTGCTTTCAGTTGGTGTCAGTCTTATTTATCAAACACATGTCTATCTGTGCTATCAAGTATTAGCTTTTTTCTGTACTACCCTGACACATTGTCAGGGCCTTCAGTTTTTCCACAAACTCATTTTTACTTAGTACAGTGTTTCTTTTAGGTAAGTCCATTCACCATTTAGGTATTTTTTCCTTCATGTAAGGTAATCAAGGACATGGGATATTGGCTTTGTATATCTGTACAGAAAACCACCAAAGATTAGAAGGAACATATTTGTTTTTCGGACATGTATACACACATAGAGAAACACGCATGCATGTTCTGAGGCAGTGGTAAAAATGTTTCTCTTCCTTAGATGAAGTTAATCAGGAGAACATTTTGACTGGGATATGTTGCACCTGCAAAAGAGCCTTTATCATGGAAAATTATGAGAGTTTTCACAATTCTAAACCTATACTTGTATGATTCTGGATATTTTTCATTCCAGATACAATCATTATTTATAATTAAGATAAACTTAATTGATGTAGGAATGCAGGTGGGACAGTACACCGCCATCATCAAGTTTCACTTACATTATCACAGTGGTTATTTATTTAGAGAAAGCTCTGAATGAATTCCTTTAATTTGGCTTACATCAAGTATCTACACTAATTTCAATTCAAGATGCATGTTTACTTTAATAGTAATATTAGCAGTTGATGCTTGGCATATATCCTAGAGGTAACACATGATCTCTCACTGTTCCTCTTGAACAATGAAATGTTTAGGACATTCCAGACATTTATTTTCACATGGCAGGTCTTTTCCTCCGTATATGTTAATGGTGAAAAAAAAAGCTTTTGTACTCAAGATGTGAGCTGTCACCTGAGAAATGGATTTGCCTGATTCCAGTTTAAGCCTTCTTCATGTTTTCAAATTGCGGTGGAACACTCAAACAGAACACTACGCTGAGTCAAAATGTGTACAATAACCAGGACAACTCCAAGTTGCTTTGTCCCCATGATAACTATGCCGTGGGTCTACCTTAGAAATTTTGCCTGGCACAACATTGTCAGCTACAGATATTTGGGATTTTTTTAATGATACTGCTTAGACCACCAAAGTTCCTAATGTAGACACAGCAATTCCAAACAACAAAAAAAAATGTCCTTTTCTCATATAGCTTATTTTGTGTGGGAGGCTGGTATATACTACAGCCAATGAAACATATTTTTATTAGTAAAAGCTGCATCTACATTTAGAGCTTTTGCTGAGATAGATGTGTTAGCAATCCCTCTCTAGTTTAGATTAGCCCTTAGGAGTATAAAGCAATTAAAGATAATCCTGAGCATGCCTTGAAAGGGTTGTTTTCTGCAGCTCTTGTGTTCATAATTTTCAGGTGTGTCCACTTCTCTACCACCCTTGGAGATCATGTAATATAGATTGCATACTGATAATGCAGACTGTTATCCGTAGGTGTTCCTAAATAATGAATAGTCCACTGTAACAACTTTACTTACAAATAACTACCAAAAGCCAGCTACAGTCTGTTTTTCTGAACAAAATAACTTATAACATTTCTAAAATAGAAGTCTACCTCAAGGCTTTTAAATCCATTCTTGGGCACATAAGGGTGCCTTTCAATTCCCATTCATTTCAAATTCTAAATTATATTTAGTGCAAAAATGGCCGTCTTTAGGCTAGGCTGTGCCTGGACAAGCACAAATGCTTGTCCTGAAGCTACAATGACCCTTATCCAACATATCAGTCCCTATGGAACCAAATCTAGGCACAACATCCTCTAATTGTCCCTATCTTATATATCCATATGTGAGAGGCAGCAAAAGGCCTGATTATAGCACATAAGGAAGAACATTTTACCCTCTTGAGGGTGTGTCTCCATCATGTTGTAATAATATTTATGTCTGATCACAGCTTCCTCTGGGAATTACTATGAGAAACCTTTGCAATATGCTGGGTTGGTGAGGGTTCTGGGTTTCTTCTCAGCTTTAGTTTGCTTTAGCTACTTTTTCAGCAGAAAATCCCTTTCCATTACAGACACCACTAATGTACAGTGAGAAATCTCAAAACAGGGGGCAACACAGTGTTTAGTAACACATTTTTTCCCTAACTGCAATCCACTGTCCTTTTTGTTCCATCAGTGTAGCTCATGGGGTTTCTCTCAGAAAAGACTAATTGCTGGAAAAACTGTACTCATTGTTCTGCTCTGTCTTTCATTTTAAACAAGGTTGTAACTTTTTGTAGTCCTTGGTGTTCAATTGATCCACATCTAACAGATTTTCCTTGAGAAAGTCATGCTTGCATTGACTCAGATACTGTGAAGAATTCTGGAAAAGTAAGAGCAGTGGACTCTAAATGATAGTTTGCACAACTGGCAATTGAAGATCAGAATTACTGCAACCTCTAATTTACCATCAGAGATGGAGTCACTAAGTACGCCAATGATTATGGTATCACTGTTTTCACTTGTTTGTCTCTCTTCCTATAACTGTGATTCTCGGAAGATATCCATAGGCACATAAAGAAGGACATAATGTTCTTTTTTTTTTTTGTCACAGTCTTGCCTCTGTCTACCAAGGGAATTGTTTCAATATATCATTAATCATCTTGGAATTAATTTAAAAGTTCTTCCTGGGTGATCTTAAGGGATTTCAGCATACTTAATTTATTGTTCCTTTTCTCTGCTATTCTCGGCTAACTCATTTAAAAACACAGCTATATGAAGATCCCTTCTTGCTCCCTTGTTTTTAAAAGAAAGTATTGTAAATTATGCTCTTTTTTTCCCCGAAAGAAACAGTTTTAACACAAACACAGGTGTCTTGATTAGAGTCAACTTACAGTATATATACTATGAGGAAAGGAAATGAAAGTATAAAAAGAAATATACATTAAAAAGCCACAGTCTTATGAAATAAAACCAAAATGAAATATTGGAGAAAGAAATCAAAATTTCAGCATTTTCATTATATATGCTTATTTTTAGATATTTTATTCAATGTTAAAAACTCTGTAAAGACTAAAACCTGGCATATGAAGCATGACATTTCAGTTTAGAAACTAATTTTATCTCATAGATATATCCGGAAAAGTTAATTTGTGGCATTTTAAAAATATTATATAGTTGAATGAAAGACAGTGTTACAAGTTGGAATAATTTCAATCTAGCTTTTCAAGGAGAAGTTAGATAATTGTTAGTATAAAAAGTATCTGTAGGAAGAAAACAACATCTTTAAGATTCAGGCTTTTATAACAAGTTTTGGTTTATACATGGTTGGAACTCTGGTAACACTTTTTACTCTTGGTATTGTTGTTATTTTATGTTAACTTTAGACTACTCTTACTATGCTTTACAATCAAGGTTGTCCTCTCAGTTAAATGAAGTATGTGTGTGTGTGTATGTATGTATGTATATGTGTGTGCGCCCACATGTGTGTTTATACATATACTATATGTGTATCATTTTTAAACGATACTTGACACTATAGTCTCACTTTAATTCATTTTTCCTTGCCAGCAATCTTGTATTTGACTGCTATATGATTGAAGAGAACACGGATATTAGAAAATGTTTTGGTATATTACGAACAGAGCTGTCAGGTCTCACATAATGAGCACGAGACTCAGACACATGGCATTTGGTTTGTACCCTCTTACAGCCACACTTCTGTGCCATATGTTTTTACAGTGCAAAATCAGATCATCTGTCATATTTTCTGATCCCACACAGCAATCACAACTGCATGCCTTCGCTGTGATCTGTCAAACAGCTATACCTGTCACATGGGGGTCAGAAGAAGGAGCAATACCTTGCTGCTATGCTTCAGCTAGAGAAAAGAGGGAAGGAGGTTAATGTACCAGGTCAGCCTCAAAGAAACTCCACTATAAGGTAACGTTACCCATCTGCAAGATACTGTTATTACACTGGTTCATCACTTGAATGTGTTGAAGACAAAGAAATTTTAGTGGCCACTGAAACACATTGTATTTCCATACAATCTCTTAAAATGCAACTACTAAGAAAAATGTTGTGCAGGTACACCGCAGGACTTTGAATGGAGGTTCAAATTTTTGTTGTTGGAATGCCACAGGTCTCAATCTCCTGATGCTTTGACTGAAGCAGAAATATAAACAAAGAATTAAGCTTTCTGCAGATTATTCAGAGTGCAGTTTGCTGTGCAGACTAGTACATAATTGCTAGCATAACTACACACTCATTGCTCCCATTCCTTGGAGCATGGTAATCGAATATTTCTGCTCAATATGGCAGCCAGAATTCACATAGGAATTTCCTTCTGCCCATCAAAAGAAGAAATATTCATAATCCTGAGATGTCTGACTGTATTCCTGGTCTTATGCTTCACCAGGAAACATCTCCTGCCTTCTCCTTCCCTCTCCAGCTGTATACTTAAATAATACCATTTTCTTTATGTTGAATGATGCTTCCCTGGCTCTAAAGCTTTGATTTGAAAGGTTTGAAATACTCTTAACCTACTGATGATCAAAATAATCTACTGTTTGCCATATATGAAACTATCAGTCACTTCACATTCATTCTTCTGTTCCTTAATGTGTACATATAAAAAAAAAAAAAAAAAGATAATGTAGACAAAGCTTTAAAAAACATGTTTTTAAAGGACATATGGAATACATTTCTCAATGAATGGCAAACTGCTGCCATACATGCGTTGATATAAGAGTACAATGAGTCACAAATTCTTTGCCGAATAAGTAGTGCTTTGGCCCTGACCATTCAAGTTTGGTAACTCAGCAGTGAATTTTTCAGAAGAACTTAAGTTATTAAAAAGAACAAATGGTATTGAAAATCCAAATAATCCAAACAATTTGGTCAAAATAATGTAGAGGAGTTATGATGTTTCCCAGTAAATGTCTAGAATATAAACAGGCATTTTAAAGAATGAGAACTGGAATGCAAAGTGAAAAATGTGCAGGTTTTGTGGTTTGCTTGTCTGCATTTATGAACTTTAAAAAAAAATTGTGGTGTTTTTGTTGGTCCTACTGGTAGCACTTTTGATAATTCTACTTATACATTATGTATGTAAGTACATACTGTCCCTTAGGTATTGATATTTTCTGAGCTATAACCACCACTTTAATCCTGTAAATAAATACTTGGTCAGTTTATAAATTCTCTATTGCCTCTTATTATGTGTTTGTATAGTGCCTCAGCATGAGCCCTTACTGGGTGCTATTACAATTTTTGCAATATTAATTTTACCTTTTTTTATAATTTGTGCAATATTCATGTAATATTCAATCTTTAACTAGTAAATTAATGAATGAACATTTCCTATAAAAGGAAATAAAATTGATGACGTGTGACACCTTCCAGAACAGAATCCTTTGTAAGTAAAGAAATATGAAATTTTCTTGCAAGTGATGTCCACATACATCAAGTGACGGACACCAGACTTTCACAAAGAATTCTCTTCTGTCTCATTCAGTTAAGGAAAAACACAGCATAAATTAATCTCCTTCATAGCATCACTCAAAGGTACTTATAACTTTAGTGGTATCAACAAAATTTAAGACTGAAACACCTGCATGCATTCAGTTTGTGAAGTATTAGCCATTTAGGAGACAAGTATGAGATAGGTCACATATGACTATTTTGTTCCTTCTAACCGGGCTTCCCCTTTGCTTTTAGGATATAAATTGATTAATATGATTAGCAATAAACAACTCCTTAAAGTTTTGGGTTTTTTTTTAAAGCATTGACGTCCTGCCTACAATTAGTTTTGAGGATCTGAGGGACTCACAGTCAAACCTTGATATCAAAATTTAGGGAGCCTTCTAAAACAGGGAAGGAATAGCTGATTTATGTCTTCTTTCAACAAGATTCATGTGCCTATAAATTCAGGGCAAAAATCTAAAATTTCCAATTAATTTCCGCTACACGATTGGTTATACCATTAGAAATGTATATAACTGATGTTATATCTTTAATAATTAATTTAATTTTAAAATAAAAGCATAAATAATATTTCTGGAGGACTTGAAGGAAAGGGTTGTTGATTTAATTTGAGCTTTTAGCAGTCTGCTTACTCAAAGTCTCTATTCTATAATCAATTCCCACCTCACATTCAATCCCATATACACTAAAACCATACATGTAAACAACCATGTCTTTCATGAACAAAAATAAAATAGCCTCATCTTTCTTTTTTTTAAATATTTCCTTGTCATTCCCACATCTTATCTCAGCTATCCCCATATTTTTCTAGTCACACATATTTCTAACCTGTATTTTCCCATAGTTTTTCAGAGCTTTATTTTCTCAAGTTGTTCCCATATCTGACATTATTTGTTTTCACCATTACATAGACATATTCCCATCCCTTGCCTCACATCAACTTGTTTCCCCAGGTATTTCAACATTTACTAGCACCAAGCCTCATTTCTTCTCTCTTGCCCACATTCCACCCTAACATCTTCAGCACTTTTATCTCTTCGTATTCGCAAATTCCATAGTTCTTTGCATGATTTTACTTATTCATTTTTGTTTTGACTACTTGTTATGTTCTATTCAGAAGATGAACATAATATAATCATGCATGCTGAAAGATGGTTGTCAGTCCTTCCAAGAGAGATGGGGAATAAGGACTCTGTACATTTTATCCCACCTGCAAAGACTATGTTACCTATGTTGTCTATGGCTGTAGTGAGATTCATAGAAAGTGTGGTGAGAATATATCTCACAATGTTAGATAGTAGGTTTCCTCCCTGATGGAATTCTTGATTAAGAAACTTCAATGATCCATACTCGATGACGGAGAGCTCTCTGAGAAACTGCTTAACAGTAATTCTCTTTGAAGATAACTGGAGTTTTATCATTATTAGTTTCAAAAGGAATAGGATCAAGTTAAATTAATCCCAAGACTGGGAAAATGGAGAAGATTCTTAAGCAGAAAAAATATTACTTACCTTTTTATATATTAAGATTGATGTCTTACATGCAACAATCAAAGTGAATTAAATCACAGCGTCTACAATTTTTAATAAGTTGCCTGTTTAAAATTCTAGGATAACTTTTTAATAATGCAAGTTTTGTTCTTAATAAAAACATTTTATGTAGAGCTATGTTCTTCATATTGTTTATAAATTAAGCATTTTTTAAATCAAGACATTCTTTTTACAAGGCAAAATTGTTACTTTTTAGTCTTTTTTTTTTTTTTTCCCAACTTATCTTTCTGTAAATTTCTTTATATTTATAAGCATTTCCTACTTCAAGACAGTAGGGAAATATTGTGCCTTTCAGTTAGGTAAGACCATTACAGTTTGGAAATTTCCAGAAAGATATGCTTTCCCTTTGGAAGTGTTTAAAATTAATCCCTTTCAAGCTATGGTAGTGGAGTTTAATCCAGCTAGCATTAGTTCATGTCAGGAGGAAAAAACATTGGAAAGCTCTCTCGCTTGACCTTTGAAATAATAGTTAACCTTAGCATAAGCAGACACTTTAAACAAGACTGGAATTAGGGCATACCAATTCTAAAAACAAGGAGGAGGTTTTATCTGACAAGTTTATTTGCTATAAAATTTGTTTTGTTGGTTGTCAATCAGTCTAAACGAAGATGCGTGACTAAGCAGAGTCTATCAGACTGCCTCTCTTTCCCAGGTTCCTAACCACTGAGTTTGTCAGTTAATGATTTGCAGTGGCACTGGAAGCAGCCATGGGGCCTGTAGTGTCAATCTCCTTTATTCTCTTAAATGTATAACAACAAAGTTTGAAGATAGCTGAACATGTCTTGTTTCTATCTATTAGTTTTCACACTCACATGCAGAATTTACTTTCATGATATGACTGTTTCTATCTTCTCATGCCTTTCAGTAGTCACAAGTAAAAAAGTCTCAGTTAACTCCTGGTATGAAAGTTTGCATACCAACTGCCCAGCCAGCTGCTGCTTTCATGAAAGTTAGTGGCTTAATTAAAATTATTATGAATGTCTAGATTTAATGTTTGCAAATTTCTACAGATGTTTTTTCTATTCTTATGCTTTGTGTTTAAAACTAATTACTGTAGGCACTTAATATCTGTTTTATTTTATCACATACTCACTCTGGTTTGAAGTATATTTTTCTAGATCTTATATTCAGATGTGGTTTCCTCCTCGTAAGATTTACAACTGGCAACAGAGACGGTATTTTCAATTTTTCATCTGGAATCTCCAAAACATTTCACAAATACGTTAAAGTTACCAGATTCATCTTTGGATACACACCTGCTTCCTTACTTAATTTACATATTTGCCATTACTTTATCATGCTGATGGTAACCACAGTTGAAAGATAACACTGAAGGACACAGATCTAGGCTTAATTCCCACTA
Source organism: Strix aluco (assembly GCF_031877795.1). NCBI lineage: Eukaryota > Metazoa > Chordata > Aves > Strigiformes > Strigidae > Strix > Strix aluco. The sequence goes on from NC_133935.1 coordinate 69,617,824, forward strand.
TACCACTCTGCAGATTTTCTCCTTTCTCCTTCCTGTGACATGTAGTATCTTACCTGTTCAGAATGCATTTTTTTTTTTTAAATGGTATCTGTTTCCTATCATATGCTATTGAAAGCCAGGACTAGATGATCTTTGATCTTGTTACATCTCTAGATTCCACTATAAATACGTCATAACAAGTAGTATAACAAAGATATAATAGCTGATGTCATAATCATATGTAATTATGTATATATGTAAATAGAAGTATAAAAGACTATTTGAAATGTAAAATGAAATTCTGTGTGTGAGGAAAACAATATAGAGAAGCAAATCATGTTCAAATATTTTTAAAATTTTATGCTATAAATGTAAGAGAAGAAAAATATAATTTTTTCCTAATGTTTTCCCTGGTCTGAAGAACATAGTACTACCCTTTGATGTCCAGGCTGGTCATAACAGTTCCCCTGGAACTGGAAAATTCAGAGATATCAGGTGACAGACACATTGATACAAGAAGCCTGATGAAGACTGGACCTGTGCAGTGGAACATGAGCTTAAAGACCCGTTCTGGGCTAAAAACTCATGTAAAAGGATATTGTATCTAAAAAGAAAAAAAAAAAAAAAAGTATATACATTTTTCTAGAAAAGATCTTCCCAATACTCTTGTGTATATCTAAAACCTAATAGCAGCTTGAAAAATAGACTGAATAATAAAAAAATATCAAAGATAAAATCTCCTGAGTTCTGAAGACATTCTGTACTAGAACATAAAAAGATAACTTTGACAAGCATTTATAACTCTGTTACATATCTACGTATGCATGAATTGAAAAAACAGCTGAAAGCATTCCCTGAGGAAATAAGTCAATGGAGAACTGACAAGCAGTAACAGCTGGATTCAATCACCCACTATAAGGTACATTCCTCATATTCAAAAAACTTAGGGAAAAGAGAGTTCAGTCCTTGAAAATTATGCAATTCAGAACTGATGAAAGGGTTATCCAAAACAAAAAAGCAAGACTCCAAATATGAATCACTGCATAATGAATAGAGAAACTTGGAACAGAGAAAATAAACTTCATATCAAGGAAGAACTATTATCACAAGAATACAATGGTCTGAATATATCCATAAAAATCAATATCATTTTGCAAGAAGATCCTACCAAAACTCCTAGGTTTCAGTGTGTTACATAAAATCTTTTATAAGCAACAGTGAAGACTAATGCTGCTACTGAAAATTATTTTTAATGAGTCTTTAAATGTTAGTTTAGATCAGTTTCTCATGTTATTCACTAACTGCAGCAAAACAGATTGAAAATTAATTTTAATTTAGGTTTCATTAATGTTTCTTGTCGATATCATTCCTTTAACAAGATGGTATTTTATAGGGTACAATGAGGATTTAAAAAAATATTACTATTGTTGCATATTTCCATAACTTACTGTTACTTAGTTCATTTCTTAGGTTACAGAACTTGTAGACTGATAGAAAAAAATATTTAAGACAAGCCAAACAAAATCATATACAGTTGTCTGGCACTAAAACATTTTTATTGTTTATGATAATTAAACAAAAAAATTAATTATGAGCATAACCATCTCACTTCACTTTCCTCTGACTGGGATTTAATTCAGATGGTTGTTGCATTTGCTTTTTAAAGTGCATATTAAATTAAAGTGTCCAACAAAAAAAGGATCCTATAAAAAACAAACAAACAAACAAACAAAACCCTACATGTCAGAATATCCTCTATTCTTACCAACAGGCAAGGAATAAACTAGTGAGACCAAATGGTAAATTTCTGTGAGGTATTTCAGTCCAAAAAAATGTTTAGCAGAAGTAACAAATCTGATCCTACTGAAGACAGCAGTTAAGAGCATTTATAAAAAACAATTAAGGATATTAAAGGAAGGACAGTGGATCTCAATGATCCAATAGCTATAGGAGCAAAAAAAAAGTGAGAAGCTGCTTCTTTTTTTCCCTGTCTCGGTATATCAGATGCTAAAAGTCTGAAAAAGAGTTCAAGGTACTGATGAATTAAGAGGCATTAAAAAGGCAGTTAAACCAGTTAAGGGAGATAAACATATTGCCATGGACCTAATGGATTCCCCCCCCCCCCCCCCCCCCCCCCCCCGCTCTCCTTTTTTCTTTTTTTTTTTTAGTTAATCTCAAAAGCTGATAATGTGGGAAAACACTGAGGGTTCAATTCAGTTGCCTAAACCTACGTGTGTGGTGCCTGAGGGTGCTGAAAGGTAGGAAGCAGGATTGCGTGGGGGTACAGCCCTTCCACAGAGGCAGCTGGAGGCCAGGGCAGATGGGAAGGGGTGTGGGCATGGCATAGAAGTTTATGTTTAGGCAACTGTCTCAATTTTACCATATTCCTGTTCCTCTCTGGTGATAAAGCTACTGTGACAGGTTTTAGTGCAAAACTTCAGAGGAACCTATGGTTTGCTGACCATCTGTTATGAACCCCAACTCCATTTTGCCACTATTTTACTCTGGGAATTTGTCAGAGAGACAATTTTAGGAAATCTTGCTTTGGAGACAAGTAGATCAATGATTTATCATCAAAAATGGAATATTTTTCTATTGCTCTGAAAGTTCAGGTGAACCAGACAGTCTGAAACAAAGTAACTTGGAAAGGGGGAATTAGTTATAGATCATCTCTGGAGAAATTTGGACATCTTCTTTCTTTTCTGTTAAGCAACGTAAAATGTGATTAAAAGCTGGAGCACAAACAAAAGACCAGAGAAAGGATTCCAACTTTGCGGACTACCTTAACTGAAACATCTTTTCTATTTTGCATATTATTGTATAAAATTACATTTGTTTAAAGACATCTGACTGTTTGTACAAATGGACTCCAGCATTAAATAGAAACCTAATTCCTTCATCCTTACTCATCCTTGCTCACTCATTTGCTACAATTCTTTCTGAATAGCAAAATCTGTAAATGAACTGTATAGATATATACTTATTTAAACTAAGAGACTTAAATCCACTTATGTTGAGCAAAAACTAGTAGATGTACTAAAATATAATTTTAAAAATTTTAAACATCTCTGGCAAGTTTTGTTTTATTGCTCCTAAAATTCAACAGTAAATGGATAAAAAGTTAGACAACTCTGCTTGTGAAACTAAAATAAACTCTGAGAAGTCCTAATGTCATGAAATAAATACAATGGTTAAGTTACTTAAAAAAAAACTACTGAAGAATGTCTATAACTTAATCAGATTGTGTTAAAATAAAGAGCTGGTTGCAGAGAAAATGACAAAGGACAAATATTGGCAATCTTATGACCTTTTCTAAAGTATAACGAGGCTCAGATTATAGCTTGGCCTCACAGATGCAGTTGTGAGTTTTAAATATTTCATTCAGCATTCATTAGGATTAATTTTCTTATTTTTTTTCTTTTTTTTTTTTTTTTTTTTGAAAGATAAGTTTTGGTGGGGTTATTTTAATGTCACTGAAAGTTTGGGGAAAATTTGTGTTGGCAATATTTTGTTCACCTTCCCTGGCAATGCTGTTTTCCATCACAGAAGCATGAGAAAATGAGAAGGCATTTTTATAAAGCTTTTGTCGTGTAGTCACTTCCTCAGTTATAATCAGTAATTATTAGTCACTAATTTTATTTCCATTACATATTATATCAGTTTCTAAATATAGTTCAGAAAAAAAAAATATGTTCTAGACAATAATTTTTAGGTTAGTGACCACTTTAAAATAACATGATGTGGTTGCTATGAAAATGTATTTGAGCTTTTCAATAGACCACTTGTGCCTGACAACTGATTCTTCTGTTGCTCCCTTGGGCAGTTGCTAGACACAGTCCCCAGTGTGGATCCATCCTCTGACTGAAGTACAGAAAGGAAAAGATGAAAAATGAGCAGCAAGAACAGCTTGCTGATGAAGTTGAATGAAGAGCTAGTAATGATATTGATGACATTACTAATTACTTAGCAGGCAGAATTCAAAATGAGAATTCATTTGTCATCATGATATCATCAATCAGCTTTCTATTGCCTTGGGTAATAGGTTTGTGCTTGCTTGGTGCAGTATAAACTTTGCTATATAACTCATTTTGTTTTGTATATCTGCACTTCTTAATCTTTATCTTTTAAAGTTTTATTCTTCTAGATATTGCACTGGTTTTGTAAGTATCCTATTTCAAAGGTTTGTTATTTTATGCTCAAATCAGATAATGTGTTTAAAGACCACATAATCTCTGCCCCTCAAAATAAACAAATATTCAACAGATTATTTTAAGATCATAACCTAGAGTCACATCCATCCCTGGTGCGAAAGGAAGTATATGTAAATTTAATACTTAAAAGATTCAGATAGATTTCTAGATAGATATTTTAATGAAAATTTTACAGTAAAGATATGAAAGTTCCTCTAATTTGGATATGCAGGATCAAAAGTCATAGTTCCTGAGCGCTTTAGTAGAAACAATCTCTTTGGCATTGATTTAAGAAAATTAGTCTTTTCAAACAATCCAATATTCCTAATTCTTCAGTCTGTGAACCAGTATCACAGCCCCAAGACCCTGGAGGTTCTACTATCTCTTCCAAAAAGCTGAGATTCCTGGCTGAGTCATACCATTGGAGAGGCAACTGGCCAGACTTCACCAGCTGTGCACTCCAAGACTTTCCTCTCTCCTGTCCAGCTTGGCATCTCTGTCTTTTTCATCTCCTTCCTGGATTCTTGAATTCCTGCCTTGGATTTCACAGGACCACTTTCCATTTTCATGGGCATACACTGTGATCTGTGGTGTTTTGCTCTGAAGTAAGTAAAATAATATCTGCTCAGTCATGAGGGAACTGCTAATAGTCCCCTTGGAAGTTACCAGAGCTGTTAATGACTCACCCTACCAGCCCTGTGTCATGTCAGTGGGGATTAACATGAGAGTCACCCAGGGTCCTGAACAAAAATGTTGTCACCACAAGGGTCTGCTAAACAACTGCAGCTGGCCAAGGAACTACCGACCTGAATCAGAAAGTACGTTGACTTTTAAGATGTCTACAGTACTATAGTCTAGTAATATATGCAGCTTGGAGGTACCTTAGAACTCATTAAACAATCTAATGGATCATCTGACAGTTGAAAAGGTTTTCTGTGCAAGCAAATGTTAAAGTAAATGTGTTAATTTGAGGCTATATTATTATGCCATCTCATTTGCACTGTTTTCTATCATTTTGATTAATGCCTAGATTGTGACTAACACATAGAAGGAATGAGGGATAATGTGCATAAAACTACAGTCTCTGGATGTTCTTACCCTCTTTCTAATTTGTTCATCTACCAAAACAAAACCTGAAAAAATAGAGAGGAAAAAATGTATTAGTACTGCTTTTCAGTCTTATAAAATTTATAAGATTATAAATTTATAGATTTCCTATATATATCATTTCTATGAGATGGTAATGCATTGGGCTTTATTTACTTAAATATCACATATAAATAGAAAAGTATATATCTTTTAGTTAAAAGCAGAGGAATGCTTTAGAAATGTTTTTAATATCTAGAAACATTCCCTTATTAAGCAGATTCAGGACAATTCAGGTGTTTAATGAGCTTACAGTTGTGTCTTGGATTACACAAAGGTCATTAATTTCTCCAGGACCCTTTGAAAGGCATATGTACCTTGTCAGAAAATCTCCACACAACTGACTTTCATTTGCTTTATCCACATTGTTTCTCATTAAGTGACATTTCATAGAAGCTTTTTTATTTATCGTGTTTACAAATATTGGACAGATTAAAATAAAAATAAAGTAAATATTACAATAATTCAATATGCTTTAAAAAATTAATAGTTGCTAAGGAGGTAATCCCCAGGATAGTTTTAGATGTATTACATTGTATTATAGAGAGAATTCTTAACACACACCACATTTCCACAATCTCCAATTCTTGTGCAAATGGAAGAGACCTAGGTGGATTTTCTCTCTTTCTTCAACAGTCTGAATCCTTACAATAATTGCCCTGAGTAGAGTTCAGAGTATATTACTGTATCTCCTCTAAAAATCTGAGTTCAGGAAGTTCCTACAGAGAAAAACAGAAGATGGAATCCTAACTCTCATCAGAATCATATATGGAAATGTCTTTCACAGAACTCTCCTAGAAGAAAGAGGTGCTTCTTAAAATGGGAAATGTATGATCGTAAATCCAGACTGAACTTCTAGACACTTGCATTTGAGTGTGTTTGAATACTGCATTATCTGTACATTGCCTTGCTCTTTGTTATGACAGCAAAACAGACATACAAAGTTTGACACACTACACCTGGCTCTCCTGCATGTCTGTTTCCAGCCACTGCCGTGGTATGACCTTTCAACAGAAAGTAAAAGACCTCCATAATGCATGCAAGCCAAACATTCTTGTGAGATATGACAACTTTAAACGTAGACTTATTTTTCTGAAAAAATAAATGGTGTTTTCCCTTCTTGTAAGAGGGGGATGTGTTAATTTCATTGGAGGCTGGATTATATTTGTCATTAGGCCAATATGTGAAGTGAGGGTGGTGAGGCACTGGACCAGGTTACCCAGAGAAGCTGTGGATGCCCACTTCTTGGAAGTGTTCAAGGCCAGGTTGGATGGGGGGATGAGCAACCTGATCTATTGGAAGGTGTCCCTGCCCATGGCAGAGGGATTGGAACTAGATGATCTTTAAGGTCCCTTCCAACCCAAACCATACTATGATTCTATGATAATTATTTTTCAAATAAAGATACACTTTGGCAAATTACTTATTTTTATTATTATTTTTTGAACTTTTTATTTTCTCTTCTGAAAACCTTTTTACACAAAAGCATGCAAAATTAACTTCCCTTTGTGTAATGGAAGATTTGGAGCAAGAAAGATTTCATCTACTGTAGCTCAGGCTGCCAGCCTTGTCAGAGGCCCCTATTGACAGAAGTCTACTAGGTAACAAAAATGGAGCAGAAAGTGAACAATTGTATGACCGTTTTTGATTTCTTTTCTTTTTTACCTATCAGCAATCTTCAGTCACGGTATTGTGCTGGGAATAGTTTATTATTGCTAATTTTTTTCCTATTTTTTAAACAGAGGTGACTGACTGCTCTTTGAAAGTAGTTATTTGCTTTTCTCCCTGTCCTTATTATCTTTTTTTTTTTTTTTTTTGCAAGAACTAGAACTCTGAAAGAGCTGTTGATTAATTTAATGACATTTAATGAGATAAATAGGTGGAACAGAAAACAGAAGGAGAGGTCTTTGATCTTTTCAAGTTATTAGACTAAATGATAGTGGAAATTTCTTTCTCAGTATATGTAGGAAGGTTGCTTTGGCCTCTTAAGTCTCAAATATTGTCAGTTATTCAAAGACACCTCCCAAGCTTTTAACCTCAACTTAATTAAAATATATGTTATACCAATTGAGTTCCATTATTTCAGCATCAGAGAGTCTTATCATGCTGTCATTATCTTAAGTAAATGGGTTTGTTTTACATAATGTGCAGTAATTATAGTAGCATCCATCTCTCCAATATCTCTCCAAATTATTTGAGCCATAGATAAAGAGGAAGGATTTTTTATATATATTGCAATAAACCTTTCTATAATTGAAGATTTTTCCAGCTGGAAAGCTTATTCATTCTATTTTTTTTTTTTTTTTTAAAGTAAAATATATGATAGTTATTAATGAAATACTCTAATTTATTTCAATAGTAGTCTTTCCTGGAAAGCAGGAACATTTCAAAATGAAGGTCACTGTCAAAAAACCTCTGAAAGAAATGTTTTCTCCTAAGAAATTTTTAATAGATCTCCTTAATAAATTTTTAATTGTCAGGTGTCATCTAATAGGCTAATAGTAATGGAATTCTTTTTCTTTTATTTTCTACATTACAGATATATATTTGGGTGTAATCTTCTTTGAAATTTGTTTTTTTTTCCCTGTACAAAGGTACTGTTTAATCTCTTGAAAGATTCTTTAAGGCTTTAATTTTTTTATTTCCTCCAATGTTTTGCTTATATGTCCTTTGTTTTCCCATTTATTTTCTTTATATTCAAAGTCTTGTAGCCTACTAAATATTTCCTACTCACTGGTAAAAGAACAACTTGCATCTCCAACAGGATCATGAGTCCAGCCGTCTTTGCCCATTGGTTTGTTTTTCAAAACGCATCTCTGAGCATCTGTACTGCTTCTCAGGCTTGGGATGATTCTTCTGCAAAAATGCCTCATTTAAATCTTCTTCAGTTCCATCTTTGCAACGATTTCCCATGATTCCCATGGAAAATTTGACAGCAGGTTCTCTGACAATCTGTTCTTGCCATTGTCCATTGATACAACTGTTGATCATTATAAGCTCGTCATTTCTTCAGGGATTTACAGATATATTGAGGAATATTTCTCTTGGCTTCAACTTTTGCCTAGATTGTAAACTGTTTGCCTAAGGGATCATATTTTTGTTCAGTGCTTTCACACTTCACGGCATAATGGAGTCCTTATTTTCTGTGTTTTTCTATTACTGCAATGGTAATACAGGGTAACAGAATGACTATATTAATTGAAAAAAGAAGAAAAACTTGATACAGCTTGGCAGTAATATTAAAAGTAGTATGAAAAGATTTTTGCTTCTGGAGTTTTGTTTTCTTTTATTTATAAGTATTTTGACTGCAGACTCAGAGGCTGTACCATGGTGGTACACGTTCACAAGTAACTTATATTTGTAATACAAAATGTCTTTTACACGCTATGTTCTCCTGTAAATTAGTCTTGTGTTAAGTACTGCTTTTTTCACTGCATTGAACTGAACTGCATTATACTGAACAGAAAATAAATATATCCACTTCACTGTTCAAATTAACAAAATTATTAAAAATTAAGGTGACACACTGAATATTATTCAAAATGTTTGATGCTCAGACTGTGTTGTATTTCTTCATATTTTCCCAGTGTTACACATGACCTTTTGTACCTGCTTCAATGGTGTTCTTTGAAAAAAAAAAAAAAAAAAAAGAAAAATTAGTTACTCTTCTGGATTTCACAGAATGTTCTCACAGTTCCCTTATGATCACATTGAGTAGGGGGCTTCAGGAGCTCTTTCTTGCAAGTTAGATGGAAACCCTTGAAGTTCTGGCACTTCCTCAGTGCCCTGTTTCAAGTCAAGGTTAATCTAACTGATGTTCATCACAAGAAAATATTTTTAAGAAACTAATTAGATTCCAAGCTAGGGGAGCAGGACCCTGATTATTTTTGAATATCCTTTCTGTTGCATGGGTCAATGCAAAACTGGAAGCAGTGTCTTTTATTTCAATATTACTCTGGGAAATGAAATAATTGCAGTTTGCCAGATTCTCTGAAAAATCATTTAACGCTAGACAAACATCAAGATAAAATCATGAATAGTAATACAATGATTACTAAAACACTTACTATGTTTTGCAAAAGCTTTATGGAAATTAAAAAAACTTGGCCTTAAAATCATAGGATCATGATATCATAGAATGGTTTGGACTGGAATGGATCTTAAAGGTAATCCAGTTCCAACATCCCTGTCATGGGCAGGGACACCTTCCAGTAGAGCAGGTTGCTCAAAGCCCCATCCAGCCTGGCCTACACTTCCAAGGAGGGAACATCCACAACTCCTCTGGGCAACATGTTCCAGCATCTCACAACCCTCACAGTAAAGAATTTCTTCCTTACATCTAAATTAAAACTGTCATCTTTCAGTTGAAAACTGTTATCCCGCATACTATCACTACACTCCTTGATACAAAGTCCTTCCCCATCTTTCCTGTAAGCCCCCTTCAGGTACTGGAAGGCCAAAATAAGATCTCCCCAGAGCCTTCTCTTCTCTAGACTGAACAGCCCTGACTCTCTGAGCCTGTCCTCATAAGGGGGGTGCTCCAGCCCCTGATCATCCTTGTGGTCCTCCTCTGGACTCACTCCAACAGGTCCATGTCCTTCTTATACTGGGGACCCCAGAGCTGGACACAGTACTCCAGGTGGGGTCTCACGAGAGTGGAGCAGAGGGGGAGAATCCCCTCCCTTGACCTGCTGGCCATACTTCTCTTGATGCAACCCAGGATACAGTTGGCTTTCTGGGCTGCGAGAGCATTTTGCTGGCTCATAGTCAGTTTTTCCATTCACTGCAATACCCAAGTCCTTCTCTGCAGGTCTGCTCTCAATCAGTGGATTGATGCCAACCTGTATTTGTGCTTGGGATTGCCTTGACCCATGTGCAAGACCTTGCACCTGGCCTTGTTGAACTTCATTAGGTTTGCATGGTCCCAATTCTCAAGCCTGTCCAGGTGCCTCTGGATGGCATCCCTTCCTTCCAGTGTGTTGACTGCACCACACAGCTTGTTGTCATTGGTGAACTTGCTGAGGGTGCACTCAGACCCACTCTACAATTTTTTTAGTCCTGTTTAAAGTGGCAGGGTGCTGACAGAAGCAATTACATGTCTGGAATCCAATCCACAGGTCAGACTGTGATCCCAGGTTTTTGATTTGACCAAATGAGTCTTTGATGTCAGGATAAGACTGTCCTTATGTAGCCATTTTCTGAGTACTTTTAGGCACAAATCCCTCCTAAATACTAGTTATTAGCGCAATATGTTATCAGTACTTTTAAGTCAGTCATGTAATTTCTGAAAGAATTTATGTCATTGTGCAGCTCTAAACAAACTCATAATCTGTTGTTCAGTAAAGTCTGATCAGACAATAAATAAAACTCTAATATACTAAATTAGCCAGTACTTACAGAGTATGTCAATCAATTGGTTTGCCAATTGACTCCATTAACCAATTAAATGGTTAATGAAGGTGCTCTCTGAAGAACCATGAAGCAGACTTTCAGTCCCTGAACATAATTTCTTATACTCTGAAAATTATATTTCAAATAATTATATCTATATGTAAGCAGCTATACAAATACGAAAGAGAACACTGACTGAGCTAAAGCTGAGGATAGCACCCCATATTTGGAGTGAATTACCCCTAAACTGAAATATATATATATATCTGTTTTGTTTGTTCACCATGTACTGTGTGCAATGCTCCTTTAAAAACCTGCGTTGTGCAGCAGGGGTATAAAGGCTGCCTGTTTGCCTTGTCCTGGCTGGGAGCCTCTGGAGGCAAGGCCAGGTTGTTCTTCCATTGGAAGAGACTAAGAAAGCCAGAGAGAGGCAAGAAAAGGGGAGAGAGAAACTTCTGAAACATGTTTCGGGACAGGGAGATGGAGCCAGTCACACAGTGGGGTAAAGGTACACAGACAGAAGTTTTAGAAACTTCTGAAAGTAGGAAGTGGACAGTCAGGTCTGATATGTAATATAAGAAAAAGAAGAAAACATTTTTAGTAGGTATCTACTGGGGATTATGTGGAACATGCTGCACGTGTTTTGCAATCCCAAGCGCTGCACACCGGAGCTACTTCTCAAACACTGCTGCTTTTTGGGAATGAAGTAGCTGTAGTTAGTCAGACATCCTGAAAATCATTTAATATTAGACAAACATTAAGGTAGACAAATGTCTGGACTGCTGCAGCCCAGAGGACAAAACTAGTGGGAACTGTTTATTCTGCAATAACACAGTGACCATGACGTTTTTTACAAACTTCTTCCAGTCCATTACATTTTACCCAGCAAACTGAGTTGTCTTTATTGTTTGTGCTCTTATAATAATTAAATATACCTTTAGAGAATAACAGCCCCCTTCTGTTCTTAAAAATCCTATTTTAAGAAAAAAATGCAGGAAGATCTACCTCAAAGCTATAGCCAAGTTTTCACCGTGACCTGTAAGGCCCCTGCTCAGGGATAGCGAAACCTTGGATACTCCCCTGCAGAAATCAGCCTACATCAGAAGGTTCCCCTTGTAACAGCCTCTATGTTTGCCAGTTGCTGACACTCACAAACAATATCCACTAGCCACATTTATCTTTTTTATTTACTTCTTTTCAAAGACTAAGGAAGAAATCCATTTTCTCAGGACTTCATTCTAAATATTGACTTTCCTAATGTTGACAACACTGACATTTATAGAATGCTAAAAAATCTAAATGAGTACTGGGATACCTAGAAACAGAGTTGAGGATGTTGCTGTGTGACTCCTATCATCTCTACGGGGAAATATTTCATTATTATATCTGCTGCTCTGCTTTGAAAAATCTTAGCAAGTGTGTTTTAAAACCTGCCTTCTAATATTCCATACTCATTTTGCTGGAATGGGATATGCCCAAAATGAGAGTTTTCTAGTTGCTCCCAGAGCTATTTGGTGGGAGCAATCTACTTCCTATTAGTCCTAATAGTGTGTACCTGTGCTGCAGTTCCACATTGGTCTATCTCTTTCACTTGCATTCCTTCTTGTCTCTCTGTAGGCATTAAAGTCATTCTAGCTTCCTTACATAGCCCTTACGACTCTATACCAATCTCACCTATGACAAGTATGTGATCTTGTGGTGAAATATCTTCTTTGACATGTGAGACAGGGCAAAAAGGCAATAAAGACTGCAAAGTGACAGCTTTTCTTGTCCCGTTCTCTGCTTTTATTTCCAAGGGAATATAAATCACTCTCTCACACAGAAATCACAAGAAGCATTGATTATATCAGTAGCTCAGCCTATAATCAAAAAGATATAGGCACAATAACCTGGATCCCAGAGTATCATAATATTTTTGTCCATTCTTGAATTTTTAAATATGCCACACCACATGGAAAGTTCCTGGAACCATTTATTTTTGAAAATCATTGTGCTGCAATCATTGTTAAAAAGGTACTTAACTACACAGTTGATTTAAACTCAAGACACTAATTAAAGATTTTTAATTTAGTTCATTTAGCCCAAAATACACTTCTACCAAAATAGTCAATGTTTTCAGCCTATGAGCAAGTCATAAACAACCTGAGAACAGCTCATAGGTGTTTCCCAAATCATGGTTTGTTCACCACTGGCTGAGTGCAATGCTGCCCTCTCTCTGCACCTTCAGAAGATCCTGTTCCATCCTTGTCATTCTCAACCCTCTTCAGTTTATGGACCTGAAACTGTTTCCAGTCTAGATGAAGACCCTTTATTGGCAAATGTAAGCGTGATGACAAGCTTGGTTTTCATCATTATCGTTCAACACTTCTTAACAGTAGTCTGCTACTATGCTACTAGGAAATGAATGAGGCCAGTGAACATTCCTTGGTACTGGACCTCAGTCATCAATATTAAATATTTTTTACTTGTGCCAGCTAGCAGTTTTCCAAACAATCCCCAGGCAGGATTTAAGAGCCAGAACATCCCAGGAACTATCCTTAACAAGCAGTTTTGCATGTTGTCTCCTTGTTCTGGAGCTTAAGAGAGTTTATTAGCATAGACACATGCCATTCTGTGCCAGTTGGCCTCAGTGCTCAGAAATGTTCTCAGGCGTATTTAATCTACTTGCATAGGTTGAAAATCTGAAGCCCTTATATTTCAATAATTCATTGTAGTATAACTAGCTTGTTGGTTTATTTCTCCTTTCTTTTTCTTGCTCTTGGTTGTATTAGAAAAAGGTTTTAGTTGTTTAACTCTTTGATTTCTTATTGTGGTAATCTTAATTTCTGTTTTCATCTCATTGTCATTACAGTGAATTCAAACGTTGAAAATATTGACATATTCAGACCCATACTTAATTTGTAATTATTACAACCTAATATGAGGAAATATGAGGCCCCTCAAGGCATACAATAAATAATTTTATCTTAAATACAGAATTGGTAAGTTAAAATATTGATCAGGTGTCTAGTTTAAGAAACAGTCACAAATTATTTGCACATATTTCACTGTCAAAAAGCAAGACGCCTTTAGAGAGAGCTGCATTCATTTTCCTTGGGCTGCATGAAAAGAAGTTTTCCCTTGTTACATAGTTGCAACTATCAGGAATGCTCTAAATTGTGTTGGTTTGATTAAAGTAGGCATTTCTGAGGCTTTCTACAGCACCAATCACACTTCTGACAAGAGCAGAACAAATGTCCAATTTCAAATGCAGTAAATCTATTCCAACTCTTCTTTGAATAATAAAGAGTGGAAAATTTATTTCTACTTAATATTTGTTAGCTTAAACGTTCCTTGCATGTAAAGCCCAACTCTCTTCACCCTTAAGCAAAATGAACACTAGTCCATACTTGATCAAAGAATAGTTAAGGTTTTCTATCTCTCTTGGGATTCTATTTTTTTTAATATGTGTGGAGCAGACCTATATTACATAAAACCTACTGAAGCAGTCAAGGTATCTGGTCAAATTTCATAATTCTAATTTAAGAATCTGTGCTGATAAAAGTGATACATTTATTTTGTTCTCTCATTAAGAGAACACCAACACTAGATTCTCCTAAATTACTTGAAGGATTACTTGTATCTTTTTCAAAGTTATTTCTGAACTTGTTTGGTGTCTGATTAAATCTAGAGTACATCAAAAGAAGTCTTAACTGCTAAAGCTTGCATATAGATGGGTGAAAAAGACACATGGGGCAAGAACAAAGGTATGTGTAAATCAGATACATTCCATTTATCCGGTGGATGATGACTTCATTGTATTAAATTACATTTCTATGCATTTCTAACATATACTCGATGCTAGGAGAGCTTTCTTTTTCTATGGAATTACTGTTGACTTACAGTACTAAAGAAAAAGGTTTGTTCTCTTAAGAAATACCAATTTATATTATTCAGCATAAATAGTAATGTCTTATGACATCCAGGATATTATCACCCAGGATAAACAGTATTTTTACAATTAAAGAATCTCTTCATAACTACTATCACATTTCTGAACATAAAAAATGAACAAAGAATTTTTCAACATAATAGAATGTCTTGCCTTTAAAAAAACAAATTTGGTAATGTTACAGTATGAAGGGACAATTTTGTTCCCTAAACTAAAAGATTTCTGAAATGGAATTTCTGTTAAAGAAAGTTAGCTATTTCCACCTCAAATACCAACTTTGCAATTATATTTTTGTTTATATGACCATTATTTATGTGTCAACATTCAATTTCCTGTTCTGTGGGAAGGTGATCATAACTTTGAGGTTTGGACTATACCGAAGCAGGACTCCCTCAGTCTGTCTTGTGACTCCATTTCACTTCAGCATCTCTGAACAGGGACTCCAGTTTCCAACCTGTGCTGTACATAGCTTCTACACTATGGACTATAAATTTATACAGAGTAATACAATTTTCATGTAATGCACACATTATGCCACTCCTAGAATACTCCATTGCTTCTTAGTTAAATTATTAATTTAGAATTTAAAAAAAAACCCAACAGATTTACAACAGCTATGCTTTGATCTTGCTCCCTCACATCTAGATTGATTGCATTTCTTACTTAACTGTTGGTCCCTTTCTTATATATTATTACTGGATTTGTTTCCATTTTAAAGACAATTTCATTTTACATATCCTTATGAACATCATCTAGAAGTTATGGTATAATTCTCAAAGAAAGGAAGAGAAGAAAGAAACAAGGCAAATAGATGAACAGCATTCTGTTTCACTGTAAAAATCACTATGAAATATAAGGATTTTGTATTTCTTGCATAGGAATTTTTGTTATCGTAACATGACACATTATGTTAGCATAAAATATTGAGAGTTTCACCTACTGCTCAAAAAACCATGCCACAATGAAGGTTCAGTGCACCAACAGTTCCTCTGCTGGGAGAAAAGAAACTATAATGAAAAAAAAGAAAAAGAAAAGCAAGAAAAAGAAGTCAGGAAAAGGAAAAGGAAAAGGAAAAGGAAAAGGAAAAGGAAAAGGAAAAGGAAAAGGAAAAGGAAATAGAGAAGGAAAAGGAAATAGAGAAGGAAAAGGAAATAGAGAAGAAAAAGAAGAAAAGATAAAAAGAGAAGAAGAAAGAAATAAAAGAAGGAAAAGGAGAAAGAAAATGAAAGAGAAAGAGAGAGAAGAAAGATAAAAGATTTTGTTTATTTAAGCACTTTCCTTGGGGCACCCATAGAATCTGGCAGAGTAGGATATTTTCTAATTGATGATATCTGTGAAATAGCTGTTTGAACCACTCTTCTTACATTTATGTCCCATTATCTATAAGGTATTTCTGGTCTGTTCAGCAATTCTTTTTTGAAAGCATCCTGTAAAACATAATTAAGGTACCCTATCTCATCTTGGCCCAGCTCTGGCATTTCTACTAAACATAGAAATAAAACATCAACTGTATCTCCACAACCATCTCAAACTGAGACTGCATTCTACCTAGCAGCTGCAAAGAGAGGTAAGAGAGGGAGCTTCCTCCATGCTTTCTATCAGTCCTGAAAATGACAAAAAAACAACAAAAAATGTCTTATTAGTTAAATGATTTCCTGCTTCCCTGAACTTTGCAGCACAGGGAACTTTACAATACTGTTTCAGAGACACGATGATGAGAGAGAACCTCACTGTATCCCTTTTTTCAACCCCACTCTAAGTGGCAGGGCAAGCCAGCCATTAAATAAGCAGCAAGTTACAATGTTCCTGGAGGGACTGAACTGTACAACTCTCTTCAAGGTGTCAAAAGGAATTTTTGCAGGACTGCCACTGGACTCCAGATACAAATCCCTTTCTATACCTGAAAGTAAAGAAGCCACACTGTTACCTTTAGTAAGATTATATGTTTTTATTGCTTTTTCTCCTTTCCAAATACCTAATGATTCTATTTATGGCCTTATATGGAATATGAATATGAATAAGGATATGCAGGAAACACTCATGAATATGAATAGACAGACAAGCAGACAAGCAGACTCAGGCCAGGGTAGACAGAGAATCAAAAGTTGATACAACCTAGAGAAGGTCAGGAAGTTTCAAAGAATTTGTGGAAGAGCTGAAGAGGTGAAGAAAAATAGATGTTTACAATGAAAAGGAAAGAAAGATGTTAATTGTAAAGACTTCTACCAGAGTTCATAACCCTCAGGACACCAGTAACTTTATTAACCATTTTTACTTATTTGTATAGAAACATATTTCCACATTTTCTTCTAAGTTTAGTTAACAGAACATAATTCTAATGAAATTTGTATATTTAATATAATACTTTCCCAGATTCCTGAGGAAATTGGCTGATGTAGTTGCCAAACCACTCTCCATGATATTTGAAAATGGCAGACAGGTGAAGTCCCTGGTGAATGGAAAAAGGGAAACATTGCACCCGTTTTTAAAAAGAATAGAAAGGAGGACCCTGGGAACTACTGACCTGTCAGCCTCACCTCTGTGCCAGGGAAGATCATGGAACAGATCCTCCTAGACCTATGCTAAGGCACATGGAGGACAGGGAGGTGATTTGAGACAGCCAGCATGGATTCACCAAGGGCAAGTCCTGTGTGACCAACCCAGTGGCCTTCTATGATGAAGTGACTACATCAGGGACAAAGGAAGAGCTACAGATGCCATCGATCTGGACTTCTATAAGGCCTTTGACACAGTCCCCCACAACATCCTTATCTCTGAATTGGAGAGATATGGATTTGATCAGTGGATGGTTCAGTGGATGAGGAAATGGTCACATGCAGAGGGTAGCGGTCAACAGCTAAATGTCCAGATGGAGGTCAGTGATGAGTGGTGTCCTTCAGGTACTGGGACCCTTACTGTTTAATATCTTCATCAATGACAGACAGTGGTATTGAGTGCACCCTCAGCAAGTTTGTAGATGACACCAAGCTGAGTGGTGTGGTTGACACAGCTGAGGGACGGGATGCCATCCAGAGGAACCTTGACAAGCTCGAGAAGTGGGCCCATATGAAACTCATGAGATTCAATAAGGCCAAGTGCAAGGTCGTGTGCATGGGTTGGGGCAACCACCGGTATGAATACAGGATGAGGGATGAAGGGATTGAGAGAAGCCCTGCAGAGAAGGACTTGGGGGTATCAGTGGATGAAAAGATGGACATGAGCCAGAAATGTGCTCTCACAGCCCAGAAAGCCAACTGTATCATGGGCTGCATCAAAAAAAGCGTGACCAGCAGGTCGATGGAGGTGATTCTCCCCCTCTACTCTGCTCTCTTGAGACCCCACTGCATCCAGGTCTGGGGTCCTCAGCACAGGAAAGACATGGACCTGTTGGAGTGGGTCCATAGGAGGACCACAAAAATGATAAGGATGGAACACTTCACCTACGAAGAATCGCTGAGAGAGTTAGGGTTGTTCAGCCTGGAGAAAAAAAGTCTCAGGGAGACCTTACTGCAGCCTTTCAGTACTTAAAGTGGGCCTGTAAGAATGATGGGGACAAACCCTTTAGCATGGCCTGTTGTGATAGGACAAGGGGTAATAGTTTTAAACTAAAAGAGGGTAGGTTTAGATTAGATATAAGGAAGAAATTCTTTACTGTGAGGGTCGTGAGACACTGGATCAAGTTGCCCAGAGAGGTGGTAGATGCCTCCATCCCCCAAAACAGTTAAAGTCAGATTGGATGGAACTGTAGGCAACCTGATCTAGTGGAAGATCAGGTCCCTGTCCATGGCAAAAGGATTTGGACTAGATGAACTTTAAAGGTTGTTTCCAAACCAAACTATTCTATGATTCTATGATTCTCTATTCTACTTTTTATTATATACATATATATACATATATATATATATATGATTAAATGTACAGATTTATGAAAACAGTAAGAGAAAATTGGTAAGATTGGTACATTAAAGAAAGCGACACATATACACACATGAGTTAAAACTGTGAGTCTCTACAGTAAATTTTTAGTCCGAATTTACTCATTTAATTGTCTTGAGTGAGTTGATCTATCTTAATTAAATCACTTGAGTCTCTACAGTATATCAAAAGGCCATATAGAAGAATATGATTGATCTAGCCTTCACATTGTGTTGAAATTTACATCTTTTGTGTACATCTCCAAAATAAATACTTATCAGGGAAACCAATAAGCTTTTTAAATAGAGTTGCAATTAGCTGGGATAAATAAAACTGCAAATACAAAGTATATTTTTTATTTTTAGATTTACTGACTTCATGCTGGAAACAGTGGGACAAATTTTGAAGTGTCTATCTTATGTTGGCTAGATTCTTTCATTTTGCCTAATGTACATCTGACTTGTGTTGTAGTTTAATCCCAGCCAGCAACTAAGCACCACACAGCTGCTCACTCACTCCTCCTCCCTCCCAGTGGGACGGGGAGAAGAATTGGAAACAAAGGAAAACTCACAGATTGACATAAGAACAGTTTAATAAATAAAATAAAATATAGTAATAATAACATACAATAATAATAATTGTAATGAAAGGGAATATAACAAAAAGAGAGAAAAGTAAAACTCAAGAAAAACAAGTGATGCACAGTTCAATTGTTCACCACTGATGCTCGAGTAAAGATCCATCCCTCCTGGCCAACTCCCCCTGGTTTATATACTGAGCATGACACTCCATGGTATGGAATACCTCTTTGGTTAGTTCGGGTCAGCTGTCCTGGCCATGCTCCCTCCCAGCTTCTTGTTCACCTGCTCACTGGCAGAGCATGGAAAACTGAAAAATCCTTAACTTAGGATAAGAACTACTTAGCAAGAACTAAAATATCAGTATGTTATCAACATTATTCTCACACTAAACCTAAAACACAGCACTGTATCAGCTACTAGGAAGAAAATTAACTCTATCTCAGCTGAAACCAGGACATCCTGTTTGTGCTTTGTTTGTTTGTTTTTTGTTTGTTTTTTTTTTTTCTGAATGACAGCACTTAGCTTCAAGAGAAAGCAAGTGTCCCCTCTTGCTATACACAAAAGCAATAGCTCTTGTCAGTACTAGGTCATCTCCAATCTCACTTTTTCCTGCTGCTGATGCTAAATAAGTGCAAGGGCTCTGACATGGATTGGTGATATTGCTCCTAGCAATTGCAACCAAACCCTCCTGGGTGCAAACTATGGCAACATCCCCCAGCCTTCCTGAGCAGATGCATTTGCAAATGTTCTCACCTTGATCAGACATGTATAACTCATAATCTCAGTGGTTTTCTTGCTGGTGGAGTGCAGTGTCTAGCTACCAGGAGTGGGAATTGTCTCCATTTTAGACCTTTCTTGTTTTACCAGCTTTCACATCTGCCACTTCTCTTGTATCACATGCCAGGTATGATGTAAGAACTAGGGCAAAATCGTAGGACAAGAAAAGAAACTAGAAAAAATGAAAAGTCAACTTGCAAATTATGTGTACTTTTCATTATACCGATTTTAATGAGCAGGGTAGAAAGGGAACTAACAACTCACAAGATGGCAGTTCAAGGCAAGTGTGTGGTAGATAAAAGATAAAATTGGTACCAGTGATAAAACTTGTGATGAATTACTGTATTTGATTCCAGTACTAGATGTTAACATTTATGGATATAGAGTATATCAAGACTTTTACTAAATACTAAATCTAAATAGATACCAACTGAAAATTAAAAGGTCCCTGCTCTCAAAAAACTTTAGCAAATTATTCCAGCCAGAGTCCCATGATCACAAAATTTGATACTGTGTAAGCAGTGTCAACCTTAATTTTAGATGTGTAAAACAAAATACAGAAGATAGAGGAGAAGGGAAAAAAGTTCTCAAGCAAGGAAGGGCTACTGAACAGAACCAAGCAGTTATTTATCTAACCTGTATTTTGGTTTCTCAGTTCAGTCAGGGATGATTTTCTTCTCATGTTTGACTAGAAAACAAAATTATGTCCTATATCTCAGTTATGGTCTTTTTTTTTTTCCCTTCAAAATACACTTACAAATAGTTAAGAAAATAAAAGGAAGTTTAAACATTTTATTTAGTGTATAACATTCAAGGTGAAAGGAACATGCTTATTATGTCCTATAACAGTGTCACTGAAAACAGCAACAAAACTAATAAGTTGAGCATATTGCAGGGTTTTCCTAGATACTTACGTAACAGGACACCCAGCCCTCCTGGTCTTCCAAACTTGACGAAAAGCCAAGAGATGAATTAAGGTAATACTGAATCACATTTCAAAGCTCTGTGCCTATGCTGTATGTTTATATCAAACCCAGTACAGGGATGACTTAACAACTCAGCATTTTGCTGAACAGAGGTCCTTGTCTTCTTCTTTTTTATGAGGGAGGGTGTATCACAAAACACTGAATTTGGTGTTTTGCTGGGGCTGTAGGAAGGCTAGAAGCCAACTCACACAGATTTCAGTGGCATCTAGATGTGCGACTCCCAGTGGGGATTGTGAAACACCATCCTTAATTGGCATTGAAAAAAGCTTACATTATTCTGCATTAAAACTGTGGTGATTTCATAGGATTGTCATAGAAAATTATTGGAATTACACAGTGATGCATGTTAATTTTTCCATATCACCACCCAATAAATTCTGCAATTAACCCATATCATTGCTCTAATATCAAGCACTTTGGGGAATTCTTTTCAATTAGAAACTCAACAGTAGGAGTGGAGAATTGGATAGGATGCCTAAAATTGGATTTACTTTGCTCGTTTTCCCTTAAGGTTATAATAGGGGTTTGAAAAAACGTTTTTTCTTTATGTCTTTTCTTATCAGCTTTTTCTCTCCTTCCAGTGGAATTAATGAATGACATAAAGTCAGAAAGCACAGGAATAAAAGTCAAAGAAGATTTGTGCATTTATTAAAAGAAGAGATATCATTCAGAATAGTCATGAGTGGTAACTGTTTTAACCATCATAAAAAAATGAACACAGACTTTTTTTCTAGCCCATTTAATTCTTGGCAAGGACCTCACAGTGCATAATTTTCACTGGAAATTAAAAAAATCAACAACAACAACCACTACCAAACAGTATTTAATCTCTGAAAATGTATGTTATTTTCCATTTGTAAATAAACACAATTAAATACAAGGTGTTTATCATAACTAGGTTGTCTGCTGAACTGTGTCTATTGAGAGAGAAATGGAATATATTTTTTATTCTAAAGAGGTCAGTAAGTGAGAGGATAAGTGTGGACATATTTATGGAGTTTTGCCAGAAGGGACAGATTAGGTATTTATGACTTTAGTTTGTTTTGGTGTCTTTTTGTTCCAAGTTTTTCTTTGTTGTTGTTTCTTTACCTGTGTTTTGCTTTTACAGCTGTTATTACAGCATTGTTGGCACTGACCCAGAAACTATTGCTCAAAGTCCACATTTGGCACTAGTGTATTTCCTGACCCTAGCCTGGGGTTGGTTTTATATGTAATCAGAACTGAGGTTCTCAATATGCTTTTATAGTCTCAGTACATTTTTTCCTTTCACATTCTATTTTCATGTTCTCACACTGAAGGATACAAGGAGATCTCATTGATTGCAAAGACTAAACCATATGCCTTAGGTTTGGAAAACATGGCTTGAGAAATTTCATAAGCTAGCTCTAGAGTGATTGTGACAGCTTCATTCAGACACACTGTTAGAATAATAATCAATGTGAGCCTTTGTAATTGTGTACCAATGCAAAGGAGCTATGAAGTTTATAGTATTCCTTTACAATATTCCCATACTGTGACTATTCTTGATATAAGGAATTCCCAGGACACAATTCACCAGCAGTACAATAACCTTCATTACTCTTCGATACACTTATAATGATGGCTATTAAAGGTTTAATTAGACTTTATAGGAGACTATCCTGCCCATTAAAATAATGAATGAATGCTGATATTAACAAACTTGGACAATAATCATTACTGCTCTGAAACAGGAAGATATGTTCTTTGCCAAATGATATGAGAATCTCTCTTTGAAAAAATCCTCAAGATCTAGTTCATCTTGAATACAGGATTTCTCATTAATCAGGAAAATACATCAAGTTTTCAGGAAAAGCTCCCAATTCACAAAAGACTTAGGGTCAAGTCCAGTTTTCTTACTCATTTGAATAACTCTCATATGGCAATGTGAACTCTTTATAGAATGAGAGTATCAAACTGAGATTTGTCTCTGAATAAGCCAGCAATCAATTTACAGTCATGTCAATCACCACATTTTGTACATGTAGGGGGCACATGACTGCTTAATTCCTTCTAGAACCTGCATAATGTCCCTCCTAGAACCTCATTAAAGTCATTAGCTATTTTGCTCAATAAAGGTCCTGTTTAGAGTACAAAGTAATGAAATATACTAAGAAATTATTTTCAAGGATCAAGCATTGCTTAAGCCAAGGTATTTTTTATAGAGTTTTTCACGTGAAACTAGTAATTAAAGTTTTAGGTCCACAAAAGGACAGCATTTGAGATGTACCTGAAACACCTAGGCACTTAAGTATTAAACTGAGATTCTCCAGAATGTCAGTCAATTGACTTAATGTCCCTTGGTGCATTTCCCCCCCTTGGTAAAAGTCTTGGAGTGTCTTCCCCTAAGGCTGGCTGGATTTGCCATATTTGGATTTATTTTCCACTCAGATCAGTTAGAGGTTCTCCTCAGTTCTGTAGTAACAATTCTGGGATATGCTTTCACAGTACCTTTTCCAGATATCCACTGATGCAATACAAAATGAAAAGAAGAACTGTCATTCATTCTTGCTCAAAAACTTATGTGTTAATTTGTTTTCACAACATATGTAATATAGGATTTAGAATCTGTGACCTTCCCCCAGTGGCTGAAATCCTGCCTTTTTCTTTATCAATTAAGCTTACTAAGAATTAGTTTTCAAAATCTAGCCTATGGTTTCAAGCCCCATCATCCTCCCATGCACTTTTTGTTGTCTCAGACAACAGTTTTGTTGGCTGTTAGAGATTTTATGAGAGAAATTAAAGTCTCTGCACTCACTGCTTGCAGAGCAAGGTGTCTAATTCAGCACTGAACACATCTTGATGACAAGAGATGTAAGAGTTTCAAGTTATGAGCCTTGCAATACAAACGGCTCAGGTACTTCTGATGCATGACTATTTAGTCAGAGTATAATTTATAGCAAAAATATTAGCTTTTCCATAGAGGTCATGTTAGCTTGAATCATGTAGATTTTAATTTCTCTGGCTCCAGAGATACTTCACAGAGAAATAAATCTGAAGGAAAAACATATGGTATTAAGTCTAGATTGGGAAACATTCTAGCAATAGGAACTCAAAGTGTTTCATTTTAGATATTTTTAACAGATTTCAGTAGACCATGAAGACACAAACTGCCACACAATGTCACCTTCATGTTACTTGGAGTGGTGGTATACTAATTTTAACAAAATTGTCACAGATTAAGAAACTCTGAATGCCAACCTGTATAAATGTTTAACATCAGCTAGGGATAATTTCCAATTATTTAACAAATATAAGAATAGCAAATAAAATCCTAAATGCTAGAAAATATTCTAAAAAGGTTTTTTCTTTTATTGAAAATATTGCAAATAATTATCTCTTCACTAACGAAATCCATAAATCATTATCAATTTTGCTTCCTGGTAAATGAAAAATAGATGTCAATATTTGTCTCTTGTTCAGTGCAGACTTTAAGTGCTTTGACTTCTTGTTATTTGCATTGCTATGAAAAATCCAATGACCTTTATGTTACATTAGAACATCAGAAAAAACAGAGATACATTTCTATCCTGAGATGAAAAATACTATTTGTTTTTCATGTTCCAGTCTGTTGTTGGGACTTAATTCCCCTATGGGTGTATTTTAAACTAAGACCCAAAAGGGAACATACTTATTTCTTCTCCATCTAAAGAGATGCAAATAAGAGTCAGACAAATTGATATTCATGATCATGTGTAAAAAGATCCTTCAGTTTTCTAGTCCTCCTTTTTTGCCCCTTGAAATTATAGACAGTCACATTCTGACTCATTTTATTATCCCTTTTTTAGGAACATACAAATATTTCAAGTTTAAATGAAATACTGTATTTGTTTTTCCTTTTTATTTTGTATTTTGTATTAAAATTATGATTTATTAATTGGTATGCAAGCAGTAAGAAACAGGATTTGTTTTCTTAAGTATTTTTTAAAAAAATGTTATTATAAATTTATTATGGAGAGTGGTCTGTCTATAGCCCAAACTTTCCTTATTAATAAAGATTCGGCTGTTGTCTAGCCCAGTGTTGAGTTCTGCAATATGGGAGGCAGCATAGGAACTACAGTCAGAAATCACTGAGGAGTTTGGTGTTAAAATGTGTTCCACCATAAAAATCCTGATTTTTTGCTAAATTTCAGGTGTTTAAAAAGCCTTTTCATGCTGAAGTTATTATTAGTGAGTTTAGCTTACATATCTGTTTTTTCTAGCCTTTCCCAGTGCACAGCTAGATTCTCCCCTGCAGTATGTAGGAGGCTATCTGAATTAATGCTTCTGCAGTTTAGAAAACCTCTTGTGCTACATAATTTTGCTGGATGGAAAAAGATGGAATTAGATCTCTTTTGGCAGACTCAGTGCAACCACTCACATATGAGCTGTCCTGCTGTTCTCTCTCTGAAAAGCCATTGTGTCTCTATCATTGTAGTCTTCCATCTTGGCAAAATTGCATTGCCACACTGTGATTTCTATGGGCTTTATTTTAAACAGAATTATTTATGCTATTCTTACAAAATCTAAATCATCATGAGAGTCTCTAGAGTGAAGGTTAATTCTGTTGCCAGCAGCTGTAGCTTCGCCCTCTGAAGCTGAAGCTTGTGGTGGCAGCAATTACTGGCCATCCCTGTTCTGATAAATTTGTGTTTTCCCTTTGATCAAATATGTCAAGCTTTTAATTCTGTGTAATCATTGATCACATGAAGTGCCAGACCATCTTGTTTTAGCATCATTCACATCTGCTGCTATCTTCCAGTCACACAGGTAAAATGCATTGACCTAGAACATGCTACTTTAACCTTAGCACCCTTATGTGGAAGAATGCCAGCTGCTTCTGAAATACTATTTCCAACCACTTGAAATCCCAAGAGATGATATGCTAGCTGGAATTATTAAAAGAGACCCAAAACCAAGCAAACAAAAAACACCCACAAAACCTAAACAAAACAAAAAACCCACTGTCCTTTCTGGCATCACATACTTGTTAAATTTGCAATGCTAAGTACTGCAGCACCTGTTTGTTTTATGACAAAACACTCCCCAGTAGAGAATTGCCACTTACCTTAAGTTCAATAAGCGACTGTGTTCAGGAGAAAATAGTAAAAAATAAATAATGAACAAACTCTATCCTTTATGTAACACCTCTTTCCACTAGATATTGAGGAAACTTAGTATAAATGCATTCAGTTTTGGATACACAGAAGTATAACATGACAGTGCCTGTACCTGAAATTCCAATAATGGTCCCAAAAGTAGAGTGCCAGAAACTAAAATGAGGTGGAGGAATGGAATCACAAAGGGGAACATAAGGCCTTTGATCTTTAAGAAACCTCTGGGTCATGCGGAATACCTGTTAAATTTATGTTACACTCTAAAAACCTGGAATACCTGGAGCATGCTACTCTTATGATGGGTAAAAAGTAATATATCCAGACTGCAAAAACATTTTTTTTTTAATTTTGTACCAAGTCAAGTCAAAAAGACAAAATTTTGAAAATAATGAGTGATAATAATAACTGCTATTAAAAAAAAAAAACAAAAAAAAAACAGAACAAATAACAAACCAGTACCTCACCAGTTTCAGCTTTTTATGCTGCTTTGATTTCCAAAGTATGTATTTTCAGCTCAAATTTCTAAGCAGAAAACCACTCAGTGAGCAAAAAACTTTTCATTTTGAAAAATACATAAATGGGACTCTGACTATTTCATAACTGTTTATTCTTGCTCTTCTCCCCATAGTAAATAAATTCATGTAACAAGAACATTTTCTTCAAACTTTGTTTCAATAGAACTGCATTTTCTTATACTTTCAAGAAATTTTATATTGCAGTAAACACAATAGCCAGGCAGAGTCATGTAATGCCCTGATAAACACAATGGAACCATTTACTATCCATTTTCTCCATATGTACATGAGTCTTAAACATGAAAATTCAGAAAATCATAAACTCCTACAATAGGAACGTTCTTCCACCACTTAGATAAAACCTGTACTCATAGATGTGAACATTTTGTATCCTTAGTATGCTGAACTCTTTAAACCAAAAGCACTAAGACAAGCTAGAATTATGTGAGGCTTTTATGACTGTTCTGAATTACATCAATTCAATTTTCACATTACCTGGACTGAGCAACTGATGTCATCTACTTGGATTTGTACAAAGCATTTGACACTGTCCCACACAACATCTTATCTCAAAATTGGAGAGACATATATTTGATGAATGGGCCACTTGGTGCATAAGAAATTGGCTGGATAGTCTCAAAGAGTTGTGGTCAAAGGCCTGATATCCAAGTGGAGAGCAGTGATGAGTGGTGTTCCTCAGGGGTCAGTATTGGGACTGGCGCTGTTTAACAGCTTTGTTGGTGACATGGACAGTGGGATTGAGTGCACCCTCAGCAAGTTTGCTGATGACACCAAACTGTGTGCTGCGGTCAACACACTGGGGGAAGGGATGTGCCACCCACAGGGACCTGGAAAGGCTTGAGAGGTGGGCCAGTCCAAACCTCATAAAGTTCAACAAGGCCAAGTGCAAGGTTCTGCACATGGGTTGAGGCAATCCCAAGCACAAATACAGGCTGGGTGAAGAGCAGATTGAGAGCAGCCCTGTGGAGAAGGACTTGGGGGTACTGGTGGATGAAATACTGACTATGAGGCAGCAATGTGCACTCACAGCCCAGAAAGCCAACCATATCCTAGACTGCATCAAGAGAATTGTGGACAGCAGGTCGAGGGAGGTGATACTGCTCTTCTAGTCCTCTTTGGTGAGACCCCACTGTCCTGGTTTAGCCAGGATAGGGTTAAGTTTCCCCAGCAGTGGGGGGGAAGCTCTAGCCAGGTTATTCATATATCATGCTGATGTCACATCCTGGCGCGAGTGCGGGAAGAATTGGTGATCACGTAGGTTGGCGCAGCCGGTTCTCTCTTTGCTGTATCGGTATATACTTTGCTCTGTTCATTGTTATCACTGTTATTGTTATTGTTTGTTGTGTTGATGTTGCACTGTTGTATTAAACCTTTCCTTATCTCAGCCCCGGGGCTTTGTATTTCACTCCCTTTGTGGGGGAGGGGCAGCGGCCACATGGTCTCAGACCCCGGCAGGGGCTAAACCATCACACCCCACCTGCAGTGCTGTGTCCAGCTCTGGAGTCCCCAACAAAAGAAGGAGACAGACCTGTTGGAGTGAGTCCAGAGGAGGACCACAGGGGGGTTGGAACTAGATAATCTTTAAAGTCCCTTCCAATCCAAAGCATTCTACGATTCTGTGATTATTCACCATCAGAATTTTGCACTTTGAAATGGTAACTAAGAAGCACAATTTTTAGACTTGAAGCAGCAAACTCTTATGTTCAGATGGGAGGGTCTACATGGCACATTTTCATATAAGAAAGGAAAATTGCAAGGGTCTACACCAAGCAAGGTGATATATACCTTCTGACCCCATCCAGTAATGCACACTCCATTTTATAGTGACTTCTAAGACTGTTGTAGGAATTTAGCTGCAGACCTGCAGGATTATTTACTGTACATGACAATTTTAGAAGTTCAGCCATTTTTCAACAGTCTGAATGATAGAAGATGGTGATATTTTTGAGATGAAAGTTCATCACTGCAAAAGTTCTAACACAAAAAGATTTTAAAAAAATAGTAAAAAGAGAAATAACAAGAAAATACATTTACAACTGGATAGAAATTAACAAAGAAAATTTCTAAACAGGGGTTAAGCATCAGAAAGTTTTAATACATTTGAAAGTATTTGAAACAGTTTGGTGATGAACTTGACGTAGTTCAACAAGGCCAAGTGCAAGGTCTTGCACATGGCTCAAGGCAATCCCAAGCACAAATACAGTCTGGGTGATGAGTGGATTGAGAGCAGCCCTGCAGAGACAGACTTCAGGGTAGCAGTGGATAGAAAACAATATGAGCCAGCAATGTGCTCTTGCAGGCCAGAAAGCCAACCATATCTTGGACTGCATCAAGAGAAGTATGGCCAGCAGGTCAAGGGAGGGGATTCTCCCCCTCTGCTCCACTCTCGTGAGACCCCACCTGGAGTACTGTGTCCAGCTCTGGGGTCCCCAGTATAAGAAGGACATGGACCTGTTGGAGTGAGTCCAGAGGAGGACCACAAGGATGATCAGGGGCTGGAGCACCCCCCTTATGAGGACAGGCTCAGAGAGTCAGGGCTGTTCAGTCTAGAGAAGAGAAGGCTCTGGGGAGATCTTATTTTGGCCTTCCAGTACCTGAAGGGGGCTTACAGGAAAGATGGGGAAGGACTTTGTATCAGGGAGTGTAGTGATAGTATGAGGGATAATGGTTTTCAACTGAAAGATGACAGAATTAATTCAGATGTAAGGAAGAAATTCTTTACTGTGAGGGTTGTGAGATGCTGGAATATGTTGCCCAGAGGAGTTGTGGATGTTCCCTCCTTGGAAGTGTAGGCCAGGCTGGATGGGGCTCTGAGCAATCTGATCTAGTGAAAGGTGTCCCTGCGCGTGGCAGGGGGGTTAGAACTAGATCATCGTTAAGGTCGCTTCTAATCCAAACCGTTCTATGATTCTACAATTGTATGTTTTGGTTTGGTTTTTTTTATTTTGTTTTGGTTTTTTTTTTTTTCTGCTTTGGGCAACGCTTATTCACACTGGTTTTTATACACTCCATTAGAACAAGGGGACTTGGATTTCCTCCCTTTTATCATGCTGCATAGAAGGAGTAGTTCTAATAAAAGAAGCAGTGCAAAGCAGAAAAGATTTAGCAATTACAAGTGTAGATTAAGCTCACTTAGATAAACATTTTTTGTCTTTTTTAATAATGGCCCATCTTTTGGTCTGAATGACTTTTGGATAACCCCTGCTTTTCAGAGTTTAATTCCTCAAGTACTGAAGGAATGAAACACATGATATTTAGCCATTCCAAATGTCATACTATTTGGGGAGTACCCAATTGTTTTAATTGCTGGCAGAAGCTATCTAACTTTTTACTGGCTGCGCAAATACTTTCCTACACAATTTGAACTCTTCCGTATCTCCCAGGAGGGCTCATAAGTACACTGAAAACATATATACATAGTGCATACTGTGACTATGCACTATTCACAATATACCATATGTGACTTAGGACATGGGGATTTAAACCACAATGTATATTTTTATGAAGGATTACTAACATAAAGCTTTGATTTCCTCTGTGTTGGTTTGAATATCCACAGAGTAAGCTGACATATTGCAGGTGTTAGGCAGAAGTTCTTTCTACATACAATGGAGATGAGCAGACATGCATAAGCATAATTCAGTTCATCTGAAGGTAGACATAAAAAAATGCCAGAGAAATCATATCCTAAGAGTAGTTTTCTGTCCACTTAAAAATGAAGCTTATGAAAGAGTAGCTCAGCTATAGATGTCTAAATTGTAGACACCAACACTAGGCAAGACAATTTCCACCCTCAATGTCTTTCTCATTTTGATACACAGATGGAGGCATCCCAAGGAAGGTTAATCTTTTAAAGGTAGTTTACTCTTTGAAAAGAGGGGGAGTTCCCTGTCATTCCAGGTAAACCTGAATTACCAAACAGACTAGAAATTAAGCCCATATAAAGCTTTCATGATCAGATATTAAAAATAGTGTGTGTTTGTTTGAAAGTCCTTAGAAGGATATAAACAGAGTGTTCAGGGCTTTGGGTTTTTTTTGTTTTCTTGCTTGTTTTTACTGTTGTAAATTCACAAACTAAGATACTTAACTTTTCTATTTCAAATAAATTTTCATCTGCATTTCTCAGGTTTATCAAATAACTTGCATCATATCTTTAAGGGAAAGTTTTGAATACTTAATATCTAATTGATGCTTTCTCTGTCAAATTTCATTTTAAACAAAATACAGCCATGATATGTATTATTTTAAATCTATCAAACACTGACATTTCTGCTGCCTATGAGTTCTAGAACTAAATCTGTAATTTTATTTAAGAATGAGAGGATTCTACCCATTATGAAAAATACTAAAAAAAGAGTTTTCATAAGCACACATTTTCCTTTATAAACATCGGTCTCGTTTTATACAAACATAAACTTTCAGTGAAATATCTGTTCAGCACATTTTAGCTACAATGTTGTTATTTGGAGAATTTAAACTATTAGTAAATTATAAATTATAACGTTTACCTCAATGCACTAGTTACAAAACCACATATAAAGCTGCAATAAGCTTCATTAAGAAGATGCCTACAGTTATTTGTACAAGCATTCATTAGCTTTAACAGTACATGACAGTACATGCATATAAACATCTTGTGTACTTAGTTATTTGTTCAGCAGTATGTTGAATCAGGGAGAAATACTACAATTAGAACAATAACTTCTCAATTCATATATTAAAAAAATATAAATAGACAAGTGTGAGAGACTGAAATGTCCTATGACTGCCTCAAAGCTTGCTTGTGTCTGTTCAAACCTCCAGGACAAGCTGCTGCGCCCTGTGAATTGGTCTGGGGGATGTCACCCAGAGAAGCGGGAGTGTATTGAAGGATGCACCCCCCCACTTCTTTGCGTTGCATTGTCGGACTCCTTAGACAAGCCTCAAAGGATCAGACATGTACTGAGTTGCCCCATCCTGTAGCCATTTGTGGCTCTATTGTGTAAGCCAAACTCCATGCCTGCATTGCTAATGCACTGACAAGATGCAAACGTTCCTGCCCTGAAGCCGGATGCAACAAACCTGTGGGACCAGAGGAAAAAAAAACTAAAGGTGGGCAAATATGCTAATCAGCGGATACAATGAACTTAAAAAGGCAACAGAAACTTTGCTCAGGGTGCACCCACCATCGAAGCCAGATCCGTGTGCACCCACCCTGAAGAACTGAAAACTGAGGACCAACGGGACGCTGCTGGATCCATGGTGGTGACTATTCTTGCAGTCCTATCCTACATCCTTGCTTTATTTCTGTCTTTTCCTTCCATTCTGTTCTATCGCTACCCCTCTTCACCTTTTTTTTTTTTTTTAATAATAAAAACCTGTTTTGGGTATATGGCATTTGACCTCATCTGTGTCTTAATCTCACTCTTGGGATCATATCGAAACCTCCCCCGACATTGGATTGGGACAACAAACCTTTTCTTTTTATGCTTAATTTCACAGGTCTCCTTAAACATAGGATGAAACTTCAACTTCAGAAAAATAAGGGAGCTTAGCAAATGCAAGAGCCAGAGATGATCTAGGGTATGTTATCCTACTGCCATTTCACTTCTGCTGAGGAGAGATTGCCACTACAAAATGAAGAGAATGTGTTTTACCCACTAAACTTACAGGGTTTTCCCACTGAATTCTTTCAAGAAATCGATCTGCATATCAGGAGATCATACACACTCTCATGTACAGCCTGAGGGTTCAGTTGTGTTGCAGAACTTCTCTACATGAGGCACATAGTGAGAAGCAAAGTAGGCAATGAGATTTACAGCTAAATCCTCATGTGTACACAAATAAGGCTTTCTCACCATCAAATAAGGAAATGACTGCACTTTAAAAAATGGCTGCACACAGACATACTATCAGCAAGTTCAGATACCATAAATTCAGATCTAATCCAACTGTGCCCTGTGCACAGTGCACTAAACCACAAGGAGGAGTGAAGCTTTTGTTTTGGCATTATTACTGAAAAGATCCAAGATCCTCAAAAGGAGAAGAAACTATTTTTACAGTTGCTTCATAGAACAAGTGGATTGTAAACAGGGTCCAAGAGCCAATGTGCAAACTACACTAATTTGTCACCAGCAGAGGCCAGCAGCAGCAAACTACTGCCCTGACCAAGAGCAAGGGATAAACAGGAAAAGAGCTATGGCTCTTATAGATAGATATCCCTCGGAGTATAGGAGAATTCAAAAATCCAAAAGGAGAATTGCAGGGCAGTGAGGTAACCATGGAGGGAGATTAGCAGTTTTAAAGGCACCACACAAGCCAAGGGACAGTGCATACATACAAGATGAAGAGAACCATTTGAAGTAAGATAAAAAAAGCTCATAAACACTCGGATGCTGCTTCTTCAGAAGAAGTATGAATGATTTAAGGGTATGTGTACAGCAAAGAGCAGAAAAGGCTTTGACTCTTTCGACTGAAACTGTCAGAGCTTTCCTGTCAGAACCTTTAGCAGTAACCTGTAACGTACAACATTATGAAATGCAATGTAACACTTGTTGAAGGTATTACTATTCACAAGAACTGACATTATAGAGGTAAGGGACACATAAAATACCAGCTACAACCCTAGTGAAAGCTACAACTTCTTTCATAATCATTAAGTCCTATAAATAAGAGTTACCTTGTGTTATACTGAAAATCTTTTTCTGGGCAAAGGAAAGATCACATATAAGAGAAACTTTTGAAATTTTTTTTTAAATTTTTGAAAAATTAAATAGAAAGTGGACAGGCTTCTACAACATAACACTTTTTCCTCTTTGTCAAAACTCCATGTACTCATAAAAGACATACGCTTATTCTACTTTTAAAGGTTATTGACTACAGGCTGTCATATATCTTTGATTTCAAGACTTTATTTCATTACAAGAGCATCATATTTTCTTAATATTTTTGTTGTTTAACTAGCATTGAGAAATAGGTAGAGTGTGTCTTATAAATAGCAAGCTCAGCTAAAAAAGCAAATGTGTTCTTTTACCTTTCAGGTGGTCATTTCAATTATACCTCTGATATAGATATTTTGTTGTGCAAGTCTGGATGACATTACTACTTTCATTGTGGGGAAATATTCCACTGTAAGATAAAGACAACAATAAAGAAGCATTTATTCCCATTCCATTGATCAGATTCCATGAGCTCCATTACTGAAAGTGAATTTTCTACTTCCACTTGATCTAAATAGGAATAAGCTAGAAAGAGTTCAAGGTTTCTGGGGAAAGAAAAATAAATTATTATTGAAGTTATTATTTTTTTCCTTCAGTTGCAAATAGAATCTTTAAACTTGCATGTATTTTAGCCTAACTCTGATTTCATACTGATGGATAACTCCAGACATCTCAGTTATAAGTGGATATTTGATCATTCAAGCAATTCAATGTGATACTAGAGATTTTCTTTCCCATTTGTGAAATCTAGTTACAACCTTCTTGCTATGTAGGCTTACCTACGACAGTTCCCTACTTCTTCACCCATGTCCAGTCAAGATGAAAAAAAAAAAACCCCAAACATCTCAGGACAATTAAACAATTTACAAAACAGCTGAAAAGTTCCTGTTGGATGAAGAAAGGCTGAGGGCCCATCTAGATTTCCTCAGGGGTGACAAAAATATATCAAGTCTGTTAGTTTTGGAAAGTCAATTTACAGAAAAATACCAAGGACATAGCCATGAAAATGCACCTTAAAGGTAGGATAACACCCTGTTTGGCAGCTGCTTTTCTTTCAATGTACATATTGGGATCTATCTTGTAACTGCAAAATTTTCCACACCACAGGGTTTTATGATTATCTGATGAAAAGTTAAATAGATAAGTCTATTCTTTACATATGTTATACCTTTTTAAATGTAATCTGAAAGCCTTTGTTCTATGAAAGAAGATAAAACGATAAAACTAACATCCCAGAGGTGAAAATTGACTAGTAAAACTATTGAGAGCTTATCTGACTGAAGAAAATTTCTCATTTTTCATTCAGTAGAGAACTGACTCTAAACTGATGGACCTCAAATTTCCTTATGCCCTTTACACACTGAACAACAGAAAATAATACCATCTTTGAAGAGGAAAATTTTTAAATGCTACCCTTTTCAATGACCATGGAGGTGGAGTGAGCTATGTCCTATCAGCCAGTCATTAGAACAGCATAGGACTTTATTTCACCCATTTCCTTGACTGTAAAAGAAAAGCATCCTTAACTTCTGCTGCAGCTTGTTCAGCAGCTATCACTGTGCTCCACATGCAGAAATAAGGTTAAGAATCAAGATCCCCTAGGCACGGTCAGTTTCCAATTTTTTGGATACAAGCTAAAGAATAATCCCTACAATTAGATAAAAAATATTCCAAAGACTGACTCCACACAGTTATTCTGTGAAAAAGAGTAAGTTACACTAGAAGCCATAGGGAAAACAGGCACCTATTTTGATCCCAAATACTTTAATATCACAATGCTAATCCACTATCCCACTTCTAACAGTGGCCAATCCATTAGTTGTTGGGAGTAGGAAGTTTTATTAAAGAAGGTTAAAAATTTCATGGAAACAATACATATACCACAAAAAAAACCCCATAAAATAAATTTAATGGAGTAGTAACAACACTTTTCTACACTAGAACTACTCCAGGACTTCAAGGAGAAAAGAAGTAATTTAGTTTAGTAAAATCTGAATTATAGACAATGCAATTACAGCATTATTTAAATATGGATATTACTCTTAATTACAAGATATGTCCACTGGCATGTAAAATATTTTTTTCCAAATAATTAAAACTGCTTCTTAAAATGTTCTGTAATGAATAGTGACACACTAACGCTGCACGGTTAAAATAGATTATTTGAAAATTGAATTTAAATGTACTGTAATTCACATTCATTAAAAGGCTAGACATTTTTCAAGTGAATGAAACTGTTCTATAAAAATCAATTCACTGTACAACAGTAACATATTACAAACCTGCAGTTAAAATGCAATCATTTAAATGGGAGGAACACTAATCCAGTGGTAATAATTCCATTAAGCCAACAACACTTATTCATATTTTAAAAAATAAAATATCCCCCCTGCATCTGTGAGGCAATTTAGGGTATCTTTAGACTCAGTAATTGTTGTTTAGCCACAAAAAGACAGATTATTATACATAACTAATTTAAAACATACATTTAGAACTGGAAAAGGGAAATTACTTGCAGAAACACTTTTATCTTCCATCTATAGTTCTTGGTCCCAGTATTGGATATTTGACATAAAATTAATGGGTTTGTTTCAGTTTATTATTTTAATGCAAAGTATCAGATGATTTATAAGATATAATGGTATGTAAGTCTGTAATTAACGTTATACATTTACAGAAAACAGAAGCTAACATGCTATTTACAGATTTTCAGTTTAAGAAAATTATTCAGGTCTTTTTGATTTGCTGAAGAAAGTTGCAGAAGTGACTTTTGTTTGTCTTTTTAGTATTAAACATTAAGCATCAAAAGGCAGAATTTATAAAATTGGCAATTGATTATCTTAAGTAGCTGAATTCTATCTTTTATTAAGAATAACCCAGCCTCCCATTGTGGAGCCCCCATTCAACTTCATGTATCAGTGTGAAACTTCAGACATTTCCCATTCCAGTTGTGGTGATTATGAACATGATTTTTTAGTTTAAATGGCTTATCTCTTCGTTCTCAAAAACTCAAAATAGATTGTTTGGACAATATTATAGGTTTCTAAGCCTTCTGTTGCATCAGACTAACATTCCCTTTTTAAGTTTTCATGCATACAATATAGAAATTTGGCAGGGGAGTGACAGTTGTACAAGAGATATCTCTACCTCTACCCATAAATAAATCTACCCCATTTCAGCCCAGCTACAAGGCTTTTAAAAGTTGCAGTTTCCACAAGTAAGAACACTTGTCCTTTAAATCCATGCTGAAATCTGACACGTTTCTATCATTCTATCTGAGCCAGGTTATCTAGAGTGATGATTGAAAGCCACATACAGAAGTAGTTGTAGAAAACCACAATGTCAAGATATTTTCTACTTTTGGTTTGCAAGACTGTGCATCAAGTTATGCTGCATAAGGCAGCAGAAATGTCCCAGCATTTGTTACATGTGATGGATTTCTCTATTTTAAGTGTGTGCTATATAAACTTGCTTCAGAATCAAGTGCTTTTTGGACAAATGATATCCATAATTCTCAATAACTATCGGCAAGTCCAGTTTCATCTGGATGTTACCATGCTTCAAAAGATTCCTGAGGCATAGTTCATTCTGCAGTGTCACAGCACT
The DNA here is from genome assembly GCF_031877795.1 of Strix aluco. Lineage (NCBI taxonomy): Eukaryota > Metazoa > Chordata > Aves > Strigiformes > Strigidae > Strix > Strix aluco. The sequence goes on from NC_133935.1 coordinate 69,654,674, forward strand.
GAAAGACTGAAATTGCACTTTGCCAAATTTTGTTTTAGGCAGATAGCTGACTTTCTTAGGGCCATTATTTCTCAGGAGAAACTGAAATTTGTTACCATGGCCACATCCTACCACACATAATAAACATTACATTCCCTTACATTTTGGTATTCTAGTGAAGTTATTTCCTACCTATGTTTTAATATGTTTGCTGTTGAGACAATTATTTTAAGAAATCCTCAACCTGCCTTTGGGTAGATAAGATGCAAACAAGTTTCAGTGTGATTAAAGACTTCACTATGAACAAACAAGCAAAATTTTATTCCATGTTACCTGCAACTATGACAATCGTTGACAAGACAACAGAGTTGGCTTCACACCTACTCAAACCCATGAAGACAAACCAAGAAGAGCATTTATGTTATGAACACTTAAGGAGAAGCAAATCACAAAACATATCCCACTTGTGAAAAAGAATCACTGTATTGTTTATGGGCTTTGGGAAATTGAAGAAACTATGTTTTGGTATATAGATTCAAACTGCATACAGATCATAGTTCTTTGCTGATGCTGTTAGCAATAAAAAGATTCAGATGAGCAGGAATGCAAATTGCCTGATGATCAGTGAGAATGCTTCCATTTATGTATGACATGGAGTATGGACCAGAAACTGAAAATGTGATGGCTGACTGCTTATCTCATCTGCCCTTATCTCTACCAGATGCCCAGATAAATCTTGATATAGAATACTTGCACAGATTACAAGCATACTTACTACACTGCAGGATAGCAATGTATAACTACAATTTAGCACATCTCATTCATCAGAAATTATGTGATTTCCTGATAACAAGGTGGCCTAACAATCTCAATTATCTTGATTCATTTCTGCAACAGCATGCTATACTACAAAATGAACTTTTCTTACTAGATATCTGTGACAGGCTTGTTCACTGTTTTTTTTTTTTTTTCCAATGGATGCAACTGTGTCATGACAGCCATTAACAACTGTCAGAACAAAACTGTTGGTAGCCAGAATTGCATGGTCAAGTTAAAGTTGGTCTAAACTTGAAGCTAGTCTTATGCTAAAAATCCACTAATTTATATGCTATCATCACAAAGTATTCCTACACTTTAGGCATCAGTAGAAAATTGTTTGATTGATACTTAAGGCCCATTCAGTCACACAATAACACACTTGCTATTCTACTGCCTTGGTAGATTATCTGAAAAAACACCAGTAAACTGAATTTAAGTCACATCTGCTGCTAAAATCAACTCCCCACCTATTATTTTCAGCATAAAACAATCAATCTCATTTTTTCAGAATATCTTCAAAATCTTATTTTTCTCAGAAGGAAAGATTTTATATACAGGCAATGAAGAACATTCTGCCTTTGAGACAACAGAAAGATTGAATGCCTCAATAAAACTTTGAAAAAGATTGCTAACCTGGAAGGAAAAGCTTGAAAATTCTTCACTACTGACTTCCTACAAAGTTACAAGGTTACATGTCATCCAGCAATTCAGCGAACACCTGCTGATTTACTGCATGGATGGAGAATGCATACAAAGCAAAATGTTAAATCTTAATAGATTACAAGATCACAAATCAGATACAAGGCAGGGCCCAAAAGAAACAGCAAAAATTTGAAATATACACAGATTGGCAGCACATACCTTGAAATATACATTTGTGAAAGTATGACAGTCTGAAAGGACTCTGGAAATAAGATCTCACAGAGTGTTTCTCTACTGTCAGTTTGATTGCTCCTTGTTTCATTCCACTACAACAGGAAATAAGGATGGGGCAACACTAAATCTTGCTCCCTCCTCCTGGTTCAGATCCCCGAAAGTATTCTTGCTGGCTTTCCATGTCACAGGTCTCATCATGCAGAGATTGCTAACCTGGAAGGAAAAGCTTGAAAATTCTTCACTACTGACTTCCTACAAAGTTACAAGGTTACATGTCATCCAGCAATTCAACGAACACCTCTTCACACTATTCTAGGACAGTCTGTAAGGCAGTCTTCTCTTTATTTTGTCTGTGTTGTAAAGAGATATTAATCCTTAAAAGAATTAATTAACACCTGGGGTTTTTTTGTGTCTTAAGCCATATTGGAGCTGGGAATAGGCGTGATAGTGGGAGACCATTTGTGGCTGCAAGAACATGGGCACACAGAGGAGCATGGAATTATGACTTTATATGGTGGGTCTCAAGCAATTCAAGCACAATCATAAGAATAAAAACAAATTCTTTTTGACATCCATCAGAAGAACCTTTTTCTGTGTCTGTAGCACCCTAAGTACTGTGCAGCCATTCTGGATCAGCTGGTAGGGGGAACAAGGACTCAATGCCCTGGAGCAGAAGGGTAGGCCTAGGCCCTGCCTCTCAGGCTAACGTAAAAGGACTTAAAGATCCAGGCTCTGTCTTGAATAGGTATGGGAAGTTCCTCATCTGTTAGTTAACAGAGACAGTGCAGTGCTTTTGTTTACAGTTGTCTTCAGCAGATTGCTCTTTGCTATTCACTGCAGTGCACAGAGCATGACAAGAACCTGACTCTAATCAGCATCCTCCCAAATACAGATTATGGAGACTAGGTACACATGTACTGAAAGAGAGTTAGTCATTATTCTTAATGTGTAGTCTTAAAACATAGGTCATTGCATTATTTGGCCTTATTACTTGGCTAGCTATTTACCAATTGTGCAATTACTGAGTGTTATAATAAGACAAATTCTTAACTAACTTCTGTACATTAAGACTGTCCAAGAGAAATATGAAGAGTTGTTGCATTGGTGCTTCTGAGTAGAGGATGTCACTCAGTTGTATCGGTGAAAATAGAAGCAGAAAAATTAAGATGTGATACGGACTGCTATTTGTGACTGATTTTCACATGAATTGTAATTGACAGTCATCTACACTAGTAGAATAGAACTTCCTATCACCTATACAAACCCTTTCAATTTAGATATGCAATAAATATTTACATAGAAATACCATGTGCAACCAGAAAGACTAGACATAGTTCTTAGCTTATGTGTTTGGAAACCTTTTAGCATGTATGCACTAGACTATGTATGCATCTTAGCTGAGAGCTCCTATTGCCGAGTGCTCCTTAACTACCACCTAAAATCATTGCATTGCACTGTCAGCAGATTTTAGCAGCCAAATCCCCTCAGATTCCGAATACACTGAAAATGTCCCTACCTCCCAAGGGCCACAGGAAGCAGCTCCTGCCATTCTACCTGTTTCCTTCTACATACTGTGAATTAACTATGATCAGGTTTTGGAAGGGAAAGCACAGGACTGGCCCCTTGTCTAGCTGCAGTGAGTTGCTGCAGTCATTCAACTACACTCCTTCTCAGCCAGAAGTGAAAGGAAAGGAACATTCCTAGTTTGAATTTGTGGTAGTGCAATTCCACCCCCTCCTCTCCTGAGCCACTCGGTTATTAGTGTGATTCCTCCCCCCACTCCTGGGACACATACCAACCTGGGGAGGTAAGTAATGTCAGTAAGCAGAGTGTTAAGGTGCCCCTTTGAGGAGCCTGGCTCTGCCCTCCTTACCACTTGGGAATGGTTATAACAGCCCATCACCTCCTAAAGGCCTGGGAAAACAATAACAGAATTGCACACCCATCAAATTCTTGCACAACTGGCAGAAGACACCAGAACACCTCATTGTCTGAGTTAGGCCGGAGTGATAAGTATCTGACAAATGTCAGTTATCTTGGATCCTATAAACAGCAGCCTCAAGTGAGACCCTTTGAGCTTTCCTGGACCACATTGGGCCTGTGACCAACATCTCCCCTGAGCTGCGATGCCTCTCAGGCATCAAGTCCTCGAGGTACTGTCCACTGATAGAACCAACAGAAGGCCAGGGTGAAGTCGACCTGCTCAAGTCTCAATTATGGCCCATTGAGGAATGCCGATGCACTGTGAGTATTTACTCTAAACTTGAGAAGAGGGAAATTTTAACTTTGAGCTAGCTTTCTTTCACCCACTCTCTCTCTGCTTACCAATGTGTTTGGGTATTCACAGTTATTTTCATGAGTGTGGGAACATATATATTTTAGTGGATCCCAATACTTTTGTCTTTGTATTTCTTAATGTGCGTGTATATATGTATAGATTTAAGGTACCGTATAGTAAGTTAATGTGAATCTCATCATCTTCGAATCTGTAGTGAAGTCGCTATTTTAACCATATTTTACTGAATTATTTTGTAAATCTTTAAACTGGTTAATGATTAAGTGCTGCTAGTCATTAACAAATCTTGATTTGCTGCTAAATCATTACTGTGTTAATACTTTCATCCACAACACAATTCAAAATTGTTGAGAAGGAGAAGAGTCCAGGGAACAGAATTTGAAAAGGAATTGATTGGGATGATGGTCTAGAGCTGAAGTGAAGGGTTCATAGACAGTTAAAACTTTTACAGTGGGGAAATGTCGCTGCAAGAATACCGGAATTTATGATTAAAGAGATTTTTAATGTAAAAATGCTGAAAAGCTTTAGTGCTACAAATTTGTGTCAAATCAATGCATTTTGCTTGTACAAGATTTTACAAGTTATATGATGGCCAAGATTGTTACTGATTTGTTATTAATTTGAGCTGATTTTAATGATTTTTGGTGATTTGGATTTAAATAAGGAATGATTTAGAGTAACCATACAACCAGTTATGCTGCTACAAAGTCCTTTGTAAAGGCCCAGGCTAAGGCTGCGTAGTAATCATTAACCAGATTTCTATTCAAAGAATAAGACTCATGACGAGGTACTATTGTTAGGCTGTTCAGGTAAGGATGGTTTATTGCCCTGTAGACCAGGTATTTTAAAAGTAACATTTTGAAAGGGCCTCAAAGCATGTTAAAATGTCAATGTGAACCAAAGTCCTTGAGTCAAGGGCATTGGAAGTCTTTCTTTTAGGTCAGTAGTCCATGATGGTTGCAAAAGCCGCCTTCCAACTTATTTTAGGACTCAAGGGGGCATGACTGGAAAGAGGTGGGAATGAGAAAATTAGTTACAGGGATTATCATGGTTATGTATGAGAACTTGACTAATATCACAGAATCACAGAATTGTCTAGGTTGGAAAAGACCTTGAAGATCATCCAGTCCAACCATCAACCCAACATTAACAGTTCCCAACTACATATTACTGTATTCTATATAATCAACATGCTACATGAGTTAGGTATGCGTTGTTGGTGAGATGACTCCCTTACACACCCGGTCATTAATGTATGTGTGTGAGTGTCTGCTTATCTACATCACATTGGTGGCGTTTTGGTGACAAGAAGAATTTTACATTGAAGAGAGGAACACATCCTACTTTTCAATTTTTTACAACCAACATATAAAACAGAGGGAAAAGAGTAATACCTAAATGGAAAAGAAACAGAAATGCTTAGCCTTCCTTTTACCCAGAAGGGTCAAAACCAGAATATCAACAAGATCTGTGATGCTCCTGATAGAAATAAAGAACATTTTGTGAAGTATAATTGGAGTAATAGCAATCTAAAGCTTAGTAATCTACAGTGGTTTTCATCTTCAAACCATCGCAAACACAACAAATTCTTAAGTATTTCCCAAAGCATGGAGTGTGCCCCATGAGGGGTCTGATGAAGTAGTCAGAGGCAGCAGGCACAGAATGACCTTCAAATCACTTTCAGAGTATCAGCTGTCATTTGTAGCAACAGAGTGTAGGTAACATTTTAAAAAAAATCTATGTGATTTAGGAGCTTCCATGCTTTATTTCCTTCCTCTTCAAATTTTAACTAGCTTCTGCTATTTAAACTGTTTAGTAGTAGGAATGGACAGAAAATACATATGTATGTAAGGATTTTTAACCCCTCTTAAGGATGAATATACTAATATATTCCTGAAGCAAGTCAGAACTAAGACATTTTACCTCCCTGTTATACTTTATGACTCAAGAGATGTTCTGTACTTAACACTGGACATTAATTCACTTGAAGAATGGCTAGACGTTCCTCAAAACACTGCAAACAGCTGTCCTACTGATCCACAAATGCAAGACAAGGTACATATGAAGAACTGGGACATACTTATATGTAAATCCATACAGTACTCTGCAGGAAGGGAGGAACTCAGCCCTCACTCTCAGGGCATCTACCTGTGTTTTATGTGCAGCTTGTCACCATGCCATTAGCTCAAGACCATGCTAACTGTGGCAACATGGCTTCTGGTTTGGAAATTACCCCAGTCTTCAAGCTTAGAATATATCCAGAGCACACTCATTTCCACCTGTAATGAACTGTGCAGGTGTACCTTATATCTGATATATAGGATACTGGGGCAGAAGGGAGATACTGTATTCCCTGGTTTGTCAACAGCAGTTATTTGGCTCACAGCAATTGCAAGAAATCTAAAAGTTACTGTCAGTTGTCTCTCTGATTCCATGTATCCTATGGGGTTTTGACTGCTAGGGAAAGTAGAACTCCCTTTAGCCTTGCTGCTCTTTGGTTCTATTACATTCATAGCTCAATTTGAAAGGACTCTATTCCTGAGGTTGTTTTGGCCATGGTACAGCCTCTATGCACGTCTCCAAAGCAGATGTTAATCCCTGAAGAACTTTAGCCAGTGTCATAGCATCAGCCTGATGTATCAGGCTTGGCTGAGTCAGTGTTTTTCAATTTATGGTGAAAAGAAGTGGAAAAAATGAATGGATTATGAAGTGAATAATATATATTCCAAGCAACAACCATAACAAACTCACAATTTTCAAAAAAACCAACAAACCAGCTACAGGGTAAGGATAGGACAATCCAGAATGTAAACTGTAGTCCATGAAAAAAGAATGCTCTAAAATCTTGGCCAAAAATCTAATAATGTTCATTTTGTAATCAGATGCTACATTCAGGAGTACATACAGAAAATCTTTTAGAAGGATAGATAGCAAATGTGTCAAGGTCCTGAGTGCTGACCAGCCTCACCTGGAGCCTCTACCAACACCCATGGGCCTATCAGCTCTATTTAAGATCAGCCCTGGGTATTTTTTCTTTCCCTGAGCTATGCTTAGCTGTGCTTGGCTATGGGGACCCTGGGTCTGAAGTTTGACGTGTAGGCTGGCTTGAACTTGGTTCTGCCTGGCAGGTCCAATGCATGCCATCCTAACTGTGACCTATGGATTGACTTTATGGCTTGACCTCAGATTTTTCTTGTCACTGTGATATTGCCTAATTATCTGAGCTGACGACGGTTAAGGACCACCAACTCAGGGCTTGTCCTGCTTGTCTTGCTTGGGTACTGTAGAACAAGGCTCTGGTTTGTGAGGCCCTGTTGACCATGTTATCCCCCTTGGCTCCCTTGCCCTTAGGGAGCAGCTGGCCCTTGCTGTTCCATGAAATGTTAGATGTCCAGGTATTGAATAGTCTGTCAGAAACTTCATTTGTCTGACTTTCCTTCTTATATTGGTTTATTTGATTTTATAGCAGAATTAACTGCTGTAAAGTAAGTCAATAAGAGGTATGTTCTAACAAACTGGAAGGCTGAGTGCCTAAGATTTTGGCCTGTAGTAGTAGGGGTGAAAGTTATGTTTGTAATGCACCATAGAACCATGTCAGGGATGAACTTGGTCATACTTCTGCTGTTACTCTGCAGGAAGCATTTCTAGTGTGCAATATAAATATTTCAAGTTATACTGCAAAATTCATTGCACTCTTTATTTCAGCCAAGTTGAGATGCTGAAGTGGAAACCACCCAGGGTTTGAACCACTTAGTTGTTTGTCAACAAACAGTCTTGAAAGTAAAATGAAAACTAATCTGTATGAGTGATCCCAAAAGAAGGTTCTATAAATGTCTATAGGTATCATGAAACATGAAAACCAGCTATTTGCTTGGGAACCTCCCCAGATTACTTCTGTATCCACTGGAAAAGCCAGCAGATGCTTGAATTCCCAGTTTGAAGCATATAATTGCACAAGAAAGTCTTGGTAACTCTCAAAGGGTTTTAATAGCTTGCATTTTTTCCTTTATTTTTTTTTTTCTTTCTTGCAAGATCGCAGAGTAATCATGTTGTAAAGTAGGAGAATGATACTACTCGACTCCTATATGCAATCTGGTATCAGAGGGTAAGAAACCCAAACTTGTAATTGTTCACTCTACCTTAAAGAACTGGATTTCAGTTTTCCATGTACCTTCAGGGATGTTCTCTAACTTTTGAACATGAAGAAATCCCTTTGTTCATTTGTATAGCAAGAGAGGGTCGAACTCAGTTTGGGAAGGCAAAGAAGGCTTGTTGCCATTGTTGAGACTGTAGGCTGTGAAACTAGAGAAGAGTGAGATATACTCTTTCTTGAAACTGCTGCCTAACTTCTACTGAGTGTAGGAACTTATCCTTTCATAGGTATTTCCTAAGAACTAGCTTAGACATTCAAGATTAATGGAAAAGATTTTGGGAATTTATTCTTTAGCTGTATCTTTCCATTCTTTGCATAGGAAACCTGGCTTTCTAAACCAAGGAGAACAGTAGGAAACAAAAGCTGATTTTTGGGCTCTGCAATGGCTGAAAACCTAAAGATTTTTAATGAAAGCTGAAAAACAAACCAGAACTGAAATATATTTTTCAGACTTTTCTATTGCATCTAGGATTTCTAAGACTTAGACAATTGTCCTAGTGGCCCGGATCATAATTTTTGAAATCTAGGGGCTGGCAAAATTGTTATGAGTAATTCTTTGTGCTTTGGGTTCTGTTGTTTAAAAATATGGATTTCAATATAAAAAATATAAATCAATAGCAAATGTATAAAGAAACTATTTTATCAGGGCCATATAAAAGGGTCCTACCATTTTAAAATGTGAGGATAGAGGGATTAAACTCCGTTTGGAAAGCAGTATCTATAACTAATACAAAGCAATGGAAAAAAGCTACTGAAATGATAGTTTCATATGTTAACTTTTTAAGATATGTTGTAAAGGAAAGAGCAGGGTCAGAGTGAAATGCTTCATGTTTGGTAGTTTTTTCAGTTTTTACTTTCTTGTATGAAAACTACCAACTTTCCTCAAATTTAAGATCCACAAGCACAAACATATTCCACCCAATCACTGTAACTAGAAATAAGAAGACTATTATTTTAATTCCTATGTCTCACTGAAAAGTGAACTGTATAAAATAATAGTGACCTCTCTGAGGGAAACATTAGATGATTAAGTCTGAAAGAGATGCAAGTTCAATTATAGCACAGAAATAGTTGTATAGCACATTTTGATAATCACTGTATTTTGGAGGTTATGCAGGAAACAGTGTAAATCAGCTCTTTGACTTGTAGAATACACCAGGGAATTGTGCAGTCTGTTTAATCCTCTTGCTAGGTCTTACTAATTAGCCAGTTCACCCATGATGTTACTGAGTTTGGATTGTAACTGCTATACATGGAACACACTAGGGGAACAAACCAATTTAGCTCTTTTCATTCTGATGTTGACATGCTTTAGAATTTGTTGGCTTTACTGCACTGGACTCCGAAGTTGAGTTTTCATTCGTTTGGTTTTTTTTCATGTACTGGCTGCATCTGTGCATTATTTTTTCCCTATGGAAAATAGCTCATAAAAGTTCTAGCACAATACAGATCGCTATGGCTCAGTTATAAACCTACAAAGCCAGGGGTGCTGTATTTCAAGAAAATACTGCCAGACCCTTAAATGAAGGGATGCAAGCAACAATGCCTCTAATATTCTGTTCGTTATTATGTTCCAGAAAATCAAGAATTTGTATTAACAAAAAAGAAAGAACTTAAGAGGCCAGTCAAGTGTGTTAAATTGGGTTTTTTTCTTAAGTCATTTCATATGTCCAGCTACCCTGGCTTCATGAGCCCATACTGAATCAGTAACTGTAATGCTGTCAGGCATTTCTGTGATTGCATGATAAGGCATGGCCTTTACTCAACACTGACTGTAATATTCATTGTCTGAATGGCTTGTTTTAATGCAGTCTAATGCAAGATATGGTAAGACATAGTGATGTAATTTTTGAACTACTAAATCAAGAATGTAAATCAGGAGTACTTTAGTTATTACCTCAGATATACACTTAAATCTCAATAGTTTTAGTGGATGATTAAGAAATAACTTCTAAAAGGAAAATATCATTGCTATGCATCAGACTGCTGTTTATTTTTAATGTCCTTTTACAGAAATCCATAAACATTTTCTTTAAGAAAAGCATTTTTCCTCTCATTAAGAGTTTTACTTTTTCTTAAGAACCTACCAAAATAACAACATTACCTGGAAATACATTCTTCTTTCCTACTACCAGAAAAATAAAGTCTCAAAAATGTGGCTTTAGTTCCAAACAAGGTATGAGGCAAAATATCAGTTATGAATAGTAGCCTGCAAAATATTTGTGGACAGCTGTACAGTGATCTGATTCCCAGAAATACTATCTTGAAATATTTTAATTGCAGGAACATTACCACTGCTGGCCAGTGTCCTGGTTTCAGTCAGGATAGAGTTAACATTCCTTGGGCTGAGAGGGAGCACAGATCATTGCAGTATTCCATATCATGGGACGTCATGCTCAGTACATAGGCAGACACGTGCTCTTTCACATGCCGTTTTCGGTTTCCAGGTCAGAGTGGTGGGATTTTCTGGTGCGGTCGGATCACTGTTGGGGGGGGCAGGCTACTTACCTGTCGCCGTGCTCAGTAAGCCACTGCTGCATTTTTACCCATTTTGGACTTACTATTGTTACTGTTGTTATTGTTACTGTTAGTAAATTTTTTTTATTCAACCTACAAGTTTCTTCTTTTGTCCCTCCCCTGTTTCACTGGGGGGGGTGGGTGATAAACAACTGGCCACGTGGCGATTGGCTACCAGCTGAGTTCAGTCCACAACAGCCAGTTTTGCCATGTCTGAACCAGAAACATGTTTCTGCTGCCATTCCTGGAGGCTGAATCTCATGGAATAATGGTAGCAATGTTATTAGATCTTTTCATGATCAAAAGAGATCGCATTGTATATGCAAAGTTAGTTTGGAATTCTTATTAATATTTTCAGCTTAATAGTCTCAGTAAAGCAATGACCTCACAAGCAATGAAGTTAACATAGTTTTATTTACCCTTCCAGTTGTCTTACCTCTTCCTCTGCTCTGCAGCACACTCTCTGCCCAAACATCGATGGGGTCAGTCGTCCTCCAGCAGAAGTGAGGGGTGTCACAGCAAGTCCTAACTGCCCTGGGACCTGCACTGGGAAGAGTTCATCATTGGTGGGTGGATTGACTTCCTCAGTCTTGGAATTAGCTTGGGATTATTTTTTTTTTTCTTGCTCCAGGTCTTCTGTCTGCTCACAGCTGAGGTGTGAGTGTGGCCCCACAGACTTCCCCAGGGGCTGTTGTTTGTTGGGCAGTGACTCCCTGGGTTTGCCAGACCCTTCGCACAGAGGCACTGGTGGAGCTCAGGCAGGGGAGGCAACAGACACTTGGCCCTGAGGCAGGAGCTGAAACCAGCTCGGCCCAGCTCTGGCCAAGGTGAGCCAAGGCCAGCCCCAAGATGTGTGCTCTCAAATCAGAGCAGAGCCTGAGGACTTTGTGTGGTGGGTTGACCCTGACCAGCAGCTAGGCATCCACACAGCTGCTTGTTCACTCTTCCTCACTCCCAGCAGGAAGGGGTAATAGGAAGAAGAAAATAAAAAAATGTGGGGGAAAAAAACTACCCAAAAACCCTTCAAACAATTAAAAACCCTTGTGAGTCATCATAAAGGCAGTTTAATAGGCGAAAGGTTGCAGGACAAGGGATGCAAAGGCAATCACAGACTTTCACAGCTGGAGTGATGACTGAGAAGTAGCCATCTTGGAAAACAAACCTCCCCCCAGTTCTTTCTCTACCACAGTTTTTGTTGCCAATCATAATGTAGTATGATATGGAATATCCCTTTGTCCAATTTGGGTCAGCCATCCTGGTTGTGCCCCTCTTAACCTCTTGCCCACCCCTAGTCTAATTCTAGGAGGCCATAGTGAGGGGAAACAGAAAGCCTTGATGCTGTGCAAGCACTATTCAGTAACAGCCAAAACACTGTTGTGTTATCAACACCGTTTTAGCCAAAAATCAAAAATACAGCACCAGATGGGATAATACGAAGAAAGCTAGCTTCGTGCCAGCCAGACACAGTACAACTTGTAATGGTGAAAATCACATTAACTGGGCTATAATTGTGATTGGCAGTTAAGTAGAGGGAAAGACAGAAAAAATGTTTTATGTTTCTTTTTACGCTACATTTTCACACAGTGCTATCCAGTTTTGCCAGAACTATTGGAATACATTCATTTTCATGTGCTCTTGTTTCATGCGTTATTTCTGATTTCTTAGAAAAGTTTTACTTTATGAGAATCATTTCATGAACATTGGGAAGCATTTGTTTTTATTATGTTCTGTCTTTCCTATCTTTCAAAAATAGTTCACTTTGACTAAGACTTCAGTAAGGAAAGAGTTCAGTAAGAAAAAAAAAAACAGTGAACCCCATAAAAAGTTATTTTCATATACCCAAAGAAAACAAATTAGTTGGAGAATCTATATTGTAATACCTTGGCAGAGTTCTCAGCACTAAAAATATGTATTATTTGCGACTCTATTTTCTGTAAGTGAAATTACTCTCAAGAAACTGACAGCTACATCAGAATCAAAAAAATTAAAAATTTGGATCTCAAGCTGCAGTGCCAGGTAGTCCTTAAGAAACTGATGAAAAGTGATTGCCAAGAGTTAAATACAAGAATGAGTTAAGGTTGTGTTTGACATAAAAACATAGAAAGGAAAAGTAGCATTATAATGACCCATTATTCTATGGGGTGAGAAACCTGAAAATCACCTCACTTGAAAAAAGATGTTTTTACTATCATAGCTTTTATGCATTCTCTAGGTCAGTAGTTCCAACAAAATGCACCAGTGTATTTGACCTTTCATAGAATAAAAACCTTAAATCTTCTAAATTGTTTTTTGTAAAAACACAGGTGAAGTTTTAAACAACACTTTCAAGAGCTAGATGTTCAAATAAGAATTCATCAACATCAATGCATACAGAAAATTGCATTGGCAGAAGGTAAAAGACAAAGATTTTACAGAGTGTATTGTGACAATGATCGTAATTATGACTGAGGTAAATTGTGTGATAGAACTCAGCTTCTGTCATATTGGGCAATTATAATGATATCAGGTAAGATTATTATATGTTTGTTTTGTAAAAGGGGTTTCAACTGTGGCTTAAGCTTAGATACAATGAGTTACAGAAAAGTGGAGAAAGGTACTCAAGTGAGTCAATTAGTGCATAGATAGACACGCATCCATCTCTCATTCAAATTACTAATCTCTAATATTAGGCCACACATATAATAATTCTTATTACTCCTAGTTTATTGCTTTAAATTCATATTAACTTTCTGATCTACAAAGCACTAGGAAGAGGAAACATCTGGATTCATCTTCTCGGCTGAAATGGTTAAACTATGTTTATTTCTTTGTTTTTCTGTCTGGCTTTTGTTTCAAAAGCCACAATCTTATAGGTTAGGCCTCCTCTGGCCTCAGTAGATGTCATCCACCCAGAATTAATATTAAATAAGACTTTTTTTAAAATATACAATTTTTTTTTTTGGTGGATATTTCTCACATTTTTCAAGATCTCCATGAAACTGAGGCCAGCTAGCATTTCCAGTGAACAGATCTATTTACTGACAAGTGATGACACTTTTATCACTGTTGTATAGCTCTTCAGCCCCTCAGGCATTTTCTTGAAGTATTTTGCTTTTTACAATTTTTTTCACATTCCCTCTGTGTTCTAAATAGTAAAATGACAAAAGTAAGTCAAGCAAAAAGATAAATAGAGAAAACTAAAAATCATTATAAAAGTTTGCATTTAATTTAAGTTATGGTTCTATACCTTTGAAATTAATTTTTTTAAAGAGATCAAACAAAGTCTTTTAACATAAATATAACATGGTTCTGACTAAACCCCTTCAATTCTAAAAAGTCTTTTTTGGTCCAAATTGAAATTTTAGTGAGTTTGTGTTTTGAAGTAAATGCAAATTGCAATAAAGCAACTGAAGGTCCTTACTTTTGTTGGCATGATGCTGAGAGACATATGATTTTTCTCATTTCAGCAGATGCACACTAGCATGTTCACTTTTTGAACAAAGTAACATTGTCATTAATGAGCAGCACCAAAATGCCTTTAAACAGGACAGCATCCCAATCCAGTGATGTGGAAAACAGATCATTCACATACCCCAGTCTTTCCAATACTGCCATCTATAGTTTAGGTTAATACTTTGGCGTATTAATAGTACATGTATTCCAGTGACTGAGAAGTACTTAGGCAGTGGACTTGTCCTGAATGATACTGCAGAAGTTTTGGGGAAAAAAGAGTATAAACTGCACAGCTGTCATCAGAGATCTGTATAAGCAACCCCTTGACAAATTTGATTCTTTTGGAGGCACTACTCTGCAAGGCCTTTTAGACACTGTTCCATTTCATCTATAATATTGTGGTTATTTTCTGGTGGCTTACATTCATTGACAACCATTGTAATTTGCTCTGCACTGTTGTGTGTATACAATGCTGGGAAAAATGTAAGATTGCAGCAGATACAAGGCTATATTAAAGTTAATCATAATAATAGATTCACAAATCTGTCACCACCTATCAACCAACAAAGTGACAGAGTATCTTGCTACACTATCACTCATGCCGTAATTCCCCCCGCCCTTTTTTTTTCTTTTGCATGACAGTGTTCCTTGACATTTTCTGACATTTGAATATTTTTTCTGACTGTACCCTGAAGATATGGGTCTGTATCAAATGTGTTCCTTTGTTTAATCCTTAACATTGAAATATTTTTCAGTGTCCATGGTATGTTTAACTGGCTAGTACAGGAGTTACAGTATATTCCCCACTAATACTAGTTTAGACTAGTGAAAGTATACATGGTAAATTTGATTTGTTCTTAAAACAGCGGAAGTTAATTCAGTTTTTAACAGAGGAGTAAATTCTGCTTTGGCATGGATTTCATTCCAATGTCTCTAAGTCACATCTACTTTCATTACATATACTTTTTAAAAAAGGTTATTTACTATGTATATAATATTTAAATGATCATACTAAATATAGTGTAGTCATAAGCAAAAAACATACATAAGAATTTCTTCAACATTTAAATAATCCTTACCTCCTTTTTCTAACAAAAAAAAATAATTCTGCTTTGAAAACTAGAAAGAGTTACAAACTGAAACCTCATTTACCAGTAAATCATTTATGTACATTCTCGGTATGAAAATACATGAGGCATAAAACTATAGATTTTTAACTGAATTCAAAGTGTGCTCTGGAAAGTAAATAATTCTGTCAGAAAATTGTGTTTGGGTTTTTGGTTTTGTTTTTTTTTTTTTTACTTAATAAATATCCTAAAGTTATGAATAAAAACCAAAAATTTATTTCTTTTTACTTTTTGTTGGGTATTGTAAGCCATTTCTTTGTATTGAAAAAGCATCTAATTTCTCACAGAAGAGAAATTAAAGAATACAGAAGCCTTAGGGCGCTGAATTGAAAACAGATGAAATGGTTGTGGTATCTCTTTTTCCCTTTACATTCACCCATGATCCACATACATTAGGAAGGAAAACAATGCTGAAAATAGTTATGTTCACAGTGAATTAAGCTGTATTATTGAAAAAAGGAGAGAAGATGTGGCAGTGTTTTTAACATAAAATAGACCACAGGTACTGTAAAACATGCACATGTGGAAAACTTCCCAAGTTATTTTGCCTTGGTTAGTAAAGATGCATATATATGCATGTGTATGTCTGTATATATTTATATATAAATACATTTTTAAAAAAGATGAAATTACAGTTTAGGTAAAACTTTAAATTTAAACTATTAGAATAAAAAAATCTTCTGGAGGGAATATGGATTAAAGAATTAGAGATGGGCATTTTTCTAAAGTTGCAACAATCTTGTTAAATACTCAAAAAAGAATACAGTAAGCACTGGAAGAAGTAGATGTAACATGAGAATGAGGTTCGTCTGAAGAATAAAGTTTTCACTTTAATGTTAATTACCATGAAAGATCCAGAATGTATCAAATTTTATCTGTAGTCTAATTTATAGAGAAGTACTAGATACCAGATGGAGAACTATCGTATGTCCAGTTGGATGTGCTACTTTTTTCATGTGTTATTGATGCTGGAATTTCTATGTACATCAGCAAAGCAGCTTATATATTTGGGACAGAACACCTTTCCTAGGTATGTTTAAAGTATACAGCACTGTACCAGGAACTGTTCTCTATTAGATGAGAACCAGCAGTATTGCTGTGACATGAATGGATGGGGTAGAGTCTACAGGAATAAGAAAAATATGAAATTTTAACAGAAAGACCCAGCTTTAAAGCTGAATACACCTGGATCAACCTTTGCTACTGTCTCTCTAATCCAGAAGGACTTGTTCTGTAAGACCATTCCACTATGCGTCTCCAAATACTCTGTCAGTATTCACGTCTCTGAAAGTCTTCAGAAAATTGGCTAACTGTAAAAAACCTGTATGGAATACAGGGGTTTTGTTATAGAGCTATAGAATTCAAAAGGATAGCTAATAAGTATATGGAGCTAGTTGCTAGGATTCAAGCATATAAAGCTTGCTTTGTAGGCACACATTACTGGGCACTGCTGATACTTCCTCTGTGCAGCAATTTACAACAGTTTTTAGTACACTTTTTACTTTCTAAAAGAGGTAGTACAAGTACAGAAGCATGTTAACTTTTTTTGATATTTACCCCCATTCACAGACCTGTTATCACTGGTCTGGTACAAAACATAAAATAATTAAGATAATATATCCATCAACTTTATAGTTTTACTTATGTGCTTTATGCCTTGCAGCTTACTTTTCTGACAATACTGGTTTATAGACTATTTCTTTTTACTCCATTGTCATTTTTCCCAAGTTAACATATGCATTGCAAAGTAAAAAAAAAAAAAAAAACAAAAACAAAACCATGTCGTGATAGGAAGGCATATATGTAGAAAGTATGAGTTATAGATCTAGTTCACTGTATTCTACCCTATTTTTTTAATGGCTGTCATAAGAGAATGTTAAATCCCTAGCTTTAGTATTAACTAGCATCCTATGCCAGCTTGTTAAAACACTTATTAAAGCCTGGATACTGCAATGCACAGACAACTGCCTGCTCAGCCACACTTGTCTCTGGGTAGCATAAACAGAAGGGCAGGGCCATGGGAAATGTCATTACTGCATAGTTTCTGGGGTTGAAGCTGGCTCCATACTATTGTCCTTCCTACATTTATTTTGGCTAGTCTAGCTGTACATCATACTTCCTATTATCATCTATTCTAGCACTGCGGTTTAGGAGAGGGTTTTTGCCTGTTATGGATATTTTCTTTCTCTTTACAAGGCAATAAAATGGAAATGCTTTCTTTAAAGGAGAAACTAGGCACTGTACCATTGGGAAAAGACTTTCAGGTCAGTGACAAAAAACTATGACCCTTTGATGGTGGCTGTATATACCTGAAACCTTTTGCTCAGTCATAACTTTCTTCACTGTGTAATGGTTTTTCAGATCCATATAGCTGTGCAGATAGGCTGTGGTGAGGTATGCCTCAGCCAGCTTTGAGAACAGTAGGCTAAATCTCACTACAGATGGAGTCTGGTGGAGAGCTATTAATCAAATAGCCAATTAGCCATCTCTCATGATAGCAGCCTTCAACACCATGTGATACAGAACATACAAGCTGTAATTATACAGGACTGATCATCTTTTGGGAAGAGTTGAACATAGCCACAGAAGAAGTAACACCCAGCCTTCCTCTTCGCATGACACCTTGCTATCCATACTTCTGCTGCGATGAATTTAATAGAATCATTTTCTTAGAAAGAAGTGTCCATTTGAAATTAAAACCATAGTTAAGATAATATGCAGCAGATCTTTTTAAACAGAAAATACAGAAGAAAATTTTATTGGGTTTTTTTTTGTCATAAACTGGAAAGAAAACTTTCATCAATTTTAATAAATTCTACTCAATAAGTTCCTTAAAAACATTTGTTATTTTTGTTATGCATCAGTTGCCTAGTCAAAGACACTCAGATAAAAAGAAACAAGAGCATCATATGGGCAGAAGTACAATGATATAGGAAAGAAAAAAGAAATAGAAGTCTTGGAGACATGCAGATTAAAATAGGAAAGGAACATGGGGAGAGAAAAACAATAAGGATATCCCTATGAGTAAAGTAAGAGAAAATCTAAACTTGCCTGCAGCCAAGGAAAGAACTGTACTTGCCTGTTTCACCTTTGGAAAATCAGCAGTAACAGGACCAAAGAGGCCAGCTATAAGGATTCTACTCAAGGGAAGCAGCTCAAAGTTCTGCCTTGGGCTTCATGAGATCTGGCTGCCAAAGGCAACACAAGAGATGCTGTGAATTAGCAACCCTTCTCTGTGCACTGTCTGCCCAAATGTTATGTTTAGCTTCCTCATGTTTTCACCACCTGCATTCCACAGCTTGTTGGAAGACCAGATCTTGTGTTGGGAGGAAAGACAGGGAATGAAAATGTTTTACTGAGGATATAAAATGAAGAATCTCATTAACAAATTGTGCTACACCATAATGTCAGGAGACAAAAAACCCTGCTGCTCCTTCCTCCTCATGTTCTTCCCCTTCTCCAGTGTGGGGTGTCTCCCACAGGATACAGTCCTTCACAAACTTCATCATGGCTCCTTCCCCAAGGCTGCAGTTCTTCAAGAACTGCTCCAGCATGCATCTTTTCCCCAAGATACAGTCCTTCAGTAAGAGACTGCCCCAGCATGGGTTCCCCCCGAAAATCTGTAGAGTCACAGTCCCTGACAAAAAAATCTGCTCCTATGTGGGCTGCTCTCCATGGGCCCTGCCAGGAGCTTGATCTTGCATGGGATCTCTACAGTCTGCAGCTTCCTTCAGGGCATGTCCATCTGCTTCAAGACACTGGCTGTAGTGTGGCTATCTGCTCCAGCATGGTCCTCCAGGGGCTGCAGTGGAATCTTTGCTCCAGCGCCTGGAGCACCTCTTCTCCTTCCTTCTTCATTGACATGGTGTCTGCATAGTTGTTTCTCTCACTTTTTTTCACTCCTTTCTCTCACAGCTGCTGTGCGGTGTTTTTTACTGTTTATTAAATATCTTATCACAGAGCCACCACCACTGTCACTGATGGGTTGAGCTTTGGCTAGACATATTTGGAGCTGGCTGAAACTGTCTGTCTCTGACATGGGGCAGCTTCTGATGTCTTTGCACAGAAGGCACCCTTGCAGCTCCCCTGCTACAAAAACCTTGTCATATAAACCCAATACTTTATCAAATCAAGAAATAAAAGACATAGTGTCAATTTAAGTGTAAATTTTCACAAGCTCTTCCAAAGGAAAGAGTCATACAGGAGTCATGGATTCTATCACAATACGTGCTTGATTTCTGTTTGACCATGAGTATCCTGTAAGTAAGAAATACAGGCCTAATCCAAAGCCAAATGAACCCATTAACTGCTTCTGGTGAATGTTAAAAACACTAATAGAAATCAGTCCATTAATTTTTCACTGCCTCAGGTAATATATTTTTTTTTTAACTTCAAAGGAATGCACAAAGTTCCTAAAAAAATCCTGTTACCAGGCACTACTGAAAGTGTAAGCATGCAAAATAATTTAGAAACAGTACAAAGGATAATATACAAGTAAATTATTAGCTGTCACTTTCCCACAGGGAACAATTGCTAGCCTTAAAAAACCAGCCACCCAATTATCAAAAGGATAATAGGAATCCCTAAACTATCCTAAAAGTAAAGTACTAACAGCAGTTTTCTCTTTTTACAGTTAATATTAATTGTTCATTTGGCCCTAAAGTCTTGATTTTTTTAAGCCTGTAATCCACTTACTTTCTATTCCCTCACTAAAAAGAAAGAAGAAAAGTAATTATTGTCAGAAATAGCAAACTCATATTAATCACAATTACAAGCAGTAATGTCTGATTATAATTTTTAATCAATCATGCTATTTCATGTTTAACTCACTAATGTTGGGACCACTAGACTGGACAGCCATCTGTGCCTCTGTAAAATTAGAAATATGATGAATTATAGCTACTGGTAGTTTGAGGCTATACCATGAATACAAATCATTAGAGCTGTGACAATTTTAACACACTGCCAAAAAAATATTATCATCAGCTGCGTTTGTTGTTCTTGTCATTGAAAAAAAGTACCTAGAGAAAAATCTGCACTTCACTCATCAGCTTTTCATAATGATTTACAATGAGTGAGAAGACAAAGTACTCCTGAGTTTCTGTTTACATAGCCCAAATCCTTCTTGTCATAGTCAGTGCTACAGTCTGGAGATCAGTTTCTGGTGTTATCTCAGGTGGTCACTATCTAAAGTAAGTCTATTAACTTCCAAGATTCCCCAATAACATAACTCTCCATTATTACATTCAGTTGAGTTGCTACATATCCATCACCAGTATATTTGAGAGCAGAAATCAGATCCCTTGGGAATAGCTGTCTTCACTGATTTGTCAAAATTATAAACTTCAGTCAATAAGAGACTAAAATGACAACTCCTTTGAAACTACAAATAAAATACAAATACTTCCTTATAGAAGTTGGTAACAACATAAAGTCATAACACTCATTTTTGGAACGTACTTAATTTATGGGCAGAACTAGTAATGCGGACTTTTTATTTTTATGCCAAATATCTTTTGTTACAGGAAAAGATTTATTAAAAAAACCCAACAAACAAACTGACTTGTTTTTTAGATCAAATTTTAAATGGCTGTTCATCATTATTTTTAGGACTACTTTAAATGTCTGCCATGTCTATACTATTCCAGAGGATAAGAGAATAATTCAGGTTGGAAGGGATCTTAAAAGATCCCCAGTCCAAACTCCTACTCAAAGCATGATCAAAAAGGTGGTCAGACATGGTTAATGAGGGCCTTGTCCACTCACAAGCATGGAGAGAGACTCCACAATAGCTCTGGGTAGCCTGGTTCATGGCCTAAGTGTTCTCATGGGGAAAAGGTTTATCCTTATATCCAGTGAGAACCTCTCTTGGTTCAGTTTATGCCCTTTGTCTCTATTCTCCCATCTTGTGCCACTGTACAGTAGCCTGTCTCCATCTTCTCCATTGCCTACCTGTAGGTGTAGGGGAACTGCTGTTTAGTGCCCCTAAAGCTGTCCTTGCTCCAGGATGAACCAGAGCAGCTCCCTCAGCATCTCCTCATAGAGAAACTGCTCCAGACCCCCAATGTAGTGGTCCTACATTGCACTTGCTTCAGTTTTTCCATATCTTTCAGGTATTGGAAGATCAAAATGAGATGCAGTACTCTAGATGTATAGCATTAATAAATGCTGAATTAAAGGAGATAACCAGTTTCCTCCATTTACCAGCCATGCCTCTGCTAATACACTCCAGGATGTAACTAGCATTCTTTACTACTGTAGCAGCTGCACCCACCCAGTGAAAACAGGGCTTCTTGGCTGCTGAAGTGTAGCAGCTATTGATTGTCCCTGTTCTCAGGGCTTCATAGTTGTTGGGGCCTTTGGCCAATGGAAGCTGTTATTGACCACAGATCAGATTTGGCTGGGTATAAATGGAGTCCCCTGGGGGAGCCATTTTGAGTTAGTCTGTCTGTTCCCTCTTCCAGGTGGTATGTTGCACTTGAGGACCCTTTCCCTTGGTCAGGATGTTGCCCAAGGAAGCTCCTTAAGGGTACTTGGGTTGGGACACTGCCCTGAGAAGTTCCTTGAGGTTGAGAGTCCTCACTTATCAGTGAGTGATAGAGCATTGTGGGTTGTTGTTAAACCCTAGGAAGTGGTGCTTTGTTTTCTTGTGGGCATTTGAACCTACTGTTGAATGGTTGCAGAGAGATAGTCAATAGTGTGGATAATAAATTTTTAATTTTTGTTGTTTGCTTATTTGAGAGCCTCTGTAACAACTACTAAATCAAATACCTATTTACAATGTATAAATACCTATCCACTGGTTACCATTTTCAAATCCATTAAGTCATGCAGAAACATATTGTAAAAAAAAAAAAAAAAAAAGCTGTTTTCATTTGTAGTCTTGGTTTCAAAACAAAGATATTACCTTATTCCTTTCTAAACCACTGTGGTTTTTTTTCTCTCCCTTCACATTTTCTTAATCATGTGAATTGCATGAGTAATTACCCTATTTTAAATGCTCACTATATGTATGTATTTAAAAGAGACATGGAAGGCAAAGATGCAATGAAGGTATTTTATCCAGCTGTATTGTTTCAAATCATTGGTTAAATATCATCTCATTGAAAAAGATAGACAATAATCACCTTGAACCGTTCAGGATTTAACATTCTTTCTCCTTAGTGTATACTGATCACAGCTCAGGATGATGTTTTACCTGAAATGTGAAATGTTTCTGTTATTATTAAAGGGTACCACAGCCAGTATTGCTTTTTAGAATAAGATCCCTAAGTGTCTCAGCTCCTGACAGAGCTGACAGTTGTCTTTGAGGGTTTTAGGATGATAGAGCTGCAAACAGGTGTAAATGTGTGACTTTGTGCCTTATGAGAAGAGATTGGGTTTAGACAAAAGTTATTAATCAAATAAGGAACTGGACTCTAATCTTAATTCTGTGACTAAACTTATGCTGCTAATAGTGATCTTTCATCTAAACATACCTGATGTTTAAGGCATTATGATTTAAATCCAGATTTAGCCTCAAATTTCATGATGTCAGGATAGTTGGATAGTTCAACATAAAGGTAAAGGAAAAAGAGATAAAAGTGTTTACTTTGAAATAATTCTTTGGTGATTCTTATTCATTCAAAGTTTTAAGAACGAGAACAATGGACACAATATCTTAGGTGTTGGAATGATGTGCATATTATATTGTCTTCATTTTCCTGAAATATCTTGTAGCAACTTAATGATAAGCATAGTCACAATATATTAGTTTTGCAAGAATATATAAAAGGGCCAATGAAACAAGAGAAAATCTAAACCTTTGTCATCAGTGTTTTCAGTACTTGCCTGCTGTTACAAAGACAGACATGTTTTATTTTCAGGCTGTGTCATGTTTCACCATAATGAGCACTAAAGTATGTAAATATGTATTGATTTTATACAGAAGTCACTACAAGTGACAAGTAATCTGTGAGAAAGTTAGCAGTCCTAAGTAAGAAAAGTAATTGGAAAGATTACTATAACCTTTCTTTAATGAATAGCAATAATAAATTTCTTCCTTGGTGTTCTTGTGACCCTGTCAAGTTAGCAAGGTGGTATTTCCTGAGTCAGTTCTAGGTAATCACAGTCTCACAAATGTGGAAAATAGCACCATGTATTAATTGATCACTGATTATTTACATGTGTAGAGGGCAAGAAGCACTCAGGTTCATCTTCCTGTGTTCTGAATGATTCTTGGGAGCAAAAACAAGGGACATTTGTCATCCTCGGGTCTTGAATGTTGTTTTTATTTCTTCTTGGTATTGTTGGTTGAGTCATTCACTTGTCAGTGTCACAGCAGGCTAGTGAGCAAGAAGAAATTGCAGCTTTAGCCGCCAGTTCTGATGCATGAAGCATGTGGAAAAAAAACTCTTTCCAAAACTAGCACTGGTGTTTTGACTTTCATTAAAACTATTATCCAGTAAAAATATACTTAAGAAAATCTACTCGTGTACATGAATTTGAGGTTTTGCCTGCTAGCACAAACATCTTTTATGAAAGGTAACCATTGGTTAGTAAACCCTGTAATTGGCATACAATATTTTGAGGCTTTTTGTTCTTAAAGAATCAGTCAATACAGTCACTGGAACCTCTTTGCCAGGTATGGGTCAGGGAGGTTCTCGCTCCTGTGGGGTAAGATGCAACAGCTGTTTCAGAATTTCACTGAGGAGTAGGAGGAAAAAAGCCTCATTCAATTAATTGTCAAGCAGTACATCCACTGAGGCAGTACCTGAGAGTAGCTTGTGCATTAACACATCTGATGAATTTAGCTGTCATGATTTTAAAAGCAGTTCTGCCTATAGGCTAATATTTAGGAACTTTCACAATTAGACTTCTTGACTGTGTCTCCTAGGCACGATAAAAGTTAACCTCACTCACAAGGTTTTAAGGCAGCCCTTTTTCATGGTATTATCTCTCTGTATGCTTGCAACAGTATTACAGGATCTAGCAAGTTAGAGATAAGATAATCATTGCATGGGTATTTAGGACAAAAATAATAATTTAAAAAAAACACCTTTGAGAAACTATAGACTGGCATCACAGATTTTTGGTGTTACAATGTTTTTTTCAGAAATATGTAATTGCATTTTTTAGGCAGAAAAATCACTACATGAGCATAGTCATACTGAGCTATGATATATGCAGCAAGAATATATAATTGCAAAAAAGTGTCAGTTGGAGTAGATAAGTGACAGTACAGCTTTTAAATGGGGTTACATCTCTGCTTATATCTGAAGTTAATACAGTCTGTGGTTTATATTGTCATATAACTTCTGAAACAATGATTGGAGTATTGCCTCTGATAAATCAGTTAATTACTAATGCATACTGGAAAACTTTAATTCTTCTGTTCCTACAATTACCATCAATGTATAGATTTTCAAAAAGCAATACGAAAAAAATCTTTTCTTCAAGTAAAACTTAATGTTGATGACTAGCTACTCCAAATGAGGAGTTTGAATTCACTTATGCTTTCTGATATTATTCTGATATAGTTTGTAGCTGAAGACAAAACTTACAGTATCTATTTTTTGGGTTTGATCTACAGTCACACACAATAAATTCCTGCTATTTGGAAACAAAAGTTCACATAAACAACTTCTGAAATTTAATTTGGACCTGAAGCCTTCCCTTTAGAGAAATTAATCCAGATTCAAACAATTCTTCCTTCAGCGCACCTCAATTCTCAGAATGGGGCAGAGAAATCTAAATAAAATTCTAGGATTCTGTAAGGAAGAAACTGTGTAGACTTTAACTGTAAGACCTTCCCACCCTCAAAATTTTATTAAAAAAATATATACTAGAAGATGAACTGGAAGATTTTTGGGGAACTTTCTCCCCAGGCCACATCCTCAGTCATATATCTGACTTTAAAAATGCTGAGAGACAAGCTAAAGCTCTTCATATTTTATTGTAGGCTGTAAGAATGACCTGCAATAATGGCTTTTCGAAATACAACTATTAAATCCTGTAAACATCAGGGGACTGAGAATCTTTCTAGGTTGCCAATCTTGTCATATGGGCTGGGTCCAAAAGCCCATTGGGGATGTAGTGTTTATGTTCGATGAGCTGCCAAAATGTAATTAAAATTTTTTTGAATACTTATATGTTAGTACATTTGAAAGAAAGTATCATGAAGGAAAAGGCAATGTAATTTATCACACTAAAATAAGCTGAAGAAATGTGGGCTGCATTTTAGAGACATTGCCAACAACGAGTCGTGCATGTCTTTTCTTCTGCCAGTGTTAATCTTGTGCATTGTACTTTCCTTTCTTTCCCTTTTTAAAATATTTTTCTTCTATTTGAAAAATACGAGAGAGGAATACAGGAGCTGTGGGTGGAAACAGGAAAGGAAGAAGTAGAGGAAAAAATGTAATGAGATCACCTCATTTTTTACCACATATTCTGACACTGGGAATTTGAGAATGCACCCAGTGATATTCCATCATCCAGGCCATTTTGAAAATCTTAAACATATTACAGTTTTCCTTATCCACTGAGGGATATAACTGCAGTATGTCCCTAACCAAATAAAAATTATTTTCATTGTCATAACTGTTGCATTTTTAAGGTGGAAATTAGCAAGTATTCATCTTATATTACATAGCTCTGTCTTTGGTTTCAGTGAAAGAAGATTTAGGGCAATACTGACAGGCTATTTTATACAGAAGTTTGTACATAAGGGTGGGACTACTGACAGAAATATCACCCTAACCTTGATGGAGAAATAATCTCTTATTGCCATGTCATTACTTTTTTCTTGTGAGTTGTGCAGATCTTTCATTTAGCAATGGAGGAGAAATAAATACTATTTATTCAGAAAAGAGGTTGAAAGGTGACTAAAAACTCACAAAAGTTACCAGGGGAAATTAGTCGCTTAAAGTCCTTAAAACCTCATTGTTACTCAAGTATTTAAATGTTAAGCCGTTAAAAGAAAGATTCAAGTCTTGATTAGATTACCATAACTAATAAACAGCTATGACCATAAACTAAAAATCTGACAGTGGCTGATATAAATTCAGCACGTTTAGGTGCAACAATCACACCATACAGGTGTGTTTAACAAAGAAAAGCAACAGCATTCTCTTTTTTCTTTTCCTTTTCATTAATAGATAGGTTTATATGTTTATATCTTTATCCGTATCATTGTATGTGGATCAGTCCAGAGTCTGTGCATATTTTCCTCCTAGAATCAGGATCAAGAACATTGCTGTCTTTTAACAAGGATGATGACCAACCTTTTTACAACAAAAGTTCCCAAGAATCAGCCACAAAGACCAAGTTATTAATTATATCTGTAGAACTTTCTGACCCAAGCTCAACTAGCTAGCATCCCTATGTAAAGGCAAAAGTTTGGAAGTTTGGAGTGCTGGCTTTCATTTTTTAGATTTTTTCCTTTTTTTTTTCTTTCCCCTTCGGATTGTTTACATGACTTCCAACCCTGATGTAGCTATAGATCATTCATATTTTCTCCAGTCACCTAAATGGTCAAATAACAAGTATTTCCTACAGTGTATGCTCAGTTTGCACCCAAAAGAAAAAAGAAATGTAAATGTCTTTTGCATATAGGAGTCCAAACTAACCTTTGCAAAAGATCAAACATGAATCAATTGCTGTATATTTACTTTGCTGAAGTGATAAAAGTCTGGGCATGCTCTTGTTCTGGGAATGGTTCCTCTCGCAGTAGCAATACCTTTCTGATTGACACCAGTGATCAAAACATGGATGGCGTGATAAAGCTATTGGATTTTATCAGAGTACTTATCATACTTTGACAATGTTAGTCCTCTTACCAGTGACAAGCATAACAATTTTTGAAGTTCCTGTCTTTATCTAGCATATTTGCAGGCTATCCAATATGTTTAAGGAAAAGTTCCTTTTGTTGATGAGAGCCAACTTCGCAAGGCTGACACACAGTTCTTCTTGGTAGCACTGAAAGATAGCATAATAAGAGAGAAGAAAGACAGTACAAGCTGATTACAGCAGCAACAACAGCAATGACATTGTAAACAATTATTTCACTGAGCTTTCAAAAGACAGGATGCATGATAGAGAATCTCTGCTAATCTTCGTACACTGAACGACAGCCACAACGTTCTGTCTTGGAAGATGTTAATTTAACAGTTATCTAAGAAATGGAAAAAAGAGTAGTGACGATCTAAGACATGCAGCTTTCCAAGAAACATAAATATTTATGCACATAAATATGCATAAAATAAAACTAAATCAGTCAATTGCCTAATAGGTTTGTCCTTTGTTAGTGAGAAAATGATCACAATAGAACCCAGCTTCTCATTTATAGTCTGTTCGATCTGTTGTGGAGTGCTTTGATGCAAGAGAACCTATATTTGATCATTAAAAAATTGAGATCAAATAGAGAATTAAAGATGTGTCTCTTACGAATGCTATGGGAAGCTTATTCTCTTTCTGTCACTGAATCTCATACAGAATGAATTTGCATAAAATCATACAGAAAAGTTTTAGAATCCATGAAGCAATTCTATCAAATTTAAATGTAATAACCAGTCTAATTATTTTTTTTAGTGTCACATTAGGTCACATGTAAAGCCCAGACCTCTACTCCCTGAGAATGTGCAGTTACAGAACAGCTGTTGTCCAGCTGTAGCTGAACCCTGGATCTCAGGATCAAGTAGTGTACTGGGTCTGGCTGAGCCGGAATTGGTTTTCCCCTGTAGCAGCCCTCATGGTGCTGTGTTTTATGTTGGGAGCTGGCAGGGTGTTGATAGCACACTGGTGTTGTGGCTACTGCTGAGTAGTGGTTACACAGCACCAGGGCTCTTTCCGACATTCCCCCCCCCCCCCCCCCCAGTAGGATGGGGTGGGTAAGATCTTGGGAGGGGACACAACCAGGACAGCTGACCCGAACTGACCAAAGGGATATTCCATACCATATGACGTCTGCTCAGTATAAAGCTGGGA